>NC_083113.1:40083285-40386480 GCF_949774975.1 Lagenorhynchus albirostris
CTGACCTCTGAAGCCTAAGCCTCAGCACCCAGGCCCTGCCTGCCCCAGCAGGGGAGCATGTCAGGCTGGGGAGTGCCAGGCAGTGGCACGGACTGTCTGTGTAGGTCTCTCTCTGCTTTGCCCTCTGCAAACTGGTTGCTGCCCTCTCCTCCAAGTCTTTGAAGCTCCTCCTCTGTCCTGGCTGATCTCCCCACCAGTGAGGGGACTTCCCAGGGTGCGGAAGCCTTTCCTCTTTCGTAGCTCCCTCCCAAGGGCGCAGGGCTTGTCCTGATTCCTTTTTTTTTGCCTTTTTTCTTTTTTCCTACCCAGCTATGTGGAGATTTTTCTTGCCCTTTCGGAAGTCTGAGGTCTTCTGCCAGCATTCAGTAGATGTTCTGTGAGAATCTCATTTCACATGTAGATGTATCTTTGATGTTTCTGTGGGAGAAGGTAAGTTCCACGTCCTACTCTTCTGCCGTCTTGATCCGATCCCTCCTTGCTTCTCTCCATCAGTTGAATTCTTATCAATAAAAACCTAGCTCTCTATCCAGCTTTTCCATGAATTCCTCCCTGGGATTTCTCCCTCTCCTAACGCTTAGCAGAACTTACCGCTCCCTCTTTTCTTTCAACACAACCATATTCTGCCCAGTCATGTGGCTTTGGTTGTTGCCTTGTGTTATCACTTGTGTGATTCTACAGATCGAGGTCCAAAGTTCCCTTAGATTAGGAAGCAGGTGTTATATCTTTAGCCTGCACTATGCCTGTACTGCACATTGTGTAATGATACATTAGAAAAGGGAAAGACTCTAGGAGGAAACTCAGCAGATGCCTCCTTTTACAGAGATTAGGTGCCTTGGCCCTGGTCACATGGAAGTTTATAGGAGATCACTTGAAGCCCACTACAGTGTACTTTCCAGGAATGGGGAAGAGAGGGATGGATAGATGGATAGATGCATGTATGCATTGTAAGTAGGTATCTGTCAAACTCTTGATTCAAGGGTGTGGGGAAAACCTGATAATAGAGAAATGACAACTAATGTGTCTAGTTCATAAGAGATGGAAGTTCCTCTCTACTTCCGCCAGACTCACAAAAGGTAACCCCCCAAGACCTTGGCAGAGCAGCCAACAGGTCCTGGGGGGAAAGACATTAGGTTCCTGGGCAACCTTATAACTGGTTGTTCAAACGGTACATTTTTAATCGAAGACCTGGCCTCCCCTACTATGTCCTCCTCCCCAGTCAGAGCTCTCCCTCGCACTTCAGGGTCTTTGCCACTCAAATCCCAAACCCACTTCACTAAGGCAACTGACTCCAAGGACTGATACATGATTAGTGATTTATATTATAATGTGTCCACCATAGTGGACTATGTGTATACCACTGTGGCATCTTAGAAAATTGCCTATCAGGGCATCTCTCACACGGACAGATCACCTGACAGGCGACTCTCCAGACTCTGATAATAAGCATCTAGTGACAGAATTGATAACCAGCCCAGGAAGTCCTTATACTTTTCAGACAATTCTGACTCCTATAAAGTCCCTTGTTGAATACGTTTAATCACTTTGTTCAGCTTGTCAACAAACAGTTGTTAATATTGGATGGCGTGGTTGACACAATGTGACACATGGAGATTATGGCGTAGACACGGCCCCTTGTCTTAAGGCACGTTCAGTCTAGGTAAAATCTCTTTCTCCGTAATCCCCCCCTCCCATTAATTCTTGGATCAAACAGAACATTTTGATTATCATTGAATAACCAGCCCTAGAGGAATGTGAAAAACAAATCTTTCCTTCCTTACGAGCATCTCTCCTCCTAACTAACCATCTCAGTGCCCTCCAGTTCTTGATAATATGCCATTACCTGATTTTCTCTACATTCTTGGCTACACCGTCTTTGACCGCCTCTCACTCTTGGGAGCATGAGTGTTACAAACAAAAGAGCCATGTATGTGATTTCAGCCCTTGATACTGATAGAAACTCTCTAGTCCAACAGTCCCTTATTATAGACCATAAAGTAGGTTAGGTGAATTCAGACCAAAGACAGATCAGTAATCCCCAGCACTGGAACATCAAAGTCATCACTAACCTAGAAACCATGAAATCTCACTTTCATAGTAGGTGGCTGTCCATCTCCAAGGTAGCCTGCCGTGAGAGGAGTAACTTCAGGTGTTAATGACCTAAATATCTAAGGTCCCCCAAATGCATCCTCAGCATGGGTTTCACGGATGCTCACTTGGCCTGGCCTGTTCAAAAAATTCCCACCATGCCCCATGATGTCCCTGATATAGTAGAACCTTCTGGAGGGGACCTCATTTTGGTCCAGATACAGGTTCTTCCTTAACCACATACCTCAAGTGATAGTGTTCCTGTAATAGGTGACTATAACTTTTTTTTTTTTTTTTTTTTTTTGGCGGTACGCGGGCCTCTCACTGCTGTGGCCTCTTCTGTTGTGGAGTACAGGCTCCGGACGCGCAGGCTCAGCAGCCATGGCTCACGGGCCCAGCCGCTCCGCGGCATGTGGGATCTTCTCGGACCAGGGCACGAACCCATGTCCCCTGCCTCGGCAGGAAGACTCCCAACCACTGCACCACCAGGGAAGCCCGACTATAACTTTTAATGAGAAAATATAATACATGTTAACCTCACATTCATCTTCCTGCCTTCTTCACATGTAATACATAAATGGTGCTTTACGGGAGATTAAAATAAGACAAAGGCTGGAGCACAGTGTGTGTGAGCTTACCTATTATCAGTATTAGGAGTCAGAATGATTCATATATCCAACAGCTTCTACTGTATCTGGCTCTGAGCTTGGTTATGTAGTACCAAGATGAATAAGGGGCATTCTGTCAGATATGATCTAGTAAGAGTGTTAAGGTAGTTTTCTGCTTCATCCCCCACCCCCACGTTTAAGAAAATCCATGGTACTTTATTCTGATGTTGGCACCAGTGAGGAAATATCTAGGAAAGTCTGACCTCACCTTGGGGTTTCTCATGCCGATGCTTTTGTCACCATCATATTGACCCCTAGAAGTCCTATGATATCACCAGTGTGGATACTGGCTTCTTTTCATGTGGTACCAATAAAACACAGATGAATCATTAAGGTGAAATTTTATTAAAGGTTCGTAATTAACAGGAAGGAAATCGTCGCATTAGAACTTGTGCTCTGCAGTCAGATCTGAGATGTGAATTTTGGCTTGGTCAGCTTGTATTTCTGTGATCTTAGACACATCATTTAGCTTTTCTGTATCAAACCATCTTCATATTAAAATTAAGGATTGTAGTATTGACCACATTGGGCTGTCGTTAAGGGTTTACTGAGAACAATAGAAGATGCCAGGTACCAAAAGAATTGGCTGCAATTAAACACAGGACAACAGTAATCTGGCTTACATGGAAGGCCTGCTCTCAAGATTTCCCCATAATTGTTAGTCTACTTTTATACTGTAGGTAACAACCACGCACCAGACTTTCAAGAACATACCTCAAAACGCAGACCCAGAAAAGAATGACACCCTTGCCCTTCTCATCTCTTAAAATGCAAACTTTATTTGCTTCACATTTTCTCTCCAAAGTATTAAACATATGGTATTTCATCTGTCTCCGTAAAATTTTAAAGCAGATACAGATGTTCTTCTCTACTAAGTGTTGAATTTAGAGTCAGAGGACCCGGTTGTGAATTCTGCCTCATCCACTTATTAACAGTGGGATCTGAATCAGCTGGCTTCCTGTCTCTGAGCCTTGGTGTCCCCATCTGCAAAGGAGTAACAATGATGTGATGATGGTGGCAGTGATGGTAAGACAAGGATGCCTCACAAACTTTTAGAGTTAGATAAACTATTGTGTGATAATGGTTGCAATGTTTAAATTGGAAAGTCCCCATTTGTCTTATTATTTATGATCAGGGGAACCAAAGCTCATGGCATAGAGAAGAGGCTCAAGGTCACCCGTAGTCAGACTGTGCCCATGAATGTCAAATTGGCACATTCCCAATGGAATGACTGCCTGTACAACCTCTGGAGTTTGTTAACCTTTGGCCCAAATCTGGTTCACCTTCAAGGTGAAGTTTCCATTTTCCCCCTGGACCCAATCCGAGATGCCATCAACTACAGTGTTATTCCACACTGGCTCTGCGAGGACACAACAGTGAGTAAGACAGTGGCAGGGCCCTCACGGCTTATAGCTTATTACAGTCTAATAGAAGTAGAATGACCTTAATGATAGTCTGGTTTTAAGGCTTCCTTAAAATCATGAGGCTGCTGAGACTTATAGTGACTACATAGCTTGTCACACCTCATCCAGGGAAAGGGGAAAGGTAGACTGTGAGCTCAGATTTTCCAGATCCCCAGGCTAATGCTGAGTCTCACGTAACTCTGACATAAATAAGTCCCACCACTAATTCTTTTCTGTTTCAAATAGGATCACCCTGTGACTTCAGAAGATAGTTTGCTTAGGGTATTAGGCATTAAAGAATTAATCCACCTTCTTCATTCCTACCTTGGTAGAATACCCATGGGCAAGAGGAGGTCCAGCATCTTCACATATGGATGGTTTTAATGTGATGGACAGACATCCCTCTGCAAAAGGACGGTATTTAAGCTTTAAACTTAATTAACACCCTGTCTTAATTAGGGCACCTTTGGCTAGCTGAAGTAAATTGGGGGATTTACTGAAAAGCTCCTAGGGTGTCTTGTGAAACTGATGCAACAGCTGAACTTGGCAAAGGAGATAACCAAAGAGGCTCTGGGGATTCCGTAGTAGAAGCTGAAGGCTGTAAAAGTGGCCTCTAGAGGCGTGCTGTCCAATACAATAGACACTAGCTATTAAATGTAAATTTAAGTAAAATTAAAAAGTCAGTTCCTCAGTCACAGTAGCCACATTTCAGTTGCTTGATATCCACATGTAGCTACTGTATTGGACAGTGCAAGCTACAGAACATTTCCATCACTGAGAAAGTTCTACAGCAGAGCACTGCTCTAGACTGATGCATTCAAGTGGCTCATTCCTAAGACTCCCAGACTCGGTATCACCTTATTCCAATTTTCTGATTTTCTGGAGAGAGAACTTAGCCAGGTTTACACTGTGTCTACCAATCAACTATGACCGGGGAGGACAGGGTCATTTACTACAGACCTCGCCTGGCTCTGGCTGGCTGCCTCCACGGGGGTGGGGCCTGTAAGAGATCCTTCCCAGAAAAGGGTGTGGTCATGTCACCTCCTAGACTCTCCAAACCTGGTCTTTTTTTTTTTTTTTAAAGGAAGTATAGTTGATTTACAATGTTGTGTTACTGCTGCACCGCAAAGTGATTCAGTTATACATATGTATGTTCTTTTTTCATATTCTTTTCCATTCTGGCTTGTCATAAGATATTGAATATAGTTCCCTGTGCTATATACAGTAGGACCTTGTTGTTTATCCATCCTATATATAATAGCTTACATCTGCTAACCCTGGCATCCCACTCCATCCCTCCCCCAACCCCCTTCCCCTTGGCAACCACTAGTCTGTTTTCTGTGTCTGTGATTCTGTTTCATAGATAGGTTCATTTGTGTCATATTTTAGATTCCACATATAAGTGATATCATATGGTATTTGTCTTTCTCTTTCTGACTTACTTAGTATGATAATCTCTAGGTCCATCCATGTTGTTGCAAATGGCATTATTTCATTCTTTTTTATGGCTGAGAAGTATTTCATTGTATAAATATACGCCATATCTTTTATATGACTTTTCATCATTTAAAAAAATTGGAGTATAGTTGATTTACAATGTTGTGTTAGTTTCAGGTGTTCAACAAAGTGATTCAGTTTATACACACACACACACACACACACACATTTCAGATTCTTTTCCCTTACAGATTATTATAAAATATTGAGCATCGTTCCCTGTGCTATACAGTTGGTCCCTGTTGGTTATCTATTTTATATATAGTAATGAGGGATTTTTTTTAATAGATCTTTACTGGAGTATAACTGCTTCACAATACTATGTTAGTTTCTGTTGTACAGCAAAGTGAATCAGCTATTTGTATACATATATCCCCACATCCCCTCCCTCTTGAGCTTCCCTCCCACCCTCCCTATCCCACCCCTCTATGTCGTCGCAAAACACTGAGCTGATCTCCCTGTGTTATGCTGCTGCTTCCCATTAGCTAGCTGTTTTACATTTGGTAGTGTATATATGTCGATGCGAGTCTCACTTCGCCCCAGCTTCCCCCTCCCTGCCACTGTGTCCTCAAGTCCATTCTCTATGTCTACGTCTTTATCCTGCCCTGACACTAGGTTAATCGGTACCGTTTTTTTTAAATTCCATATATATGCGTTAGCAAATGGTATTTCTTTTTCTTTCTGACTTACTTCACTCTGACAGACTCTAGGTCCGTCCACCTCACTACTAATACTTTCATTTCTTTTTATGGCTGAGTAATATTCCATTGTATGTATGTGCCACATCTTCTTAATCCATTCATCTGTCAATGGACATTTAGGTTGCTTCCATGTCCTGGCTATTGTAAATAGTGCTGCAGTGAACATTTTGGTACATGTCTCTTTTTGAATTATGGTTTTCTCAGGGTATATGCCCAGTAGTGGGATTGCTGGGTTGTGTGGTAGTTCTATTTTTAGTTTTTTGAGGAACCTCCATACTGTTCTCCATAGTGGCTGTATCAATTTACATTCCCACCAACAGTGCAGGAGGGTTCCCTTTTCACCACACCCTTTCCAGTATTTATTGTTTGTAGATTTTTTGATGATGGCCATTCTGACCGGTGTGAGGTGATTACAGCATTGTAGTTTTGATTTGTATTTTTCTAATAATTACTGATGTTGAGCATCTTTTCATGTGCCTCTTGGCCATCTGTATGTCTTCATTGGTGAAATGTTTATTTAGGTCTTCCGCCCATTTTTTAATTGTATTTGATTTTTTGATATTGAGCTTCATGAGCTGTCTGTATATTTTGGAGATTAATCCTTTTGTCCATTGTTTCATTTGCAAAAATTGTCTCTCATTCTGAGGGTTCTCTTTTTGTCTTGTTTATGGTTTCCTTTGCTGTGCAAAAGCTTTTAAGTTTAACTAGGTCCCATTTGATTATTTTTGTTTTTATTTTCATTACTTCAGGAGGTGAGTCAAAAAAGATCTTGCTGTGGTTTATGTCAAAGAGTGTTTTTCCTATGGTTTCTTCTAAGAGTTTTATAGTGTTTGGCCTTACATTTAGGTCTTTAATCCATCTGGAGTTTATTTTTATGTATGGTGTTAGGGAGTGTTCTAATTTCATTCTTTTAAATGTATCTGTCCAGTTTTCCCAGCACCACTTATTGAAGAGGCTGTCTTTTCCCCATTGTATATTCTTGCCTCCTTTGTCATAAATTAGGTGACCATATGTGAGTGGGTTTATCTCTGGGCATTCTGTCCTGTTCCATTGATCTATATTTCTATTTTTGTGCCAGTACCATACCGTCTTGATTACTGTAGCTTTGTGGTATAGTTTGAAGCTGGGGAGCCTGATTCCTCCAGCTCCGTTTTTCTTTCTGAAGATTGCTTTGGCTATTCAGTGCCTTTTGTGTTTCCATACAAATTGTAAAATTATTTTGTTCTAATTCTGTGAAGAATGCCATTGGTAGTTTGATAGGGATTGCATTGAATCTGTAGACTGCTTTGGGTAGTATAGTCATTTTCACAATATTGATTCTTCCAAGAACATGGCATTTTTATCCATCTGTTTATGTCATCTTTAATCTCTTTCATCAGTGTTTTATAGTTTTCTGAGTACAAGTCTTTTGCCTCCTTGGGGAGGTTTATTCCTAGGTATTTTATTCTTTTTGTTGCAATGGTAAATGGGATTGTTTCTTTAATTTCTCTTTCTGATTTTTTTCATTGTTACTGTATAGGAATGCCAGAGATTTCTGTGCATTAATTTTGTATCCTGCAGCCTTACCAAATTCATTGATTAGTTCTCGTAGTTTTCTGGTGGCATCTTTAGGATTCTCTATGTATATAGTATCATGTCATATGCAAACAGTGACAGTTTTACTTCTTTTCCAATTTGTATTCCTTTTATTCCTTCTCCGACTGTCATGGCTAGGACTTCCAAAACTATGTTGAATAAGGGTGGCGAGAGTGGACATCCTTATCTTTTTCCTGATCTTAGTGGAAATGCTATCAGTTTTTCACCATTGAGTATGATGTTTGCTGTGGGTTTGTTATATATGGTCTTTATTATGTTGAGGTAGATTCCCTCTACCCATTTTCTGGACAGTATATATATATATTTTTTTTTGCGGTACACGGGCCTCTCACTGTCGTGGCCTCTCCCGTTGCGGAGCACAGGCTCCAGACACACAGGATCAGTGGCCATGGCTCACGGGCCCAGCTGCTCTGTGGCATGTGGGATCTTCCCGGACCGGGGCATGAACCCATGTCCCCTGCATTGGCAGGCAGACTCTCAACCACTGCACCACCAGGGAAGCCCTGGACAGTTTTTATCATAAATGGGTGTTGAATTTTGTCAAAAGCTTTCTCTGCATCTATTGAGATGATCATATGATTTTTATTCTTTAATTTGTTAATATGGTGTATCACATTGATTGATTTGCGTATATTGAAGAATCCCTGCATCCCTGAGATAAATCCCACTTGATCATGGTGTATGATCCTTTTTAATGTATTGTTGGATTCTGTTTGCTAGTATTTTGTTCAGGATTTTTGCATCTATATTCATCAGTGATATTGGCCTATAATTTTCTTTTTTTGTGATATCTTTTTCTGGTTTGGGTATTAGGTTGATGGTGGCTTCATAGAATGGATTTGGGAGTGTTTCTCCCTCTGCAGTTTTTTGCAAGAGTTTGAGATGGGTGTTAGCTCTTCTCAAAATGTTTGATAGAATTCGCCTGTGAAGCCATCTGGTCCTGGACTTTTGTTTGTTGGAAGATTTTTAATCACAGTTTCAATTTCATTACTTGTGATAGGTCTGTTTATATTTTCTAAATCTTCCTGGTTCAGTCTTGGAAAATTGTACCTTTCCAAGAATTTGTCCATTTCTTTGTGGTTGTCCGTTTTATTGGCATAGAGTTGTTTGTAGTAGTTTCTTATAACTTTGTATTTCTGCAGTGTCAGTTGTGATTTCTCTTTTTTTATTTCTAATTCTATTGATTTGAGTCTTCTCCGTTATTTTCTTGATGAGTCTGGCTAATGGTTTATCAATTTGGTTTATCTTCTCAAAGAACCAGCTTTTAGTTTTATGGACCTTTGCTACTGTTTTCTTTGTTTCTATTTCATTTATTTCTGCTCTGATCTTTATGATTTCTTTCCTTCTGCTGGCTGGGTTTTCTTTGTTCTTCTTTCTCTAGTTGCTTTAGGTGTAGGGATAGATTGTTTATTTGAGATTTTTCTTGAGGTGAGATTGTATTGTTATGAACTTCCCTCTCAGAACCGCTTTTGCTGTGTCCCATAGGTTTTGGGCTGTTGTGTTTTCATTGTCATTTGTTTTTATGTACTTTTTATGTCTTCTTTGATTTCTTCAGTGATCTCTTGGTTATTCAGTGATCTCTTGGTTATTTAGTAGTGCACTGTTTAGCCTCCATGTATTTGTGCTTTTTACAGTTTTTTTTTCCTGTAGTTGATTTCCAGTGTCGTGGTCAGAAAAGATGCTTGATACAATTTCAATTTTCGTGAATTTTCCTTGGCTTGATTTGTGACCCAAGGTGTGATCTATCCTGGAGAATGTTCCATGTGCACTTAAGAAGAAAGTGTAATCTGCTGTTTTTGGATGGAATGTCCTATAAATATCAATTAAATCTACCTGATCTATTGTATCATTTAAAGCTACTGCTTCCATATTTACTTTCATTTTGGATGATCTGTCCATTGGTGAAAGTGGGGTGTTAAAGTTCCCTACTATCATTGTGTTACTGTCAATTTCCCCTTTTATGGCTGTTAGCATTTGCCTTATGTATTGAGGTTCTCCTATGTTGGGTGCATATATATTTATAATTGTTATATCTTCTTCTTGGATCGATCCCTTGATCATTATGTAGTGTCCTTCCTTGTCTCTTGTAACATTCTTTATTTTAAAGTCTATTTTATCTGATATGAGTATTGCTACTCCAGCTTTCTTTTGATTTCCATTTGCATGGAATATCTTTTTCCATTCCTTCACCTTCAGTCTGTATGTGTCCCTAGGTCTGAAGTGGGTCTCTTGTAGACAGCATATATATGGGTCTTGTTTTTGTATCCATTCAGCCAGTCTGTCTTTTGGTTGGGGCATTTAATCCATTTACATTCAAGGTTATTATTAATATGTATGTTCCTGTTACCAGGAACTTCTGCCTCAGTTATTCTGTTATTGATTCCTTCTGGTGTATTTTTCATTTCAGTTATTGTGTCGTTCATCTTTGTTTGTTCTTTAGTGCTTCTAGATCTCTGTTAAACATTTATTTCCTCAATCCATGTCTCCATTCTATTTCTGAGATTCTGGATCATCTTTACTATCGTTACTCTGAATTCTTTTTCCAGGTAGATTGCCTATTTATTTCCTCTTCATTTATTTGTCTTGTAGGATTTTACCTTGTTCCTTCATCTGTGACATATTTTTTTGCCATCTCATTTTTTTTTTTTTTTGGATGAGTGGGATTGTGTTCCTGTCTTACTGGTTGTTTGGCCTGAGGCTTCCAACAGTGGAGTTTGTAGGCTGTTGGGTAGAGCTGGGTTGGTGCTGAGATGAGGACCTGTAGGAGACCTCACTCAGATGAATATTCCCTGGGGGTCTGAGGGTCTCTGTTAGTCCAGTGGTTTGGACTCAGAGCTCTCACTGCAGGAGCTTCTCCCTGACCCCCAGCTTGTGAACCAAGATCCTGCAAGCTGTGCAGTGGGGGTGTGTGGGGGGGAGAAAGTGGAAAAGGCCTTGGCTGTGGAGGGCAGGGCCTATGCTTAGGACCCAGAGGGCTGGAAAATGCCCTGGGGGTGTGGCTTATAGAATGGAAGGGGCCCAGGCGTGCCTCCTGCCTCTGGTCTCAGAGGGTGGGGGTCCCCACCTGGGAGCCCAGCAGGCTTCCCGGGCCTGAGTGGGCGGGGCCAACGTCCTTGCTCCTCTCCTGCTCTTCAGGTCCTGGAGTGCCCGTCCCACCTGCCTCCCTCCTATGCCCCCAGGACCCACGTGGCCCGGAGAGGGCTTTGTAGGGCAGGGGACTGGCATAAGAGCTCAGTAGGGTTCCCAGGCTCGAGTGGGCGGGGCCAACACCCTCACCACATCTTCTTTATCCATTCATCTCTGTTGATGGACATTTAGGTTGTTTCCATGTCTTGGCTATTGTCAGTAGTGCTGCTGTGAACATAGAGGAACGTGTATCTTGTTGAATTAGCATTTTGTCTGGATATATTCCCAGGAGTGGAATTGCTGGATCATATGGTAGTTCTGTTTTTAGTCAAACGTGATATCTTAACAGTATTCTGCATAATGCCTCCCAGAACTTCCTGTTCATCCCTATAGCATCCTGAGATGATGAAATGGAGAATCTGGGAGGTAGATTCAGGGTTCACAACCCACTTCCTGCGTCTTGTTTGCTACATTCATAATGCCTTCTTTCACATTCCTCTTTTAAAAATCTAATTTATTAGGAACAGTATTTATATTCATGTTCTTGTTCATTTTAGAGAGCATTCTTGAAAACATCCTAATAAACATCAACCCTCTTTTAAGAAGTCCCACTGGGCATGTTAATAGGAACAAAACGCCACCTGTTTATGTCTCTTCATCTCAAGGTATATAACGCAATGTATATGGGGCTGTGTACACCAAAGGGATGATTTATTTTAAATCTAGCGAACCCTCTGAATGCATCATCCATTTTTTAGAACACAAGTTCAGAGGAATGACAGAAAAGCCAGAGAGGTTTCACTTAGGAGCTTTTGTCCCCTCTATGAAAAGCATCTGCACTAATAACAAACTGAATGCACAAAACTAATTATTGGAGTCATTTTCAATTAACCTGGCCAGCTAATGTAATCCCTGGAACATTTGTTTATCCATAGGAGTTTTATCTTCAAGACGAAATCATCACTGGTTTTTGTTCTCATTGGATCAGTGTGGATTGAGCAGCATCGAATCCTTGTATTGAGCGGACGTGTTTGCAGATCTAGGTCGGTAAGTGGGCTGAGGGAGTTAGTTTCCCCCACTGCTTACAGTTTCTCCTTGAGTTTGTCTCCCCATAGACTTCCTTTTTTAGGTCTCCCACAGAACCCTCAGGTCTTGTGTCTTATGGTGTCTGAACTCTATGCATACCCTGGCTCAGAGCTGCCCTGAGCTGCAGTGTGTCACCTGTCTGCACACCCAGTGGTGTTCTGAGGATGCACACACCTGAAAACCTTCCAGGGTGGCAGTTCTCAGCCTTGACTGCACGTTAGAATTGCCTGAGGAGCTTTTAAAAAGACCCCGTATAGCTGTACTCCAGGCCAATTAAATCAGAACATCTAAGGGAGGGACCAGCATCAGTGATTTTTACAGCTTCCCAGGTTACTGCAAAGATGCTGCTGACCACTTACTTGAGTGGCAAGTAAGTGGTCAGCAGCGTGAGTGCCACCTGGGTTTGTTAGAAATGCAGGTTCCCTGACACCTCCCCCCACCCAGACCTACTGAACAAGAATCTGCATTCTACTAAGGTATCCTAGGTCTGTTCAGATGCATACTCAAGATCAATAAAGAAGCACTGCCCCCCTAGGAGCTCTCAAGCTGGAGCATGCATCAGAAGCACTTGGAGGGCCTGTTACAATGTAGAGTGCTGGGTCCCCACTCGGATTCTAGTTCTAGGGTGAGGCTGTGCATTTCTGGCAGTGACGTAATACAGGTGATGCTCCTACCATGCAGGAACCACCTAAGGCATACTTTACCCCCAGTTCATTTATTCTCCCACTATTTGGGAGGAGCACATGAAGATTCTGAGGCACAGGGGCTACTGTAGTGAATAAGGAGTTAAATTTCTAGAGGAAGTCCAGACAATAAGTAAGCAGACAAACAACTAAATTACTGAAAAATTGCAGATCATGTTAAGTCTTTATGAAAAAAATTAAGTGGTCAGGTAAGGCCTTTCTGAAGGACTGCCATTTGAGCAAAGACCTGATGGATGAAGGTCTGAAAAGCACAACCAAGAAAAGAACAAGAGAAAGTGGGTTCTAGGCAGAAGGAAATATAAATGCCCCGACCAAAGGTAGGCTTCGTCAACTCCAAGTAGGATGGGAGGGCCCAGGGAAAGAGGTTCCTCCTCCACCTCCAGAGCCACAACCTACTGGCTGAACGATTTGGGGAATCCTACCTTTCCTTTTGTGGCCTGTTTATGCATCAAGCTTCCCTCGTAGCATTCTTTGGAAGATTAGCAAGAATTTAATTCACGCTCTATTCACACCGAAGTTACACTTGCCTGCTGGCATCAGGTCTCCAAGGGGGAAAGAAAACAGAACTTTGCAACAGCAGTGGGTGAGCCATCCATCTCTACTGTACCTTGTAATAGAGACATATGAAGGATGCAGTGATTTCACTGCCATCAGGAAACCCTGAGAGGCAGGAGGAAACGAGAAGGCTGCACAGGTATGAATTACGGGGTGGGGGTGATGCCATCAAGATGGCACCATGGGGAGCTACTGATTTCATTCCCTCTCACAGAGCAACTATTCCTGGACAAGACACGGCTGAGAAAATCCTAGAACACAGGGCGGAGACAGACCACACAAGAAGGGTAAGACGAGCAGCTACACACTGACCACATTGCCCCTCCCCAGGCTGGTGCAGCACCCCCCCCGGAGGGCTCCTCCAGTGAGAAAAGAAGGCCCAGGGTGGACATCCAGCTGCCCCAGCAATGTGGGTAACTTCCATTCAGAATCAGATTGTGATGGAGAAGAGGGGAGGGGTTTGAAAAACCAACAAACACTTGGATCTTGGCCAACTGAGTTCCTACCTGCAGTGCCCAAGTAGAAGTCTTAACCACTAGCTTCACTCATCTGCTGAGCTGAGGTGGTGGCAACGCAGTGGGGTACAGGTCTGCCTGATTTGGGGCCTCAGAGGAAAAGCTCAAGCTGAGCCTGGCCCCTATACCCTTAGGGGAGCTAACTCATGGCCCTGCTCAACCAGGAAGCTGCAGCACCTGGAAAATGACTTAGCATAGCAGCACCTGAGCAGGGAGCCTGGCCAGGGGTTCTGCCCATCTGGGGTCACTGGCTGGTCTCTGCAAACAGTTTGATAGACAGGACTGCCTCCTTAGTCCCCGAATGGGTCTTATTAGCCTTGGGGCCTTTTCTGTGGCTCCCCTGCCTCCCCTGCCCACTGCTGCATACAGCCTCTAACCAGTGTTCCTGGGAATCTTGGCAGCATACCCTGCGGCGCTGATTACAGTGGTAGTTGAAGAGAGAACAGGACCGGCGGCTTTGTGCCTGCAGAGTCAAGAGGGTGGCCCGTCTTCTCCAGGGAGCTTAGCGTACAGGTCTGTCTTCTGTGATTCCCAAACAAAGCCCTTGCTGGACAGGGAAGCTAACGTACAGCCCCACCCAACAAGAGTTCCCAGGAATCTGTGTAGCCCATCTTGCACCTCCAGTTACACTGCCACCAAGAACCTGGTCGGTGGTCCTACCCATCTGCAGAACTGGGACAGTGGCTACTGAGGCCAGGGAACTTGGTACCAAGTTCTGCCTAATTTGACCTCCAAATAAGAGCCTTGCCAGCCTTAGAGCCTACAAAGGGCCCTGTCTGAGCAGAAAAACTAATTTGCAGGAACTCAATTCTGACTACAGCCTGCCAACCAGGGGACCTAAACAGAGCACATAGGAAGCTGTGGAGCCCATTTAACAGCCTTGCTTACAGTGAACAGAAAGCAAATCCCAGGCTTAGCCCCATCTGCGGCACAAAATGGTGGCCCTGTCAGGCAAGGAAAGTCAGGGCATAGTCTTGCCTAGTTCAATTCCCCAAACAATGAGTCCTCCAGACCTTGATGCCTTTTTCTGCTGCCCCATCAGGACAGGGACGCTCATTCATAGCCCTCTCTACTGCTGAGTATAATATATACCCCGTCCCAGTGAGAAAGCCTGACCAGAGAACCCAGGAAATAGCTGAGCCCATTGTACAGTCTCATTGGGGCAGGGAGCAAAATCAAGAGTGGCAACACCTCAGAGCTCGGGCAAAAGCCTTGCCTAAATAGACCCTGACAGCAAGCCCCACCTACCAAGGACGTTGCAGACTGACACATGCAGAAACCCAATTAAGTGGGCTGGTAAAGTCTGGAGGAGGAGACTCCTTACTCAAGCATGTAGATACCAGCATAAGAAAGCAGGGATCACAAAAAATGGTCAATATGACACCACCAAAGGAAACTAATAAAGCTCTTATAACTGACCGTACGAAATGGAGGAGACCTATGAACTGTCAAAGAATTTGGAATAAACCTCTTTTAAAAAGTTTAGTGAACTACAAGCACACAAAGACAACTAAATGAAATTAGGAAAACAATTCATGAACAAAAGTTCAACCAACAAATCCCAAAGGAAAAGGAAACTACAGTAGAATTCAATAGAGAGCTTGAACAGTAGATTCATCCATGCAGAAGAATCAATCAGTGATCTAGAAGACGGGGCATTTGGAAGTAGGCAGAGGAGCAAGAGAAAAGAATGAAGAAGGGTGAAGAAAGCCTACAGGATAAATGGGACAAAATTAAAAGAAAAAACAGCCATGTTATGGGAATCCCAGAAGGAGAAGAAACAAGGAAAGTATATTTAAAGCGATAATGGTTGGAAATTTCCCAAACCTGGAGAGAGAAATGGACATCCAGATCCATGAGGCCTAAAGGATCCAAAATAGGTTGAACCCCAACAGGACTACACTGGGACACATAATTAAATTGTCAAATACAAAGAATTTTGAAAGCAGCAAGGGAAGAGAGGGAAGTTACATAAACGGGAATCTCCGTAAGACTCTAGGTGCATTTTTCAGTAGCAGCGTTCAGGCCAGGAGTGGGTGGGAATGATACATTTAAAACACTGAAAGGAAGACACTGTTAACCAAGAATTATTCAAAAATGAAAGATAATAACTTTCCTGAACAAACGAAAGGTGAGCGAGTTCATCACCTCTAGACCTGCCTTACAAGAAATGCTAAGGGGAGTTCTAGTGGAAGTAAAAGAACACCAATTAACATCATATAAACATAAGGTATGTCATAAAACTTACTGGTAATGGTAAATTTATAATCACAGATTTTTCAATATGGTAATGGGGGGATGTTTCATTTACAACTCTAGTTTAAAAACTAAAAACAAATGTAGTAAAAATAACCTGTTATGGCTGTGAAATATTAAAAATATGTAAATTGTAACATCAAAATAGGATGTTCTAATTTTAAGATACTTTATGTAAGCCTCATGGTAACCACAAGGATAAAAACTGTAGTAATTACCCAAAAGAACATAATAATCAGGTTAAAGCATACTAATACCAAAAGGCTTCAAAACACACATGCAAAAGAACAGGATAAGCAGCAAGAACAGTGTATCTACAAGCCAGTCAGAAAACAATTATGGCAATAGTAAGTCCTTACCTATCAATAATTACTTTAAAAGTAAATGAATTAAATTGTCTAATCAAAAGATACAGCATGGCTGAATGCATTAAAAAAAATCAAGATCCAACAATATGCTGCCTACAAGACTCACTTTAGCTCTAAAGATATGCATAGAGAGAGTAAAGAAATGAAAAAAAGATATTTCAAGCAAACGGTAATAAAAAGCTAGGAGTAGCTATACTTACAATAGGTAAAATAAACTTTAAAAATATTAAAAGAGACAAAGACATTATATAACGATAGAGGCATCAGTCCTTCAAGATCTAACAATTATAATATTTACAATTACCCTATATCAGAGCACCTCAATATATAAACCACAAACAGAACTAAAAGGAGAAATAAACAGCAATACAATAATAGTTGGGGACTTTAATATCCCACTCTCAATAGTGGATAGATTATCCAGAGAATCAGTAAGGAAACAGTGGATTTGAACAACAACATAGACTAGATGGACTTATACAAAACATTTTATTCAACAGCAGAATACACATTCAAGTGCATATGGAGTGTTTTCTAGGATAGATGGTATATTAGGCAACAAAAGTCTTAGAAGCTTTAAGAAGATAGAAATCATGCTGAGTATCTCTGACCAAAATGGCATGAACCTAAAAATCAATAACAGTAGAGAATTGGATAACTCTTGAACACAGAAATCAGACAACTCTCTCCTGAACCACCAATGGATTAAAGAAGAAATTAAATAGTAAAGTACCTTGAAACAAATAAAACTGGAAACACAACATACCAAAACTGATGGGATATAGCAAATCCAGTTCTAAGAGGGAAGTTCATAATAATAAAGGCCTACATTAAGAAACAGAAAGATATCAAATAAGCAAGCTAACTATGCTTCAAGGAACTAGAAAAAGTAAAATAAACCCAAAGTTAGCAGAAAGAAGGAAATAATATTAGAGCAGAAACAGGACAGGAAAACAATACAAAAGATTAAAACAACTAAGAGGTAGTTCTTTGAAAAGATAAAAAATAGACAAGTCTTTAACTAGACTAATAAAGGAAAAAAGGAGACATTACATCTGGTACTACAGAAATGCAAAGCATCCTAAGAGGCTACTATGAACAACTGTATACCAACAAACTGGACATCCCAGAAGAAATGGAAAAATTCTTAGAAATATACTACCTACCAACACCAAATTAGGAGGAAACTGAATATCTGAACAGATCAATTACTAGTAAGGATATTGAATCCCATGCTCTTGGATTGGAAGAATTAATGTTATTAAAATGGCTATACTACCCAAAACAATCTACAGATTTAATGCAATCCCCATCAAATTACCCAGGACATTTTTCACAGAACTAGAACAAATAATCCTAAAATTTATATGGAACCATAAAAGACCCAGAATTGCCAAAGCAATCCTGAGGCAAAAGAATAAAGCAGGATGCATAACCTCCCAGACTTCAGACAATACTACAAAGCTACAGTAATCAAAACAGCATGGTATTGGCACAAAAACAGACATACGGATCAATGGAATAGAAGAGAAAGCCCAGAAATAAATCCACGCACCTATGGACAACTAATCTTGGACAAAGGAGGCAAGAATATAAAATGAGAAAAAAACTGTCTCTTCAGCAGGTGGTGCTGGGACAGTTGCATGTAAATCAGTGATGTTAGAACACACCCTCCCACCATACACAAAAACAAACTCAAAGTGACTTAAAAACTTAAATATAATACACGATACCATAAAACTCCTAGAAGAGAACACAGGCAAAACATGCTTTGACACAAATCATACTGACGTTTTCTTAGGTCAATCTCCCCAGGAAATAGAAATAAAAATAAACAAATGGGACCTAATCAAACTTTATAAGCTTGTGCACAGAAAACACAACCATAAACAAAATGAAAAGACAACCTATGGACTGGGAGAAATTATTTGCAAATGATGTGACCAACAAGAGTTTAATTTACAAAATACACAAACAGTTCATACAATAACAAAAAAACCCAAAACAACCCAAGCAAAAAATGGGCACAAGACCTGAATAGACGTTTCTCCAAAGAAAGACATACAGTTGGCCAAAAGGCACATGAAAAGATGCTCAACATTGTTAATTATTAGAGAAATTCAAATCAAAACTACAATGAGGTACCACCTCACACCAGTCAGAATGGCCTTCATTAAAAAGTCTACAAATAAGAAATGCTGGAGAGGGTGTGGAGAAAAGGGTGTCACACACATGACCAGGAGAAAGCAGTTTGAGCAGTGTGAGTTGGGATGGTGGCAGGGATGTATACTCTCAAACTGAACTAACCTTTGGCCAAATACATGGATCTGACTGCTTAGTACAGACTTGGATCTGCTGAGATGATAGTTTGGGCCTGAGACCACAGTGCTTTAACAATGCTGTTAGATTCTGTGAGATGCACAATTACAAGGTTGGGACAGTGGCTTGTGCCCTGTGAGTACTTAGTATATGAACTGATGAATTATGAAAAGTATTAAAATTGCTCTATAATATTAAGAACAGTTAAAGAGTGTAGGTTCCTCCTACACTGTTGGTGGAAATGTAAATTGGTGCAGCCACTATAGAGAACACTATGGAAGTTCCTCAAAAAACTAAAAAGAGTTGCCATATGATCCAGCAGTCCCCCTCCTGGGACAAAACTATAATTTGAAAAGATACATGTACCTCTGTGTTCACAGCAGCCCTGTTTACAACAGCCAAGACATGGAAACAACCTAAATGTCCATCGACAGATGAATGGATAAAGAAGATGTGGTACATACATACATACATACAATGGAATACTACTCAGTCATAAAAAAGAATGAAATAACGTCCTTTGCAGCTACATGGATGGACCTAGAGATTATCATACTAAGTGAAGTAAGTCTGAAAGAGAGAGAAAGACAAATACCATATGATATCACTTATATGTGGAATCTAAAATATGGCACAAATGAACATATCTATGAAATAGAAACAGACTCACAGACATAGAGAACAGACTTGTGGTTCCAAGGTGGAGGGCGGGTAGAGGAAGGCTGGATTGGGAGTTTGGGACTAGCAGCTGCAAACTACTGTATATAGAGTGGATAAATAAGGTCCTACTGTATAGCACTGGGAACTATATTCAATATCCTGTAATAAACCATAATGGAAAAGAATATATATACACACACATACACACATATATATATACACATACATATATATGTATGTATAACTGAAAAAAATAAACTAGTAAGGATATTGAATTAGTAATTAAAAAAAAAATCTTCCAACAAAGAAAAGCCTAGGACCAGATGGCTTCACTGGTGAATTTTACCAAACATTTAAAAAAGAATTAATGCCAAACCTTCTACTCTTCAAAAAAATCAAACAAGAGGGAATAGTCCCAAACTCATTTTACAAGGCCAACATGACCTTGATACTAAAGCCAGAAAAGATTCAAGAAAACTGTAGGTTGATATCCTTCATGAATATAGATATAAAAATGCTCAATAAAATACTAGCAAACCAAATTCAACAGCACATTTAAAGGATCACTCACCATCATCGAGATTTACCCCTAGAATGCAAGGCTGATTCAGCATATGTAAATTAGTTACATCACACAAATAGAATGAAAGCAAAAAATTGTGTGATCATCTCAACAGATAGAGAAAAATTTGGATTTGACAAAATTCAACATCCATTCTTGATAAAACTCTTAATAAATTGGGCATAGGAGGAATACACCTCAACATAATAAAAGCCATATGTGACAGGTCCACAGTTAACATCATATTCAATGGTGAGAGGTTGAAAATTTTTCCTCTAACATCAGGAACAAGACAAGGGTGCCCACTCTCACCACTCCTATTCACCACAGTACTGGAGGTCCTAGCCAGAGCAATCAAGAAAGCAAAACAAAAAGTAAAGGCATCAGAATTGGAAAGAAAGAAGCTAAATTTTCTCTGCAGATGACATGACTTTATAGATAGAAAATCCTAAATATTCCACCAAAAAATTCCTACATCTAATCAACAACATCAGTAAAGTTGAAGGATACAAAATTAACATGCAAAAATTAGTACTGTTTCTATTCATTAACAAAAAATTATCTGAAAAATTAATTTTTCTCATTTACAATTCCATCTAAAACAATAAAATACTTGGGAATACATTTAACCGAGGAGGTGAAAGATCTCTACACTGAAAAATACAAAACATTGATGAAAGAAATTGACGAAAACACAAATAAATGGAAAGGTGTCCTGTGTTCATGGATTAGAAGGATTAATATTGTTGAAATGTTCAAACTACCCACAGGCATCTGTAGAAGCAACACAATCCCTATCAAGATTCCAATGGCATTTTTTACAGAAGTAGATAAAACAATCCTAAAATATATGGAACCACCAAAGACCCCAAATAGCCAAAGCAATTCTGAGAAAGAAGAAGAAAGTAGGAGGCATCACACTTTCTGATTTTAAACTGCATTATAAAGCTATAGTAATTGAAACAGTACAGTACAGGCATTAAAACAAACACATAGAACAATGGAACAGAATTGAGAACCCAGAAATAAACCCAAGCATATATGGTCAACTAAAATTAACCAGGGACCCAAGAATGCTCAGTGGAGAAACTGAAGAATGCTTGAGTAAACGGTGCTGGGAAAAAAAGCACCTATAAACAAAAATGAAGCTATACTCCTGTCTTCTACCCTTCACAAAAAACCAACTCAAAATGAATTAAAGACTTAAATGAAAGACCTGAAACCATAAAACTAGAAGAAAAGATAGGGAAAAAGCTCCTTGAGATGGGTCTTAGCAATGATTTTTTTTAGATATTTAAAAATAAACAAGTGGGATTACATCAAACTACAAAGCTTCTACACAACAAAAGAATCAACAAAATGAAAAACTATAGAATGGGAAGAAATATTTGCAAATCATATATCTGATAAGGAGTTAATATCCAAAGTATATTTAAAAACTCATACAACTCTGTAGCAAAAAATAATTCAGTTAAAAAATGGGCAGGTAGTTCCCTGGTGGTGCAATGGTTAAGAATCTGCCTACCAATGCAGGGGACACGGGTTCGAGCCCTGCTCCGGGAAGATCCCACATGCCGTGGACCAACTAAGCCCGTGCGCCACAACTACAGAGCCTGCGCTCTACAGCCCACAAGCCACAACTACTGAAGCCCGCGTGTCTAGAGCCCGTGCTCCACAACAGAAGCCACCACAATGAGAAGCCCGCACACCACAGTGAAGAGTAGCCTCCACTTGCCGCAACTAGAGAAAGCCCGTGGGCAGCAATGAAGACCCAATGCAGCCAAAAGTAATAAATTAATTTTTTTTTTAATGGGCAAAGGACCTGAATAGACACTTTTCCAAAGAAGATAGTTGATTCAAATGGCTAACAGGTACATGAAATGGTGCTTAGCGTCACTGGGGAAATGCAAATCGAAGCCACATGAGATATCTTCTCACATCTGTTAGAATGGCTCTTATGAAAAAGACAAGAGAACAAATGCTGTCAAGGAGATGGAGAAAAGGGAATCCTAGTACACTGTTGGTGGGAATGTAAACTGGTAAAGCCACTATGGAAAACAGTATGGAGGTTCCACCAAAATGTAAAAACAGAACTACCAAAAGACCCAGCAATCTCAGTTCTTGGTGTATTTCCAAAGGAAATGAAAACACATGTTGAAGAGATATCTCCACCCCCGTGTTTACTATAGCATTATTTATAAGCGCCAAGACATGGAAACAACCTAAGTGTTTATCGATGGATGAATGGATAAAGAAATTGTGATCTAATATCTTTAGATAAGTACTATATATACATATAAATATAGATATACAATGAAATATTATTCAACCATTAAACAAGGAAATCCTGCCATTTGCGACAACATGAATGGACCTTGAGAGCACTATGCTAAGGAGAATTAGGAAGACAATACTGTATGATCTCACATTTGGAATCTTAAAGAAAAACTCATAGATATCTACAAAACAGAAATAAAGATGTAGAAAACAAACTTATGGTTACCGGGGGTAAGGGGTGGGGGGTAAATTGGGATTGACATATACACACTACTATATGGAAAATAGATAACTAATAAGGACCTACTGTATAGCACAGGGAACTCTACTCAGTACTCTGTAATGACCTATATGGGAAAAGAATCTAAAAAAGAGTGGATGTACGTATATGTATAACTGATTCACTTTGCTGTACACCTGAAACTAACACAACATTGTAAATCAACTATATTCCAATAAAAATTTAAAAAGAAAAATTCATAGAAAAAGATCAGATTTGTGGTTGCCAGAGATGGGGCGGGCGGTGGGGGGCATTGGATGAAGGTGGTCAAAGGTACAAGCTTACAGTTATAAGATAAATAAGTACGGGGGACGTAACGTACAATGTGTTTACTCTAATGAACACTGCTGGATGGTATATTTGGAAGTTGCTAAGAGAGTACATCCTAAGAGTTCTCATCACAAGTGAAAAAACACTCTTTTTGTGTGTGTGCGTGTCTATATGAGATGATGGATGTTAACTTACTGTGGTAATCGCTTCACAGTATATCTAAGTTAGGTCCGTATGCTGCACACCTTCAACTTACACAGTGCTGTATGTCAATTGTATCTCAATAACTGGAAAAATTGTGGAATGCACAACTGGGAGCTACCACAAAGACTAAAGCAGTCCAGGAAGGATACCATTAGAGGTGGGGTTTCAAGGAGGCATTATAGGGGGAGTAGGGCTGGAATAAGAGGCCCTATATAAGTATATATGAACGAACCATATAATTGTATCTGTTTGTTTTATTGAAGAGCTACGTGCATCAAGTCTGAAGATGATGCTACCAAACGAACTTTAAACACCTTGTCTTCAGAGTTTACAGGCCTCATCGTTCTGCAAAATACCTTCATTCCTTAGTTCCCTCCCTGACTTCCCTTCTGGGAAGCACAGAGTCAAAATTAATACCCACTTAGAGAAAACATATGTGCATACGTTGTATATTAATGATTTGCCTCTTTCATCCAACAGCCTTAATATTATGTAATAATAACATTTTAAAAATTACCCAAAGTGGGAATTTCTTGACCTTGGGTTCAAGCAGATCTACATTTGAAAGTTCCAGTAATTTTTAGCTTTGAAGGAATAAGTAAGTCTTAAGGTCACTGAACATCTATTTCTTCATATAAAATGGAAACTTTTTAAGTCACTATTTACTGAGTTTGTTGTATCATTCTAGAAAAAGCAATATGTAGAAGCGAAAGGGTTAGTTCCTGGTATATGGTAGGTGCTCCGTAAATGCCATTTCCCTTTACTCCTGCGTTATGTGAGTTGCCATCTCTCTTTTCTGCCCTGGTCTGAACAACACAGAGTCGTCCTATGTTTGATCAGAAAATATTCCCATATGCTTAGGCCTAACTGATGTTCCACCTCCAGCTCCCTTCCATCCCAGCCCTAGTTAAATGCTGCATAAATGATCCCCAGCTCACACACATTTTCCCCCCTGACTTCCCCCTAGGTAAATAACAGATGCCATTGTCTTCTGTTAGGCTCATTAGAGATGTTTAATCATCCGAGCCTCTATGGTTGCACAGCCATAAAGGAGATAGCCTTACCAGGGTGTGGGGAGTGACAGAGCTTCACTTTCGTGAGTCCTAAAATTGATGAGGGAGTTGGCAGTGCCTCTGAGTCCCACAGCCTAACGTCAGGGGAATCCCCCTCCCTGATTTGGATGTTCTGTTACTTATTATATTTGAAATGTCAAAGAATATTTCACAACTGTACTTCTCCTCCTTTAACCCTCTCTGATGCCAAAAGAGACCTCTCTGGCCAACAGCTGTTCGTAAGGGACGAATGAAACAAGATGCATTTAGAATGTTCCTTTAACAGCCTAAGCGAAAAGCAAGGCAGCCTTGGAGCTGGGCTTGTTTGGAACCTTGGCCAGTTAGCCAAGTGCGTAGGAATGAGGGTTATTTCAGTCCAGTTCTATGAGGATTTCTGAGCATGTGGAGTCCACCACCACCCATGCCCAAGCTCCATCTCCAGCTCCCAAGCTGACCAAGTTGACCTCACAGGTAGAAGCAGTGCACATTCAGGTGACTCCGTGACAAGGGCACAGACACCAAATTGACACCCAGGTGCTTCTCTTCATTAAGTCTGAAGACTTTGAAGCATCTGTACCTGGCTTTCGTGGTGTCTACTTCTGAGCATCTGTTCATGGGTCTATTTCAGGGACATGTCTATGGATTCCTGGTGCACCCGGTAGTTAACATTCATGTCTGGCCGCTCTGGGTGCCAGACATAATCTTCTCCTCACTCTCCTCCGTGTCCTAATACAGCGGATGCTTCTGGCGCCCAGAGTAACATCCCTTTGACCCGCATCTGATTTCAGCCACAGCTGTGGTTGACAGCTCAATTCACCCTGAGAGCTCCCCAGCTTAGTTAATGCACAGGGCAAGGGGTCCTGGCTGATGGGTAAGAATAGCCCATCACAGCCCCAGCATCTTAGAACAACTTGGTTCATTCTCTCCCGCCTTCGCTCTTTTCCCTCCCCCCATATATAGATAAGAAGATATGTCATAGATACAGAGATCTGAAAGTGGGGTTCATGGGTTAGCAACATCATAAGGTTTACCTGAGAGACTGATAGAAATGCAGGATCTCCGGTAGGTCCCATCTCAAACTACTGTATCCTACTCTGCATTTAAAAAAGATCTTCAGATTATTCTAATGAACACTAAAATTTGAGAAGTGCTAGTCTGGATTGTTTTATGCATAGGAAAAAAAAAAAACGTCTGACCCAAAGAAGCTCATCAGCTCTGTGTCTGCTTACAGATAATGATGGCGGCTCTAATATGAAATGGAGTAGACAAGACCCTTTTTTTTAAATTAAAGGGGAAAACTGCCTCATACTGTTCCCATGTTTTATTTCATTGTCAAACATCAAGAATCATTCACTTAATTAACTTGGAAAACAGTTACTTTAGATTACTGAATGCAGGTTAATTCTGGTGCTTAAACACCGGCAGTGCCAGAAAGAATAATTTCCTGAAACCCTCCTATTGCCACACAAAGGAAGTCATTCTTGAAAAAAATAACAGTCCTAATATAATCGCTTTTCATTTGCACTCATGCAGGAAGTTGCCAAATGTTTGCGCTCACCTGCTCTATCAAAAAGTTGCTTTCTTGCCATAATTAAAATATACGTTGGCTGCCCCATTAGCCATGTCATGACACTGGCCCAGATATTGAGAATTTCTCAGCTAAACCTCCCTGTTATGAGTAGAGCTTAGGCTGTTGAAGCTGGGATAGGCTTTATGCATGAATCTGGACCAACTCCTTTATTTTATAGGACACACCATGTGCACAAGTAGGCGTGAGCTCACACATGGGGGCTTCAAGGAATTGTCGTAGCTGGAATTCTATTATAGACCCCTCAACTCTGAACACGAGTCTCTCCCTATGTCTTTTCAATGTATGAGCACTTCTTTCATCAAAAGAAAGACTGGAAGTTGAGAAAAACTAGTTCATTCTAGCTGTATCTATATTTACCTACCTATCCCCTATTCCTTCCCTCCCTTACTTCCTTTTCTTTCATCTACCTACCTGCCGACGTTATCAGCAACTGTTTAAAGCTAAATAACATTAATTTGAGCAAACTCAGAGACAGCCAGCACGGAACATATCTATCCCTATAATTTTTCATGTAAATCCTGTCAGTGGTAGCTGGTGTTTGGCTCTGCACGTCATGACATGAAGAAGCATTCATTCCTTTGAATTTGGGCTAGATTTGCTCCTTTGGGTCACCTATAATCACATTCTAAAGACAGCTGGCTGGGCGTAACGTAGTAGCTCTACTCTGTAAATGGCCACTATTTCTGAATCCTGAGTGACTTCTGGTTCCTGCCCATATCTCCTTTGGGTTCAGCAAGGGGAGAATTTCTAGTTCAGTCTTCAGAGGCCCCAGGAAACACCCTGTCCGCTTCTGGAGTTGGCATACTCCAGCTCTTGTAAATAATTGGGTTTTTTTGTTGTTTCTTTTTCTGAGACAGAAACCTACCTCTTGCTGTTCACCAAGCTACAAGGGGAAAAGGAATGCCTAGAATCACACACAGGCAGACCCCACAAATTAAAGGAATGAAGTCACATCTTTTCATACAAGTGACACTTCCTTATATCAGCCCAAATGCTCATTTTTTTTACATCACATGCATCACCCAATTTGACCGTCATCATCACAACCCCATAAGATGGGCAGGTCCTACACCTTTAGTTCCATTTTACAGAAAAACAAAAGCTTGAGGCTCAGAGAGAAAGACTTGTTGCTCATGAGGTCACCTCCTCGGTTCTAAGAAGCCCTGGTCTGAATGTTCCCATGGCTAGGAAAATGCCTGGCCTCAAGAGGCACATCAAACCTCTCTCAGCCCTCATTACAGATTATTCTGGGCCAGTTTTGCTAAAGAAACTGAATGGTGTACAAATGCAAAGGGGCCTGGAAGGCATGCCTTCAGGAAACGGTGTTTCTTGGGATGTAGACACCATGTACGGCTCACGCTTACTTATAGTGCTAAACTTTAACTTCTTGGCCGTGGGTTTCCTCTCTCACCTTTTTTTTTTTTTTTAACATCTTTATTGGAGTATAATTGCTTTACAATGGTGTGTTAGTTTCTGCTTTATAAGAAAGTGAATCAGCTATACATATACATATGAAAAAACCCAAACAACCCAATCCAAAAATGGGCAGAAGACCTAAATAGACATTTCTCCAAAGAAGATATACAGATTGCCAACCAACACATGAAAGGATGCTCAACATCACTAATCATTAGAGACATGCACATCAAAACTACAATGAGTTATCATCTCACACCGGTCAGAATGGGCATCATCAGAAAATCTACAAACAACAAATGCTGGAGAGGGTGTGGAGAAAAGGGAACCCTCTTGCACTGTTGGTGGGAATGTCAATTGATACAGCCACTATGGAGAACAGTATGGAGGTTCCTTAAAAAACTACAAATAGAACTACCATACGACCCAGCAATCCCTCTCTCACCTTTTAAACTCTCACACATGAAGCCTACTTGACCACTAATACATTGTGATGGCTTCAAAGTGAGTCCCCACAAATGGAAGCTGCTCTTTAATTATTCAGAAATATGACAACACGTATCATCAGTCCCCAGGTCTGAGTCACCCTGGGACCCCAGCAGCAGTTCAGGCATTCTGAACTGCCCTGTCCACAGCCACTTGGACAAGAATAACAGCAGATGCTCAGGCTTCCTCAGCAACTGACCCAGGGATAAACCCACCCCTTGGGGATCTGTCCCCTGGCTGTTGCCTGCCAGGACGACAAGGGTTTTCAATCGGTGCTATGAGGCCAGGAAACCACCCTCCCCCAATACATAATCACATTCACACACTCATGCTCATAATGTAAATCAGTCTAAGAAGCAGACGAAGAAGGAAAGATCCGTAAACTATCATTCATACCACTATTATTTTTGTCTTTTTAGGCAAACCTGTTTGCCCCACTGCTTTCAACCAATTACTGTAATTTTCATAGTGATGGTTAGATACCCTGTGCATCTCCTTACTATATCCTTCTTTATCCATTCCCTTTGTTCTGAGCACTTAGTTTCTGCTAAGCCCGTACTGGGCACTGGAGTGTTAGGGACAAGCATCACCAGCCCCTTCACTGAAAGACCAACTATATGAGACACTACAAAGAGTAGCTGGGGGTGGTCCAGCTTACTGTAGGCTGGGCACCATGCCAAGCCCATCCATCATTCATGTGCATCATCTAATCGAGGCCATGCCCTAACCTGTGACAGAGGATCTGCTGTCATTCTGTTTGTTTCACAGATGAGGAAACTGAGGCCTGGTGATGCTTATGGACTTTGCTCAGGCATAGCTAGAGTGGCTGCTATGGTCTGAATGTTTGTGTCCCTGTAAAATTCCTGTGTTGAAATCCTAATGCCCAATGTGATGGTATTAGAAGGAGAGGCCTTTGGGAGGTGCTTAGGTCATGAGGGTGGAGCCCACATGAATGGGATTAGTGCCCTTATAAAAGAAGCTCCAGAGAGAACCCTAGCCCCACCTACCATATGAATACACAGCGGAAGGCATGAGTTATAAACCAGGAAGAGGGCCCTCACCAGAAGGCAGCCATGCTGGCACCTTGATCTTGGACTTCTCAGCCTCTAGAACTGTGAGCAAGAAGTTTCTGTTGTTTGTAAGCCACCCAGTCAGTGGTACTTTGTTACAGCAGTCAGGACAGACTAAGACAGTGGCCCATGCTCTGGCCATCCCAACATCCCACTATAGAGATATACAGATTTTTAGATGGAGTATTAGAGGACACAGAAGAGGGCCCCAAACTGAGATGGACAGAGATGAAGCAGAGCCTGGGTAGGCTCTCCCCAAAAGATGACCCCTGAGGTCAGTGCTGAAAATGAGCAGCAATTATTCAAGGAACAGACAGTGGAAACAGCACCCCAGCAGGGAGAGTAGCACAGCATGGGCACAGACGTGGCACCACGGAGCAGCAGTAAGTCTTCAGGATGCTCACCGTGGCTGGAGGAGAGTGGATGCAGAGGGAAGGGGAGCGAGAAAAGGCAGAACAGTCTCGGGACAGGATGTGCTCAGCCACAGACAGCAGTGCTGCGCTGGGGGTGGGGGCAGAGTCCCACAGGAGAGAATCATGGGGCCACTTCTGGTATCCTGATGTAATGTGACCATACCTCCCTGCCATGCTCACAGCACACACCCTGAGCAGGCAGTCCTGGGGGGCTGGAGATCCAAGCAGAGCCACATGGGCCCAGGAAAGACCACCAGATGGCATGGTTGGGGTGCAGGGCACAGTTTCAAGGGGAACTACCCAGGGTGGGAGGATATCCTTTGTTCCAATTTTAAAGGAGCTATAAGGGCTCAGAAAGAACAATCGTGGGGGTATGTGGACCAGGAGATGGAGACTTCTCTGCAGCCTCAGAGTGCCCTGGGGCCGGGTGGGCACGGGGCGTGGACGACCAGCAGGGGTGCTGAGCAGGAAGACCCTACCACCTGCCCCTGCAGTCACGGGAGGGGCCTGCACCTCTTAGGCCTCAGCCCCCAGCCCACTCTCAGGCTGGGGGAGATGTGTAGCCCTCCTTTTCTGGTCAGTAAAAGACAGGAGTGCACTTGTCCTTCACAGCCCAAAAACTGCACACTGATGCTTCTGTAAATGGAAGCTCTTTGCACAGTATGTCTGTAATGTGCTGTAAGTGAGCGTGAAAGAGTGAGCTGACAGTTTTGGGTCACAGTCGCCATCCCCGGGGGTAGATGCAGGCAGTGTGACATGGGAAGGCAGAAGAGGAGGTGGGAGAATGGGGCGTGGTGTGTGTGTGTGTTGCATGCCACCAGGATGAAGGCCAGATCGTTCCCTTCCGGATGCGGGGAAGATGGCGACAGGAGAGTGGGACAACGATGGGACAGAAGGGAACCCAGCCTCCCCTTCTGCACCGGGAAGGCTTTGGGAGAGTGAGCGAGCGTGCTGATGTACAGCTGAGGGTGGACCTGCCGGGGTTCCGAAGGAAATGAGATAAAATCACAAACTGAGCAGCTGAGTCACCCCCAGCCTTTCTGATGGAAATACAGATGGTCCAGGAAGTGGGGACGTGGAGCCTACGGAATCCACCTGCCATGAGTCACCTAGTGGGTCATTTCCTCAAGGCCAGAGCCCAGAGCACCTGGAGTGAGCTTCTTCCTCCTCCTACTGGGGGCCCCCCACACTCATGCCTTCTCTGTTGAACCCTCCAGCTGCACTGGGCAACCTGGAGCCCAGAAGTAGGCTCTGACAACACAGAACTTTGCCAACCCCAGCTCCCCCAGGAGGGCAGGACAATACCCTGCACCCCGATACTCTAGGTTCTGTGCTGGTCCAGGCTCAGAGGGTAAAGGGACCACGATGGGGCAATAATGCCAACGTGTGCCTGAAGCCATGCTGATGCCAACCCAAAGCCCCTGATGCTGAGCCTACCCTGCGTGTGGATGCCAGTTTAGAGGTAGCCAATCCCCCCCCGGGACAGCGGGATTTATTCCTACCTGGGACACCAGCCTGACACCCAGTTGTACCATCAGATGGGCTCCCCAGGTCCTGATCCCAGCTCAGCCTCCCTCACCTGCCAGCCTCTGTGGAGGCTCCCACGGGCCTCCCCACGACGCACAGGTGTGGGTCCAAATCGGCTCCACCTCCCTGCTTTGGCTCCCACGTCTATCACGTGGCATGTCATCCTCCCTGCCAGGTTGTGTCACTCATAGAGCTTCTGGGCCCTCATCCTCATCACTGTTAGAACTACTGATCCGACAGTGCTAAGAGGGGTCACGTTCACTCTATGTGAGCAATTTCCGAGATCACCTCCACCTTGTCCATTGGGAGGTCTCCCCACAGGAGGCCAGTTCCTGAGACACAGGGACCATGGCTGTGCGGCTGCCAGGCTTGTGAGGAGAGAGGGAGCTAACGGGGGAGGCCGAACAGGACAGTGGTAAGGACCCTCCTTCAGAGTGAGGCATGCTTGCTGGAATGCTGCCTCTAACATGGACAGCTGTAAGACGCTTGAACAGTTCTCTTAGGGATGAGAACAACTTCTTGAGAGCTATTTAAATAAGTTCTTATCAGGATGCAGGGTGACCCACCGTGCACGCAGCCTGACTGAGCACTGTGTAGAGGTGACTCCCCCTTGGTCCTCTGTGTCATCCCTGGGAACCAGGGATTATTCCCATTTTACAGATGGGGGGAGTTGGGCTCAGAGAGAGGAGATGTAAACAAGATCCCATGATGACGCAATACTGAAGCCAGTATTCGGACCTCGGTCTGGACATCTCCAAAGCCTACGTTTCTTTCCCCACCACACACAGCCTTCCTCTTTGTCTCTCGTGACCATATTAGGAGGAAACGTCAAGTATAATTCCTGAATCTTGAGCTTGAGAAAGCTTGAGAAAGTGAGGCCAAGAAGTGCAGCAAATATAGTACACATGACAGATCTGGTGGGAAGATAAAAAATGTCAAGTTTTGAAACCATGAATTATTTTCCTTCTGTTTCCTCAAATCAGAACAAGCCCATCTGTGTGTGGTTTTCCTAAGGCAATATGCTGAGAACAAGGTTCGTCCAGGTCTGTCCCACTTCCTTAAGCCTCCCATGACACTATCTGAATATGCACAGAAAGCACAAGGGTTAGAAAAACGGTGACTGCCTTGTAGTAGATTTCATAAGCCCAGGCAAGACCTTGAACCCTATTCCTAAATACCCAGCCTGGCTGCAGATACCTCTCCTTAAATTTCTTTTCTTATTAATTGTTAAATGATAAGAAAACATGCCTTCATTCCTTAATCAGAAAAATGGAGCTTGTTAAGAAATTCCCCAGGACAACATGTTCTAAATTTCTTACTAAGGTGTGCATGACTGATACTAGGGAGAGGAAGAAGATGCAGGTTCAGCACTTTATATACATTTTCCCATTCATCTTTATACTAACCATACAGGGTCTGTGCTGTTATCATTGCTCCCATCTTACAGATGAGGCTCAACCTGATGGAATATGTTTTTGTAATCAGTGACTACTAAAATCCAAAGAACATTCCTCTGGGCAAACACAGACACATTCGTGGAAGAGCTAGAGTTTGGACTAAGGCAGATGAACTCCAGAGACTGCAAATACTGGAGCACTGATAGACTCCTTAGAGAAAATGTGACCCACTGTTCCCATTTCATAGATATAGAATGTGAGTCCCAGACAAAAAGACGTGCCTTGAAAGTGTTTACATAATACGTTAGAGTCTTTGTTCTCTAACGTATTATGCAGGGTCTGCTTAGGCTCTTATTTACTCACACTTCCAATGACACATCTTTTCTTAAGTGCTCTGAGAACTAACTACCTGAAGTGAACACCTTTAGTTATTCTGCCTAGATCCTCTTTTCCAGGTGGGGGCACCCATCTCCCAAGTGCTGTGAATGCCGGTTGCTGATGGCTCACAGCTGCAACCCTCTCAGGTGACTTGCCCTTGACTGATGGGAGCCACATGACCTCAGTGGACTGAGAGGCGATTCCCAGGCTGTGCCCCCCACAGGGGCATTGCATAGCCAATGAATGACTCATGTGAGAGTATGTAAGCCCAGGCCCCTTACTTTATGATGGGGCCATAACTCTCCAGAGCTCCTCGTGAGATCAGGCTAAAAACAGGTCTCCAGCTAAAAACAAAACATCCTTTCTTAGCTTATTTTCCTTTACCCTTTACTTCTCTTTACTACTACCCTTTTTACTTCTCTCAGTTTCCTCTTCCTTAATACACTCCTTCCATAAGTCACGTGCACGAGAAGCACCCCTGCCTCAGGCTCTGCTGCTAGGGAGCCCATCCGAAGACACTGTCTAAGGAAGAAGGGGGGAGGTCGCACAGGCAGGTCTTCGCGAGTGGACGCCGAAGACTCTGCCTCGAAACTGTGCTCTGGGTATTGTACTACAATGTGTCCTAGGGTCTCAAAATAAGACCTCCATGTTGTTTAAACTCAGAGCGGCCTTCAAGACATCTGGTCAAGCCTTTCATTTCAGAGACGGGATGGCCAACACCCAGTGAGGGGGAGCAACTTACCCAGCTCACACAGACTTGGAACTCCGATCAATTCCCACAAATAATAGTACAGTCAGACCAAAGGCAAGCCACATTCCTATTCTACTATGGAATGTGTATCACCAGCTCCAGTGGAGCTGGGAGAATGTCTCTGTGGTGGAAGAAGGTGGGGTTGGTGCTCAGAGGTTTGACCAGATCTGATCTGGCTATTCGCTCTTTTTTTTTTTTTAAATAAATTTTATTTATTTGGCTGCAACGGGTCTCCGTTGCTGCATGCGGGCTTTCTCTAGTTGTGGCGAGTGGGGGCTACTCTTTGTTATGGTGCCCGGGCTGGCTTCTCACTGTGGTGGCTTCTCATGTTGAGGAGACAGGCTCTAGGTACGTGGGCTCAGTAGTTGTGGCACGGGCTCTAGGGAGCATGGGCTTTAGTAGTTGCGGCACACAGGCTCAGTAGCTGTGGCTCACGGACTCCAGAGCACAGGCTCAGTAGTTGTGGTGCACGGGCTTAGTTGCTCCGCGGCTCCGTGGGAGCTTCCTGGACCAGGGATCGAACCCGTGTCCCCTGCATTGGCAGGTGTATTCTTAACCACTGCATCACCAGGGAAATCCCTGGCTATTCTCTTGTCTATAAACCATCGCTCATAGAATGAAAGCCATGCTCCTTGGCCCAATGTTTAGATACAGTTAAGTCCCCTAAATACGAACAAGTTCTGTTCCAAGAGTGCAACTGGAAGTCCAATTTGTTTGTAAGTCCAACAAAGTTAGCCTAGGTACCCAACTAACACAATCAGCTATATAGTACTGTACTATAATAGGTTTATAATACTTCTCACACAAATAATACATAAAAAATAAATGCAAACAAATGAAGAAAACATTTTTAATCTTACAGTACAGTACCTTGAAAAGTACAGTAGTACCACCTACACCACCGCTTCTTTTATGCTTGCTTCTGGACACCCTGGGCTTGAAATAAAGATACTGTACTACTGTACTCTATGCAGTTCTGTACAGTAAAGAACACAAACGCACAACCACTTGTAGAGGATGCACACACGTGACAATGTACATCAGACACATGAACTAACTTACATGATTGGACATGGAAACGCACGTCTGCATCTTTGAAAGTTTGCAACTTGAAGGTTTGTATGTAGGTGACTTACTGTACTTTCACACAGCAATGCCCTTGAGCCTTTGTGCTTGACATCCCATGCTCCCCAAGACACTCTGAGTTGCATGTGCCCCTCACCTTTCCCTGAGCCCAAGCATGCTGTGGTATTGCTGGTCCATACTAGAATATATGTAGAATTACAAGATAAAATACAAATGCCCAGTAAAATACGAATTTCAGTTAAACAACAAATATGTTCTGGGATAAGTATATCCCAGGTACTGCATGGGACATACTCATACAAAAAAAGTATCTATCTAATCTGGCATATTGTTTACTCCTTTTGCCTGAAATCCTCTGCCCTACAGAGTCTTGGGACGGGGGGAACCTCCTCATCCTCCAAAACCAGATCAAAATGAACTTTTTATGGACAGCTTTCTCTAATTTCGGAAATAGTCACTGTCTCCTCAGGGGCACAATGCCCTGGGTTCTGCTCAGTTAGTACCACTGTTAGTGGTATAATATGTTATCAGGAATGGCTTCAATGCTGGGATCACCAGGAACCACATGGAAAGGAGGGGTCTGTACTTTCCTTCACACATTTATTCATGCACATGTTCATTCATTCCATAACATGTACTCAGCACCTTCTCTATGTCCAGCTCATGTTGGGTGCAGGGTTCACACATCAGTAAATAAGACAGTTATATTGTCTGGCATAGTAGGGCTTACAGCCCCATGGATCAGGAAGGTATTGGAAAATAAATGAATAATTGATTTTAAGTTATGATCAGTCCTACAGAGGAACAAACTAGGCACTTCAATAAGGACATGGGCATTCATCCCAGGGTCACAGGATGGTTCAACATATGCAAATCAGTCAATGTGATATACCACATCAACAAAAGAAAAGATAAAAATAACATGATCATCTCAATAGATGCAGAAAAAGCATTTGATAAAATTCAACATCCATTTATGATAAAAACACAAAAGTGGGTAGAGGGAACATATCTCAACATAATAAAAGCTACTTATGACAAACCCACAGCCAATGTAATACTCAACAGTGTAAAGATGAAAGCCTTCCCACTAAAATCTGGAACAAGACAAGGATGCCTACTCTCACCATTTCTCCTCAACATGGTATTGGAAGTCCTAGCCACAGCAATCAGACAAGAAAAAGAAAAGGTACCCAAATTGGAAGGAAAGAGGTAAAATTGTTACTATATGCAGATTATATAGAAAACCCTAAGGACTCCACACAAAAACTACTAGAACTGATAAATGAATTCAGCAAGGTAGCAGGATACAAGATTAACGTACAGAAATCAGTTGCATTTCTTTACACTAACAAAGACATATCAGAAAGGGAATGTAAACAAACAATCCCTTTTTTAAAATCTTTACTGGAGTATAATTGCTTCACAATACTGTGTTAGTTTCTGTTGTACACCAAAGTGAATCAGCCATAGGCATACATATGTCCCCATATCCCCTCCCTCTTGAGCCTCCCTCCCAGCCTCCCTATCCCACCCGTCTAGGTCATTGCAAAGCACTGAGCTGATCTCCCTGTGCTATACTGCTGCTTCCCACTAGCTATTTTACATTCAGCAGTGTATAAATGTTGATGCTACTCTCACTTCACCCCAGCTTCCCCCTCCCACCCCATGTCCTCAAGTCCATTCTCTATGTCTACATCTTTATTCCTGCCTTGCAAGTAGGTTCATCAGTACCATTTTTTTTTTTTTAGATTCCATACATATGTGTTAGCATACAGTATTTGTTTTTCTCTTTCTGACTTACTTCACTCTGTATGACAGGCTCTAGGTCCATCCACCTCACTACAAATAACTCAATTTTGTTTCTTTTTATGGCTGAGTAATATTCCATTGTATATACGTGCCACATCTTCTTTGTCCATTCATCTGTCAATGGACATCTAGGTTGGTTCCATGTCCTGGCTATTGTAAATACTGTTGCAATGAACATTGTGGTACATGTCACTTTTTGAATTATGGTTTTCTCAGGGTATATGCCCAGGAGTGGGATTGCCAAGTCATATGGTAGTTCTATTTTTAGTTTTTTGAGGAACCTCCATACTGTTTTCCATAGTGGTTGTATCAATTTACATTCCCACCAACATTGCAGGAGAGTTCCCTTTTCACCACCTCCTTTCCAGCATTTATTGTTTCTAGATATTTTGTTAATGGCCATTCTGACTGGCATGAGATGATACCTCATTGTAGTTTTGATCTGCATTTCTCTGTTGAGCATCTTTTCATGTGCCTCTTGGCCATCTGTATGTCTTCTTTGGTGAAAAGTCTATTTAGGTCTTCTGCCCATTTTTTAATTGGATTGTTTGTTTTTTTTGATATTGAGCTCCATGAGCTGTCTGTATATTTTGGAGATTAATCCTTTGTTGTTTCATTTGCAAATATTTTCTCCCATTCTGAGGGTTGTCTTTTTGTCTTGTTTATGGATTCCTTTGCTGTGCAAAAGCTTTTAAGTTTAATTAAGCCCCATTTATTTATTTTTGTTTTTATTTTCATTACTTTAGGAGGTGGGTCAAAAAAGGTCTTGCTGTGGTTTATGTCAAAGAGTGTTTTTCCTATATTTTCCTCTAAGAGTTTTGTAGTGTCTGATCTTACATTTAGGTCTTTAATCCATTTGGAGTTTATTTTTGTATATGGTGTTAGGTAGTGTTCTAATTTCATTCTTTTACATGTAGCTGTCCAGTTTTCCCAGCACCACTAAAGAGGTTGTCTTTTCTCCATTATATGTTCTTGCCTCCTTTGTCATAAAAGAGGTGACCATATGTGCATAGGTTTATCTCTGGGCATTCTATCCTGTACCATTTATCTATATTTCTGTTTTTGTGCCAGTACCATACTGTCTTGATTACTGTAGCTTTGTAGTATAGTTTGAAGTCAGGGAGCCTGATTCCTCCAACTCCGTTGTTCTTTCTCAGGATCGCTTGGCTATTCTGGGTCTTTTGTGTTGCCATATAAACTGTAAAATTTTTTGTTCTAATTCTGTGAAGAATGCCACTGGTAGTTTGATAGGGATTGCACTGAATCTGTAAATTGCTTTGGGTAGTATAGTCATTTTCACAATATTGATTCTTCCAATCCAAGAACATAGTATATTTCTCCATCTGTTTATGTCATCTTTGATTTCCTTCATCAATGTTTTATGGTTTTTTGAGTACAAGTCTTTCACCTCCTTAGGGAGGTTTATTCCTAGGTATTTTATTCTTTTTGTTGCAGTGGTAAATGGGAGTGTTTCCTCAATTTGTCTTTCTGGTTTTTCGCTGTTGGTGTATAGGAATGCCAGAGACTTCTGTGCATTAATTTTGTATCCTGCAACCTTACCAAATTCATTGATTAGTTCTAGTAGTTTTCTGGTGGCATCTTTAGGATTTTCTACGTATAGTATCATGTCATCTGCAAACGGTGACAGTTCTACTTCTTCTTTTCCAATTTGTATTCCTTTTATTTCTTTTTCTTCTGTGATTGCTGTGGCTAGGACTTACAAAACTATGTTGAATAAGAGTGGCAAGAGTGGACATCCTTGTCTTTTTCCTGATCTTAGTGGAAATGCTTTCAGTTTTTCACCATTGAGTATAATGCTTGCTGTGGGTTTGTCATATATGGCCTTTATTATGTTGAGGTGGGTTCCCTCTATGCCCATTTTCTGGAGAAGGATGGGTGTTCTCATCAAAAAAATTTAGGAATAAACCTCACCAAGGAGGTGAAAGACTTACATGCAGATAGCTACCGAACATCAATAAGGGAAACTGAAGATGATTCAAAGAACTGTAAAGATATCCCATGCTCTTGGATTGGAAGAATTAATAGTGTTGAAATGGCCATACTACCCAAAGCAATCTACAGATTTAATGCAATCCCTATAAAATTACCCATGACATTTTTTATAGAACTAGAACAAATAATCCTAAAATTTATATGGAATCATAAAAGACCCAGAGTTGCCAAAGCAATCCTGAAGGGGGGGGGGGAGCAGGGCACGTAACCCTCCCAGACTTCAGACAATACTACAAAGCTACAGTAATCAAAACAGCATGGTATTGGCACAAAAACAGACAAATGGATCAATGGAACAGAATACAGTACCCAGAAATAAACCTACACACCTATGGACCATTAATCTTCAACAAAAGGGGCAAGAATATACAATGGGGAAAAGACAATCTCTTAAGCAAGTGGTATTGGACAACTGCATGTAAATCAATGCAGTGAGAACACACGCTCACACCGTGCCAAAAATAAAGTCAAAATGGCTTAAAGACTTAAATATAAGACAAGACACCATAAAACTCCTAGAAGAGAACATAGGCAAAACATTCTCTGACATAAATCATACCAATGTTTTCTTAGGTCTGACTCCAAAGGCAATAGAAATAAAAGCAAAAATAAACAAATGGGACTTATTTGACCCTTGCTTTCCCTATCTGTAACAGGACCTTTGGACTTCCATCTGACACTTTTCCATCCAGGAAGAATGGTGTCCCACTGTTTACATGCCCCCACTGTAAAGAAAGTTATCAGAGAGGTATTTTAAATTCTCAGAACCCCCATCCTCACTGGAAGGGGCTTTGGTCTAAAGAAGAGCTGAAATACAACTTAGCAAACTTTACCAAGTAGTATTTTGGCTTTTAAATTAAATATCAGCACTGGATTTCCACTGGGCATCTGGCCCAGGCTTCTGGAGAGCAAGATCTGATCAACAACACAGGTCAGACCCCCAGGATGGGGCACAAGAGAAACTACCTTCAGGACCTGGGAGGATGGCTTTGCATCATCATAAAGGAGAAAGTGATGGAGGAAAGAATGATGCTGTCCACACTCCCTTCCCCACAGTCTACCCTCTTCATCCAGGGAAGACCCAGCACTGAGGATCTTACAGGCATCTTCTGTTGAGGACCTAACCCACAGACACCAAGATATTAACTCCCAAAGCTGGGGGAGGAAAAGAAGGAAGCGTTTGGGAGGATCTCCTTTCCTGCTTTTCTCTTCTTGGCTGGGATTTTTTGAACCTCAAATAAAGTCCATATGCCTTATCTCAGGACGCTATGGTCTCCAAAATTTCCCCTAATGTATTTAAAGTTTGAAAGTCTATTGCTCCTCTTCTCTTTCGCAGCCCACCCCACCCCCAACATACCTTACACTACAATCAAACCTAAATACCCTTTGCTCAAAAACTCTCTCCCCATTTTTATTTTCAGCTCCCAAATGGCAAAATTCTTAGCACCCATCCTAGGCCTCAAGGTCTTCTGGCCTACCCTACTCTTCCTCTGCACTAGTGGGAAGGTCCATACCCTGCCCTGAGCACCCGCTGCCCTGCATCTGGACCTTTCTCACATCCTGGCTGTTGTCCACCACATGCTAAGGTCAATTACATCCCACCATAGCGATCAGCTCCTTTAAAAGCCAGGAATACCAGTTCTCCCTATTTGAATGCCCCGCAGGGTCAACCTCCATTGTTGGACGAAGGAGAGAAAAGAGGCAGAGAGCAATACTAACTAGCATCTCATCTCATTTTAATTTGTTTTCATAAATTTATTTATTGGCTGCATTGGGTCTTCATTGCCACACACAGACTTTCTCTAGTTGTGGTGAGCGGGGGCTACTCTTCGTTGCGGTGCACGGGCTTCTCATTGCGGTGGCTTCTCTTGCTGCAGAGCACGGGCTCTAGGCACGCAGGCTCTAGAGCGCAGGCTCAGTAGTTGTGGCGCACAGGCTTAGTTGCTCCACAGCATGTGGGATCTACCCGGACCAGGGCTCGAACCTGTGTCACCTGCATTGGCTCGCAGATTCTTAACCACTGCGCCACCAGGGAAGTCCCTCATCTCATTTTTACAACCCTGCATGATAATTCTACTATCCACAATTTTCAGATGAGAAAACCGAGGCTCACAGAGGTTAAGCAAAAACCCCAATCCCCTAAGTCCTAAGCGTCCAAGCCCATCTAATTCTAAAACTGGTGTCTCCCCAGCCCCCATTCAAGGCCACCCAAACAAAGCTACTTCGCTTTTTAAGACTATCTGCCTCCCTTTCCCATCTGTTACACACTCTTCCCCTGCACTTACTGCAAAGATCATTTGTACCACATCTCACAGCTCTCCCCCAGCCCTTCCCTGAAATCTGGCGTTTAATGGGAGTGAGCTAGCTAAGCCTCCTGCAAACACTACAGGACTGTAGGGACTGTTCGGTTTCCAAGGGACCAGCTTGGACCAGAAGCACCAGAGTGTCGCACATCTGCCACAAGAGCGATGAGACATTTTGGTCTTCACTTGTTTGCAGATCTCATCTGGAACATTTCTCAGAGAAAGCAAATGTTATAGTCACCAGCAAAAAAAAAAAAAAAATCATTTTACCCCGCTCTGCTGGTCAGAAGTGGTTACCGAGAGCAAGAAGTCTCCTTCTAGTTGACTACTGCCAAAAAATAAACTCTCCTTTGCAAAGGCTGAGAGACTTTTTGTGATCAGGCCCCTGGTCTCTTCTCCCTGCTGTTCCAGTCCACCCACAGCTGGGCTCTGACCACACAGAGGGCTGAGACTGCCCCCATCCCAGGACCTTAACATGAAATTAAGGCTACACTCCTGGTGTTCTTTCCTCTACCTAGAATCTCTTCCTATCTATGTTTCCTTGTGAGCTTCTTCTCAACCTCTAAAATGTATCTCACCAACAACCCTCTCTTGCACCTTCTCTGAACCCCTGTGACTTTGTTAGCAGAATGAATCACTTGCAAAAGTGATGAGAACACAGCACCTTGTACAAGCCTCTAACCATCATTCATACAACAGCTATATATGCATCACCTGCTTTGTACCAGGCGCTGTGTCCAGCCCTGGGGATACAGCAATGGATCAAAGAAATTAAACCCCTTTCTTCATGGGATTTACGATTGCCTCACCATATGAGGCTCCTCCAATGCACTGTCGGTGTCTCCAGCAAAGAACACTTAATTCCTATCTTTGTTTCTCCAGGACAAAGCATGGCGCCCAGCACTTGGTAAACATTCAACCATTGTCTTTATGTTCAACCGGGGAAGACACATGTCATGACTAACGCTCACCAGGAAGTCCGGATGCCTGGCTCTGCCCCCAAACAACCTGCATGATCTGAGACCAAAACCAGTTCCCATTCTCAGAAATAATTCCCTTGCTGAAATTGAGAGCCAGGGAGGAGATGCTCTCAGGGGTTACTCAGGGCAATACGCTTCCAATGAACTACATAATCCACAGTGTGTTTTTCATAGGAGAGAAAAATAAAATACAGAGCTCTGGGCAGATCCTAACTGGATTTGGAGTCAGAATTACCAGGAAGTCTCAAGATCTTAGTCAGTTCCTTCTGATCCTAAGCCCAGGGCCTGCTGGCAACCTGATAGCCTATCTTCAAATCAATCCCATTGATGTTGCTCTGAAACAAAGCCACTTCCCAACAGACCACAGCTCGGAGGTGCTTATTGGGGTTTCCTGCCATCCCGTGTAGCAGATACAGACACAGGTCTGTATCTCTATGCAGAGACAGAGGGTGTATGAGGCATGTCCAGAAGGGTTGACCCTTTTTGTGTTAATAGTGTGACAGCGACCTTTCTTCCTGACACAAAATACTTCTACACGTGGTGTGAAGGAGAACTTGAAACCTCACCAATCCATCCTCCAGATACAGACAGTTTCTCTCACAAAATAGGGGAGACAAAGGCATTTTGGTGGATTTTATGAACAGAATGGGGAAAACCCCTTAGGTTCTTTTCTCATCACCTAGAAATGTCAGTCATTGTGACCTAAAGATGGTTAATGACTGGAGGAATAGAACCATTTCATCACTATGTCTTAGGTCTTTGTATGGAAAGCCTCCTTTCAACGTCGAAAAGAGGAAGAATGTCCAAGTGGGGAGGAGTGACTGGACCTCCCAGCGTGAAACCCATCCCTTGATAATCACCCTCAAGAGACTTCTCACCACCTCCTGCTGCCAAGTCTACACTGGCCTCTGGGGGCGCTGTTTCCCCTGTAAACTTGCTATCCCCAGTACGGGCACAGGACCCTGCCCTAAATTCTTTGTGCCACGACTGAAACAAGAGCTGGAACCTCCAACTCAGGCTGATTAAAGACCTAGGCAAAACAAAAGGGAAATCCACTCAGAGGATCGTGTCAAAGTTGAAAATCAGATCACTCGACTTAGCAGATTCGACTTGACCTCTGGACTCTGGGGCGTCTCCATTCTAGCAGTAGGTTGGCCTCCATGAAATCACACCACCCAGGAGCCCTGAGGTTTGTCCTCTCGGCATTCCAGGCACAAGAGAATGAACCTCAGAAAAAAAGGCAAGAGAGCGTTCCCCTGTGCTGTTAAAGTCTTGCTTAGCAAGATCCAGTTTTCTAAGGAACAGAATCTCCTGCTGGGGGCCTGCCTCCTGTAGAAGGGACCTCAGTTCTACTTCATGGCCTCAGCGTTGATCAGGTGAAAATTTAGCTCAATAAGGCCAACATCCTCCTTCCTGACAAGTGATAGATTCGTGTGGTTTCAGAAGAGTTGGAGTTTGCTGTTTGTACATCCAACTGCTTGTTGGACGTTTCTTCCAGCTCCTCAAAGGCAACTCAGGATCACCTTCCTCCTGGACCCCCAGACTGCCCCTCCTCTCATCCCCCATTTCAGACCAGCTCCAGACACCCCGCAGGCAAACATATAAGCTCTCTGCATTCTTTCCCTCAACCTGTCCATGTCCCCTCTTCACCAAGCCCTGGTGACATTATCCTGACAAGTCCCAGCTGTCCTTACTGTCCACCTCCACAGCTTCGTCCTCTTTCAGACCACTGTCTCCTCTTCCCCGAATAGCTGGAACATCCTCCTAACTGGTCCTCTTTACCCTGGATCCCTCCTTTACCAAGCACATGGCTCTTGGGATACAGTTCCCTGAAAACAGCTCAAGTCTTATTATTCCTCTGCCTCAAAACCTCCAGAAGCTTCCCATTGCCATAAAAACAAGGATTTTATTCTCAAGCGTTGTAGCGAGTGTTCCACAGGCTAAGTATAATACAAAAAGAGATTTTCTGAAAAATACATCTGGGAAACTAGGTTAATACACTTGAAAAATGTGTTTAAATGCAGGACTTCTCAGTGCTTTTGATAAGATATTGATAAGTAAATTGATAAGTGTATTGAAGTTCCATGGGTTAGTAATATATTGGGCAAATTCCAAAAATTATTTTATCAACAAGTATTTTAGCAGTATTCCATGGTACTGTGATTAAAAATTCTTGTGTGTAATATGAAGCACAAAGCCTATATTCTGGCATTTAATGTACTGTGTAATTTAACTCCATTTTTGTTTCTTCAATTTCATCCACAAACAATGCTTAGCTTATTGGGTTGTTTTGTTTTTTCTTTTTTTTTTTAACATCTTTATTGGACTATAATTGCTTTACAATGGTGTGTTAGTTTCTGCTTTATAAAAAAGTGAATCAGTTGTACATATACATATGTTCCCATATCTCTTCCCTCTTGCGTCTCCCTCCCTCCCACCCTCCCTATCCCACCCCTCTAGGTGGTCACAAAGCATCGAGCTGATCTCCCTGTGCTATGCGGCTGCTTCCCACTAGCTATCTGTTTTACGTTTGGTAGTGTATATATGTCCATGCCACTCTCTCACTTTGTCCCAGCTTACCCTTCCCCCTCCCCATATCCTCAAGTCCATTCTCTAGTAGGTCTGTGTCTTTATTCCCATCTTACCCCTAGGTTCTTCATGACCTTTTTTGGGGGGGGTTTAATTATAAAATAAATGCATGTTTTTTTATGAAGTTAAATAAGAAATTTTGTAAAGAATTTAAAATTGATTTTTTCTTCAAACTAGTGCCTTAAGGTAACAAAACGATACCATTTTTATCATTCTGTTTCTCTCTTTTGCTATGCTTATAGACACAGAGACAAAGATATACAGGCTTCCTTATTCTTCTTCCGTCTTTTTTCTTTTCACTAAAATAATCGTAATATTTCATACATTATTCTGCAGCTTCTTTTTATGTCATTGACAGTGTTTTCCTGGACATCTTTCCAGATTAACATTGATCTTTATCATTCACTGAAGTAGCTTTGTGATCCACTATAGTACAAATACACCAAAACACCACAGTTTCTCCAATGGTTCCCCTATTAATGGATTGCTAGCATTCTAGTTGTTTCCAGGATATTTATTTTTATTTTTTGTTTGTTTAACACATGCAATGCTACGATAAACATTCATAATTAAATACTTTCATTTTATTTCTGAAGGATTAGTGCCCCAAAAGTTGACCAAACTCATTTTTTTTTTAAACCAAAAACTCATATTATTCACTTTTAGTAGCTCTTGGGTGTGATGAAAACCTACTGAAACGGTCAAGGGGAGATTCTAAACCCCTGGCTGGTGCCCATTATTCTAAATGCCAGATAAAATGACCTTCTGCCCTTTTGAAGTCAACTCGTAGGATGCCTTTCTGGACATGGTGGGCACATGGTCAGCCTCCTGGTTCATCACAGGACACTGGTCCCCAACCACCTCCTTCCTGCCTTTACTCACGCTCCACGATGATCCCTCCTGAGCTGGGTCTCAGTGATGCCTTCATTTAGAGAAGAACCAAAAGACATCGACCATGTGACCACAGCAAGAGATGCACAAGAGCACATGACTCAGAGACTGCTGTGCCCACAAAGTCCACGAGAAGGACGCAGGAGGGAGCAGAGCTGACATGGGGACGGGGGGTGCTCCCAACCTCTAGAGAGGCTGTGCATTGCACACGTGGACTCCGCCTGGAAACTGAATTCCAGTGGACCCCGTTCAGGGGAGTCAGTTCTGGGAGACTTCAACCTTCCTTCCTCTCCTTCTCACCGTCTCTCCCCTTTGAAACCCATCCTGCTGACCAAGCTGCAAGTGACCCTACAAGTTACTCACACATTTTGTTCTCTTGGCCTCAGTTTCATCAACCATAAAATGGGAATCATAGTAACACAGGGATGTGAAGATTTAATAAGTATAATTTATTTCCTTTCAAATCAGTGTCCAGATGTAGACAGATATAGATATAAACATAGATATTATACATATAAAGTGCTTAAAACAGTGGCCTGTAGCAATCTCCCAGGAAGCCTTAGCTCTTACTATTGGCTACATGCTCATCACCAGGCCAGGTCTCCCTGGAATACTCCAGCCCGAGACACCATGGACCACTCTTTGTTCCCTACACATGGCATGATGCCAAACCCCTGCACCTTTGCCCATGTCCCTGCCTCCCCTCAGACTAACCCTCCCCCAGTCCAATGCCTGCTTGCCCAAGTCCTTCTCCTCTTCAAAAGCTCACTTCACATCAGCTCACTTCTGAAGCTAGAGCCCTCCTATGGGCACGTGTCCACACACCTCACCAATTCGTCATCACCTGTACCAGAGCCCACATTTTAATCTGAAATGCAGTGTCTGATCCAACCGACATGGAATACAGGGAAGGTCGAATCCTATTAAGTCAGCAGACCATAAAGCAGAAAGGTATAAAGTTGACAAATTGCTTCTCCCAGAGGCAGCAGCTGTGAGACACTCAGCAAGGCTGGGCTCTGACCCAGGAAAGGGCCAACAGATGGTCACTCCTTTTTCCCAGAGCCTGGTCTCAAGGTGCAACATCCTTTCCCAGTCGAGGGGGCTTAAGTGTTTAATGAGTAAGTGTTTAGCACGGTTCCTTGTATTTTGTTCAAATAGAACCTGGGTGTACCAGGTCAGGTCAGCCTACTGGATAGCAAGTCCACAGTAACTCCTTAAAAAAGGATTTCTGCTGGTTGTGCACCAAGTTACAATTGCACAAGTCCCACCATCCTGCCCTTTCCCTCCCAGATAGTCCTGGGAGGAGCTGAGGGTGTCAGTCATATGTCCTGAGTTCTCGTGGCTCCACTGGAGTATGCACCCTACTCCTTCTTTTATGCTCTGTCAGCCACCAAGGTGACTGTGTCCAGGAGGGGGGAGGTTAAGGAGGGAGGAAAATAGTGCGTACATTTTATCTACATTATCCCCCAGAATTCTCCCTGCAACCATGTAATGTCCGTATTATGGCCCCCATTGTAAAAATGAACAAAGAGAGGTCCAGCGAGGATAGGTACTTATCCAAGGTCAAGCAGGTCAAGCAGCTAGTAAAAAGTTAAGTTGGACTCAAGGTTGAATCTTCCTGATTAAAGGTAACGTTTAGTCCATCACATAACACACTTCTCTTGCTTCCTCCAAAGCCCCTACTCTAGTCCACAACTGCCTTCCTGAAATATGAAACGCAGCAGCCTCCCTCTAAAAAGTGTGCTTTACTTGTTCCTAAGTTTCCGTTCCTTCTAGGACCTTTCAACGGACTTTACAACTTTCTAGAAACAGCCTGCTAAGAGTTCTGTAAACAGAGCTATGCTGCTGGCCTCTGGCCTCAGTATTTCTCCAGGGCACCTGCCCATTCGACCCGGACAGTTCGTGCTCTTAGACTCACTGCTATGCTGATGCCCACCCCCTACCCACCTCAGCTCTTAAACGTGGTTCCCAGTTCTCAATTCAGACCCCTTGGTCTGATGGGCTATTAGGAAAAAAGCTTAGAAAAAGCTCTGAACTGCAACTGTTCTTTGCTCAAATAGAATTTTGAAATGGGACTCATAGACCGTAGGTAAGGGACCCTTTTTCCTTCTACTTAAGCATGCTAGTGAACCTCTGTAAGTCTCAGTTTCCTCACCTGTCAAAGGGATAGTAATTGTTCCTCTTTCCTTGGACATAAAAGGTCAGTCCTGTCCTATGCATATAAAGTGCTCAGAGTAGTAACTAGCACAGAATGAAAGCTCAGTAGACGTTAGCCCCATCCTCCTCGTCAGCCACTCTGCCACTGGGGTTCAGATCTTTCTAGGGCGTCTATATTCCTCATGCGAAGGCTCTCATGGCAACACATCCCACGAGCTCTCCAAACACTGGAATCCATTGGGTTGGGAAAACTTTTTTTTTTTTCCCCTCAAATAACGTAGAGACAGAATTAGGGCCACCACTCTACTGACTGGGTCTTCCCCCCTTCCTCCTTCCTCAGCTGCAGTTAGTTATAACCATTGGCAACTGCATCCATCCTTAACATCCATACTCATTAACTGGTTATTTGAATAGATTGTTTAACTCTACCCAGGAGATTCCAAATCCTGACTTCTTTCAGGAGCATATTTTAATTTTCAAAGCATAAACTTAATAATAAAGAATAATATTATAAGTATTACAAATAAATCCAAAACAGATCCCAGAATTACAATGGAAGTATTTGCATAGTGCCGTGGAAGCACAGGGGAGCGTTAGTTAGCGCCGTTCTCTCTGAAAAAAGACTAACCTGATGCCGTTCTACTCTCGGAACGTGCCTCCCTCCTTCAAGTTGTGGCTCAAACTTCAGCTCCTTTGGGAAGCCATTCCAATGAACAATTTAAAATTTCAGGAAAATATAGCAAATTCCAAGGACTGAAAACAGGGTTACTGGGTTCCATCTAAACTTCCTCCTGACAGGTTGGGGAATACAGTTTGATCTGGGAAGTAACTAGATTTGGAGTCTGCTGAGCCACACAAAAATAGGTGTTTCCCAAAGTTCTCTTGAGCATGAGGAAGAGGAGGAATCTAGGAAACTCTTCCACCCTTTTGGCTGAAGCTTCTCAACATCTGGGAGGTTCTTACCCCAATCAGTGGTCTTGGGAATTTCCAAGCAGACTACACCGTGATGCACCCCTCCTTCCACTGTAGGTCTTTTCATTTTGTATGTGGAGGGTGGAGAGTGGGGAGTGGGCTTTTTTTCTGGGGAAAGCTCTGAAAAAGGCTTGTCATTTGTAATCTGTTAAGTCAATTATCACATTCAACTAATGATTAGATACAAGAATAATTAGCAACCATTTCACCCAAGGGGCTGCTTTTCTTCAGAGAGCAACAAGGGGCTTCTTAATTTTCCTAAATGTTTTGCTATTAGTGCTTCATTTAATGCCAGAAGGCATCAAGAACAATCCCATTCCCCTTCTCACCTACACCATTCCCATGACTGCACAGGCACGAGAATTCAGTGACAGAGATGGGGGAAGGCACTGATCTTTGCTTAGTCAAACCTTCAACTTTCCTAATTGGATTTAGGAAGACATGATTATTTTCATTCATTGTTCTCTACCGAATGTAAAAGGAGAGAGTCAGGACTCATGCCAGAGTTCCAGCTTTTCACACGATGGATCTAAACAATATTGCCTCTTACGAGCAAGTCTGGTTCTGTAGCACAAGCTCCGGTTATGAATGAATGATGACTCCTTCCCCCAGTCAGACAGTGACTCCAAGATTTGCATATCCAACCAAAATCTGTATCCTGATAATCAGTTATCACTGAACACCCCAGTGCACCAAGGCGTAAGTTCATCATCTCCCTCCCCATATCTTCTTCCCTCTGTGCTCCCATACTGGTGAAGAGGCCACCCAGCCTTGCACTTCAGGAACCTGTGCACCATCTTGCAATTCTCCTCCCCCTCATCTCCAAGTCTTACTGAGTCTATCTTCTTATAATCAATAATAGCATCTTTTCTCCACCCCGACCTCTATGACACGGCTCAGCTCCTTATCACTTCATGCATGAATTCCTTGAATATCTCCTGCATGTGCCCCACCTCCAAGCTTGACCTGCCCCCTAAACTTTCCCTACCGCCCTAGTAATCTTTCTCCAATGTAAATCTCATTAAGTCACTACATTCTTTCCCTTATTGCTCATTTCCCTTCAGGATCCATTTCAAGTTTCTTACACTTCCTGAAGAGCCTCCATCCTCTGTATCTGGTCCTCCTCCTGGCCCCTGCCCTAAATGCGCTCTATAATCTGTGGAAATATTTACATCCCTTCATCATGAACATTCTTTTATGACTGTGATTTAGTGTCCCTGTGGCACGTGGCATAGAGAATGATTGGGTTTTATCTCTCAATCTGAGAATCACTGTCTTTTAGCAAGTGACATTAACTCGTTCATAGAATTGGACCTAAGTGTCCAAGTGTATATTAGTAATTACAATGCTGTGAATGAGTTAATTCAGTCTCTGTTTGCTGCTCTTTCTGGTTATTTCCTTATTCTTTGTTTCTTCTCTGACTTCTCTTGAATTGATTGAGGTTCTTCTGCCCTGCTTCTCCTGACCTGAATATTTAGTGGCTTAGGGACTGTACTCTAGGTCTATTTTTATAATTATTACTTTACACTTTTGATAAACGTACTTGAACATGGATTATTCAGGACAATTTTAAGGACAATCAGCATGTATATTCTCCCTATAACAAGAGTCTCAGCATGCTTTAAATTCCATCTGCCCCTTTATGCAGCACAAGCATGTTGCATTTGGAATCAGCTGAAGTATTTTAGTTAGAAAATTAATTTTTTAAAACATCAAAATAAGGTTTTTCCTGGTTTATTTGTTCACAGTTGTTTCTTTTTTGTGTGTTTTTTTTTTTTCTTTTCTTTTTGCGGTACGCAGGCCTCTCACTGCTGTGGCCTCTCCCGTTGCGGAGCACAGGCTCCGGACGCGCAGGCTCAGCAGCCATGGCTCACGGGCCCAGCCGCTCCACGGCATGTGGGACCTTCCCGGACCGGGGCACGAACCTGTGTCCCCTGCATCGGCAGGCGGACTCTCAACCACTGTGCCACCAAGGAAGCCCCACAATTGTTTCTTTTATCCTACTTCTTCTTCTTGGATGTTTCCCCCCCCCCCCCGCTCATAATTCTTTTCAAGGGATCTGCACATGGCAAATTTTCTAAATCTTTGCATATCAGAAAATCTGTGGATTTTACCCTTCAGCTTGAATAAACTTGATTAGATATAGCAATCCAGATTCAAACTTAATTGTCTCCCTGACGTTTGAAAATATTGCCCCATTATCTGGTGTATCAATAGCTGCTGCTGAGAAGTCTGGTGTCAACCTGATCCACATCCCTTTATAGCTAATCAGCCCGCCCAGCCCACTGTACCTCACTCCAGAAGCTTTTGGAATTTCCTTTAATGACCTAAAATTTCACCATATAGTGTCTTATATGGATTTAATTTTTCATTTATTTGTTCTGCTTGACATCTAAGATTTGCCTTTCTGTCTAAGAAATTATTAGATTCTTAAATCCTATGAAATCACCTTCTAGTATGTGTTTTACATATTGCTGGGTACATTCTGCTCTTCAACTCATGTGCTGCTGTTTCTTCTTTCAACAATGTACTTTTTAATATCTTGCATCTCTAGTTATTCTGTCTGGGATTATTAAGAGCTGCCAAATTGAGTTCTAAAAAGTGTCTTATTAAGTGGAAAAATCATGCTAGAATGAGTTATTATCTGGATTGAATAGCTTGGAAACAAATGTGCCCCATTTCATAAATCTAGTTTTCACTCTAGAAGTTTGTGACAGACCTGAGAAATTCAGGATTTTAAATCCTCAGATGGAGTAAGAGAAGGCAAGGAAAGCATAGCTCTGGACAAATAACTGGCCACATACTTCTGTGGTGGTCTTCCAAAGACCAATCACACCCTTGAAATCAAGGTACCTCTGGTGGTAGTGAAACTGCAGGACCCTGTGGGGCTCCTGGGCACAAAAGCCTTTCTATGTCCCCCATTTCTTGTTTGTAGGGAATAGGCTCCAGCCTCCATGACCTTCCCTGAGTTCCAAAGGGCAGGTTCAAACAGTTGCTAATCAGGGAAGGAAGGGACTCCAAGACAAGGGAGGACCAGTCAAAAAACAACAGTGCGGCCTTGGGACAGGGTCCTGGTTCCACCTCAAGGGATACACATAACAATATCTTTGCGCTCTTCTACAGAACTAAAACCCTCAAGAAGTGGAAGACGTTAACTACTTGATGAAGCATTCTTCATTCCAGAGAAAAAGTCATGGTTTGATAACCCTGAGAACCTCAGAAGCTCATCAGGACACCACCTGAGGCCAGATGAAAGGAATGCAGGCCCTGCACACACCCCGATCTTTATTAGCAACTCCACCCTTGAACCATCGCTATAAAACCCCTCACCAAATCTCCCCAGGGTGGGACACACACTTTTGAGGGGCACAAGCCCTCTGTGTCCCCCTTTGCCTGGCAAAGCAATAATACTATTCTTTTCTACTTCACCCAGAACTCTGTCTCCAAGATTTGATTTGGTACTGGTGCACAGAGGCAGTCTGAGCATCAGTAGGTGTACAAAAGTAAACGACTTAAACACACCCTAACAAAACAAAGAAGACAGTGTCCCCGTGGCATCTTTAATGCATCCACACCTCATCCACTTAAGTTGAATTAGTGCTTCCCAGTGCCACATGATGCACACGAGCCAGGGAGAGCACGAATCCGTCTTCGCTTTTGGTATTCGGAGACCCTGGGGTATTTATATTCTCAGCTACACTGTTTTATTAGCCTAGTGTATGCATTTAACACCTAGTTTCATACTGAAAACATGTAGATGGTGAATGACTTTGAGCTCCTTGAAAAAGCCATGAGCTCCAAATAACAAAGGCAGTGTGTTAGAAGATGTTGTTATTAACTCCCTAGACATCCTTCAGAGTGTCAAAAGCATCTTCCCAAGGAGCAGGGAGTCTAATATGGGTACAGATTCCCCAGATCTTGACATTCAATTTCAGGGTTTTAATTTACTCCAGACTCACACATCCTGTGTCCCATGAAAGACAACAGTCAACTGCAAGATCTTGTCACCACCCTCCCTGCAGACTGTCTGAAACTCTGGGGACTCCAAGGGAAAGATGGAGAGATTCTGTCAGATCATTAGCACCCTATTTTCAGAGGTCTTCCACGAGGCGGAAGTGGAAATACTTAACCTGAGTCTGTGATCAAGTCCCTCAGCTATCAAAGACATGCATCTGGAAAGTTTATTACATATTAAAAAAAAAATCCACCTGTTATAGTACTGGCCTTCATAACCCTTTCTGGTCAAGGCATTACCCTTACCCTGATGAAACAGGAAAAGGTATAAACAAAGCCCCATGCTAGTTTTCTAACATAAAAGAAAGAGAAGGGAACTGATTAACTTAGTAAATCTAATGTTTACCACTTGGCTTCACTCTCTCTCTCTCTCTCTCTCTCTCTCTCTGTCTCTCACACACACACACAATTATAGATATAGAGATAGTCACAGACACAGACTGGATGTTCATTTTCCCCAATATAATCCTTTGAGGTAGATGATTATCTCATTATTGGATGCGCAAACTGAGGCACAGAGCAATAAAACCCCCTCGGGGAAGTGATAATGTGTTCTCAGTTGTTATTTTTCCCAGTTGCTACTCAGGAACTAAATCTGTTTCATTCATCCCAGGATCCTTCTGCCTAGCAGAGAGTTTGGAACGTAGTGGGTGGTCAGTGAAATGTGAACCCCTGTCTCTAAAGCCTGTCATTCTTCATTATAACCTGTATTACTGCCACATCAACACCAGCTCATTTACTCAGTGAAATTTCACTGACTACCTCCTATGTGCCAGACCCTCTGTTAGGCAGAGTGATACAGGAATGAATGAAACACAAATAGTCTCTGACCATCTAATGGGATAAATAACAAGAATTCATTATTAGCTGAGCGCTAAAAAAAAAAGGAAAAGGTTCCTGCAAAGGAGATGACCTTCAGAAGTGGGAGAGGAGTGGGTGGGTGATATCCCACCTTACATTAGATATCAGGGCTAGGGAAATCCTATCTCTCAGGAGGTCATCATGACCTTTTGTCGTATCCACACACCTCAAACCACATGGTCAAGATCTGTTGCCTTTGGAGCACACACACACCAAATACTGCATTTCCTAGAACCTGGCATAGCCAGATTTAGCAAATTAACACACGGGATTCCCAGTTAAGTTTGATTTTCAGATAAACAATGGCTTTTTACTATAAGTATATCTCAAATATTACATGGGGTATACTTACACTAAAATATTTTTGTTTATCTGAAATTCAGAATTAACTAGGTGTCTTACACTTTCTCAAACTTACTAGAGAATCATTCAATCATTTTAAAGGTAAATGGAATAAAATGTAGAAATAGAGGTTGGAGACCTCAATTTGATTGGGTGTTAATTACATATTTTAATTACTGAGAAGAGTTAACTTTCAAAGAAGAAAGCAATGTCTGCATAACCTCTTTATCTGTCATGATTAATGCAGCCAATGAAGACAACAGGACACCAAGCCTTGTACACAACAGACACTCCATATCAACTGTGGTTGTTTATTTTCATTATTGCTGGGGGTGTGCTCATCAATCCATTATGCTAAAATCAAAGGAACCTTATTATTTTCCAGGCACTGTATGTACACGATCTCTCTCAATCCCTCCAGCACCCTTATGAGAAAAATATTATCATCCTGAGTTTACAGATGAGGAAACTGAGGCTGAGTGGTGAGAGAATCTGTGTTTTAACCTAATTCACCCCTCATTCCAAGTCCTGTGGCTTCTCCATCATAATAAGTGCAAGCACAGGGTGTTTGGGTTTTAATTTAAAACCTTACCATAAAGGAAGGAGAATGAATTCAAGAGAGATAATTCTAGTTAAGCAGTGCTAAATATATCTAGCATATTTTTGCAGTAAGATTCTCTTTGCTGTATGTGGTTACTTGTGACAGGTCACCCACCTATCTTCTTTGCAGGCATAAATAACTCCAAGCATTTGCAAGGAGGTGTGGAAAGCTGCAGAAAGAACAAAGGAACTTTGGTACAGAAATGCCACATTTGCTAGAATAAACAGGAGCCAAAAACAGCAATGGATTGCGGGCCTTAGACTCTGCCCTACTGACCCAAAACAAAGAGGGATGGGACGGAGGGAATGAACCCAATACCGCTGCCCTTAAGTGTAGTGAGTAGGTACCACTGCGAGGTGGAAAGGCACTCAAGTTGTCTGGGACACTCCTTAAGCTCCTTGCCCTCCAATGTAATGTTCCATCAGCTAAACATTAAGGGTGACAAAGCCTGTGAATTCCTGGGTTGTCCATCCAGTAACCGGAAGTCCCCAGACAGGGAGGAGGTGTTGCACAGAGTGACGGACAGAGTCGCAACAGCCTGCAAAGCTCTTCTTCTGGGTAAATGTGAGTAATAAAAATAACAACAAAACTGACATCCCCAGTGTATAATTTCCAGAGCTCCCTGTAGTGTAAGTATGATAGTCATAATTAACGCTCATTTTGCAGCTGAGGTCCCAGAAGACCTGAGAGGTTGGTTAAGCTATTCTCCCAGTTTCAGAGCACACCGCAGGAGAGCTGGAAACAGAAGCTGGGTCCAGAGCACGCACCAGAGGTGCTGGATCTCGTGCTATTAAAGGTGTCTCATCTATCTGACTGTCCATGTTTTCTACCTTCTCTTTCATTGCTAGAGATGAACCTATCTGAGGCCAATTTCCCCACTTGCACAAAAGTCCATGCTCCTTTTCCCACCCAAAGACATCATTCCAAATATTAAGCCCTCCAGTCGTGCCTTTGCTCCTTGATCATCCTCATCCAAATGCTGCCTATGTACAACCATGCCTGCACATACACACGTGGATACGTACACGTAAACAGAGAGGTCTTCTCTCTCCCCATCTCACCCCAGTGCTGCCCCATTTCTCTACTCCTTTAACATAAAAAAGGATGGATTGCTAAGTGGATATACAATTGGATAAACAGCCATGAGAAGGCAAATCTATTCAAAGGTTAAGTATAGAGAGCATATGGGTATTTACTGTACTCTTCTTTCAACCTTTCTGCATATTTGAAAATTTTCAAAGTAAAATATGGGGGAGGGGGAAACTGTCTCCATTTTCTTTCAACTCCTTTCCTCCTATTATCTTCTGAAACCACCCCAGTAAGACTTTCACCACCACTATCCACCAGTTCCTATCAGTCACCCATGACCTTCACATTGCTGAATGCAGTGGTCACTCCCCAACCCTCTTACTTGACCTGCTGGCAGTGTTTGACTCTCTCCTTCTTCTACCACTTTCTCCCCACCCCCACTCAGTTTCCGGGATGTCACTATTTTCCTTATAGGTCATTGGCTTCTCCTTCTTAGCCTCTTTACCTGTTTTTTTCTTCACCTTCCCAACAGCTCAACAGTAGTGAGCCTTAGGACTTATTCCTTAGACTTCTCTTCATACTCCTATGCTGAGTTCGCCCAGTCTCATGGCTCTAAGTGATATCTTTGTAGATGACTTCCACATATATGTCTTTAACCCAGACCTTGCTCCTGAACTCTGGACTCCTATGTCCAGCTGCCTATTCTATATCGGCCTATTCTATATCTGTATCATCCCAATCTTAAAACGTCCAAAGTCAAACTCCTGGTTTTATACCAGCACTCCCAGTCTCACGCAAATCTGCTTATCACCCTACGAAAAAGCCCAGCTTAGCCACCTGGAGGACGAGAGGCCACATAGAACCAAGGCATTCTGTCAACTGCCAGACATCTGAGTGAGGCCATCCCAGATCAGCAAGTCACCAGCCAAGAAACCAGCCACGGTAGATGCATGTGTGGTCTCAGGAGAGATGAGCTGAGTCAACCAAGCCAACTCACAGGATTATGAGACCAATAAAAGCCTGCTTTGTTAAGCCATTAAGACTTGGGATGGTTTGTTCTTGATGAAAAGTTCCAGAATACCTAAATTATTCTAGAAAGTACGTGTGATTTTAAGCAGAAAGGGTCACTCTTGAAGAAAATTACCTAATTCTTTAAATGCATGAATTGGGAGCTGGTCTTGTCTTCTGCCCTTATTTTCTTGAATAGGGTCCCTTAAGCTGCCCCCGTTTTCTCACCTTGGAAAGTTTTCATGCTAGGACAGCTTCTTTCAACTACCTTTGAGAGTCTTGGGTGGAGCCTTATGCATGCTTCCTCTAGGATGTGAAGACACCTGAGTTGATACACTACCTTCTCAGTGAACCTGCAGACAGGTCTATACAAAAGTGTCCTCTTTTTTTTAGTTTAACGCCATGTGACAGTCCCTGGATTTTAAAGCTGATTAGTATGGTCTACATGGCAAATACTCCTCCATTTTGTATCGATTAACTTTTGAGATTGAATCGAAACATGCTGAATTATTAAAAAATTAATTTTTGACTCTGGACTGAATGCCAATCTGTTTTCAAAATTTATTATATTTCTAAAATTTTTCCCTTAAATTGTATTAGGAAGCCATTGAGAGGTACCAGTTTTGCCCTTGATCTGTTAGAGTGGTCCAAGGACTTCACAACCACATAGGCCCCACATATGACCCAGAGCAGTTACATTTGACTTAACAAAATATTGCTAATGAATCAGCAGCCTGAGTGGATTGCTGGAGGAAAACAAAGATACTGCAGGGCCTACTAAACCCTAAAGATGACTACTGCCACACCTTTTCTCCTTCTCATTTGCTTGGCTCCCTTCTATATTCGATCACCTGGAGGGATCTAGGCCCATAGACCCCCTGCCTGAACCCCTCCCACCTAGCCTCATTTACATGATTCCCCTCTGTGCCCTCACACCTCCCTTTCGGACATCCGGTTAGCTCGTAATGTATGGCATCGCCACTATGAGTTTATCAGCCTTCTGCCCTACTAGACTGATATTCCTTGAGGTCAAGCACTAAGTCTTATTTATATCTGCATGTCTTATACCCAGCACAGGATTTGACATAATGCTGGTGCTCCAAATAGGGCTGTTGATCGAATGAAATAAATAGCCTCATGTCTCCTTATCAAGTACAAATCTCCCCCAAGAAGCTTCAGGACCGATGACATCTGTACAAGTGTGTTACCATCATCATCATCATCATCATCACGATCACTCATTTCATTTCGATAGCTGTGCTTCCTGGATTTCATTTGTTTCCCCAATCTTTATTATCTCGGAAGCAGCGGGAGGCTGGGCAGAAATCCAGGCCTCCTGGCTCAGAGTCAGTTAATCCTTCTGCACAACATTATTACCGTTAGCCTGATGGAAACCCAGAGAGGTCATCAAAGCCAAAGTGGCAGAGACAAGTCTAGAATAGCACATCACAGCCACTGCCCCCAGGAATGAGCGGCAAGAACGTTACCATTCAGAAAACAATAACTCTGTCCTATCCTTGTGCTCGTCGCTCTGTTTCACCTCTTAAAAAAAAAAAAACCCAGACTTTAGTTTTTCAAGCAGTTTTAAGTGCATGGCAAAATTAAGAGGAAGGTGCAAGAGATTTCCACATATTCCCTGGCCCCATACACACCTAGCTTCCCCCCATTATCAACATCCCCACCAGAGTGATACATTTGTTACAACTGATGAACCTACACTGACACGTCATTATCACCCAAAGTCCATAATTCACATCAGGGTTTACTCTTGGTGTTGTACATTCTATGGGTTTAAACTATGTTGAATGACACGTATTCATCATTGTAGAATCAGAGAGAGTAGTTTCGCTGCCCTAAAACTGCTCTGCACTTCACCTATTCATCTCGCTCCCCAGCCCCTGGCAACCGCTAATCTTCCTGTCTCCATAGTTTTGCCTTTTCCAGAATGTCGTATAGTTGAAATCATACAGTATGTAGCCTTTTCAGATTTGATTCTTTCATTTAATAACATGCATTTAAGTTTCCTCCATTCTTATTCATGGCTTAATAGCTCATTTCTTTTTAGTACTGGATAATACGCCGTTGACTGGATCTACCACACATTAGTTATCTATACATACTCAAGGACATCTTGGTTGCTTCCAAGTTTCGGCGATTATGAATAAAGCTGCTATAAACATCCGTGTGCAGGGCTCTGTGTAGATAAAACTTCTTTACTCCTTTGGATAAACATCAAGGAGTGTAACTGCTGGATCATATAAGAGTATGTGTAGTTTTGTAAGAAACTGCCGAACTGCCTTCCAGAGTGGCTGCACCGATTTGCACGCTTCACCTCTTTTTAATTCTTACATTTCACCTCTTTTTAATTCTTACATTTCACCTCTTTTTAATTCTTACATTTCACCTTTTTAATTCTTACAACACCACTATGAGATCAGGAATAGTTTTACAGATGAGAAAATGGAGCTGCAGTGAATTTTCTAGGCAAGGCAGTGAAGAAGTGACTCACCACTCACCACCCTTCAAACCAACTTGCCATCCTAGATGTTCTACAGATGTTCCTACACAGCTTTAAAAAGTTGCCCACAGCCCTATCTCCAGGTGAAAGAGAAAATCTATGACCTCCATTAACACGGTCAACTTTATTGGAGGCTGGGTAAAGAGGAGAATGCTGTTAGGAAAAACAAACAGAAAACTATGCCTCTTGAGGACCGAACGGCCCTTTAAGTCGGAAGGAGGACTTAAGCAAGCATGCTTTGTGAATGTGAAACTGTCCTTACCCAAAGTGTCTGAGCCCTGGAAAGTTTAAATATGTGTGTGTGACGCTCCCAGCCCATGGGTTTCATAGGCGTTCTGAGAGCTTGGAGGATTTCGGAGGAGGATACCTCAGAGGTGTTGCATGGGGCACCCAAATAGTGCACGGAGCACACTTAAACTAAAAAATGTCCTTTATCTGAAATTCAAATTTAACTGGGTGTCTGGGTTTTGTTTGTTTGTTTTACTATATCTTGCACTTACAAAGGTCTCATTTTGACAGTGAGGAAGACTGGTCCTCCAGTGTCACTGACCAGAACTGTGACCCGTGTTCATGCCTGTATCCACCCTTAGCAAGGGGGGTGGAACTTCCATGCATGACTTGAATCACTGTGGATCATCTCTCTGAGCCTCCGGAAGCACAGGGTCGTGGGTATAAAGTAGGGCTTGTGAGCCACAGGGACGGGAGATCTAGAAAGGCAACCATCAGCGTCAGCCCCATGACCATCATCGTTCCATGGCTCACATCCTCTTTTCCAGTCCCAGCCGAGCACACAAGTTCTTAGGATTTAGGCTGAAGCACCTATAGAAGGACTTGGATACACGAAGCGAGGAAACGTCTAGTCTGCTTTATTCTTTACTTATTTTCGGCACATCCTTCAGTAGCCACTTCCTGTCCCTCACTTCCTTCAAGACAACGCCTCAGAGGTCTTGCTGTAGAAAGTGAGCTGCCCTGCCTTGCTGAGCGATGGCTCCAGCTCTGCATCACGTGTACCTTCGGGCAAGAAGCCTCCTCTTCCCGGGCCTCCAGCTACTCCCTTGTGAAAGGGGCGTGTTACTATAAAGGAGGAAAGTCCCTTCTCCCTCTGTCTTTTAGCATAGTCGCCTTCCGGCCCCTCCCACCTACACCAGCTTTGGCATCTCTTAATAGTCACCCTTTCTTTCATTCTTTTCTCTCTTCTCCTTCTTCTTCAGAGTTCTAAGAAGTGGCAGCTAGATCCTGGGCACTATTCGGCAGGTGCTGCCGATAAAAGATAAATAAAATGTGTTCCCCGCAGCCATCCCTGAGCTCACAGTGCAAGAGAAGAGACATGCACACAGCTAAGTGCCGTTCAAGGTGGGAGTGCCACTGCAGTTATAAAGAAAGTATTAGAGGATGCCAGAGGACGGAGGGAGCAAGCACCCCTGTGTAAGGGAATCTGGGAAGAGTTTAGAGTTGAACTGGCTCTGGAAAGGTAAGTAGGGCTTTACCATTCAGGTGAGGCGCCTGGTGTGTTCAGGGAGCAGTTAAGAGCTTCATTTGGATGAGAGAAGTTTCCATGATAATGACTGATGATGAAAGGAGGGGGAGGGACTGCTTCCATAGCAATGGGGATAAAAGAGCAGAATGAATCCATCAGCTGAGGTGAGCATCTAGAAGACAATTATTCCTAATGCATCAGTTCTTAAAATGCCTTTCCTGGCAACATAAATTCACTTTAGGTGATACTGAAGCCTCTGAGAAAAATAGGGCTGCCAGCCATGCATCTCCTCGTGACGTGATGCGAGATCCTGGAGCAGTGCTTAAATGCAATGAGAAGGTGGCATACTTCGAGGCGTTTGCCTCATTTGTAACATGGATCCCAGCAGAGTGGACACGTTCCACAAGCAGTTCCTGTCTTTCTATCTCGTGGTGTTTTATCACGTCCTCAACATAAATGAGGCGCCTGGAAGGATGAGTGGTGGCTTTCAGGTTGAAAATCAGTGTCTATTCCTTTTAGAGGGAAGCTGATATCTCAGTTTTTAAAGGTGACATGTCATTACAGAGATGCATTGAAAGGTTAAAATTCGAGCACACTCTCGAACATTCTAAGTGGCACATGAGCTAGAAAGGAGCTCTCATTAGTTGTAATGGCCCTTCTACCTTGAAATGCGGGAGAAGGACACACACTGAGAGAAAATATAACAACACGTGTTGGGTAAATAAACACACTCGCAAAGAAATCGAACAGACTGGGTTTCATCCAAAATGGCGCAGCCCTGTGCATCTCTGGAAAAAGGGAGCCGAGCCATACGTAGACGGAGCTCGGATTTGTTAGACGTCTCCTTTCAAAAATGGCCACGGCCAAAATGCTGGTGTATAAGCTAAAACAGCAATTACCAATGAGCACTTCAACAGCCCAGGATTAAGAGACTTAGTCTGGTGATTCTTATATACCTCAGATGATATATTATCACAATGATTCTCTTATTAACAGGAAGAAGTTGATGACTAAGTAGGTTGCTATGAAACGGGTCCAGGAATTGACACAGTTTAGTGAATGAATAGTTTTGCAGGGGGAAAAAAATGAAGAAACTGGTAAGAAGAAAAATTAAAACATGAGGAGATAATAATTTTTCGTAAGTCAATAACTCTAAAATAATGTCTGGGTGTGTGACATACATTTTTGTTGTGTTGGTATTTGAGAGGGAGCAAATATTTGATCCTTAGCTTTCGCTATTCTGAGAATAAGTGGATATATGTACTCTTTGGAAAGTAAAGAAAGGAGATATGAAAAAAAATGGCCATGGCACTGTGCAAGAGCATGGGGAGGACAGCTGGATTTCCAGCAAGGGCCATTTAGTTATCTTTATCATCATCCCATAACAGTATCTGGGAATGACATTCACCGAGCTTGAGTGATCTAAGAGTCTTCCTCGCAAAAGCCTCCCCAAATGAATGGACATTATAATCTCCACTTTGAGATAAGGACACAGAGAGATGGCTAAACATCATCTAGAGAGTGATAGTACCACAGTAAATCCAGGTTTTCATGAAACCAAATGGAACATCCTTCTGCTGAAGCCCAGAGAAAGTAAATGATTTACTCAAGTTCACTAGACCCTGAAGGGGGTTGGAATTTGAACCAAGAACCTCGTTTTTCTCGCTAAATTCAGATTATGCCCTTTCAATATGCTGAGAAGAGCTTCCTCTCTCCAACCTCTTGACCCACTTTAAACTTTGTCAACTTTCCTTCAACAACCATCGTCTCTGGTATTGCTGCTCTGTCTGAAAGGGAGTAACTTGATAACCTTTAAAAGCTTTCTTTAGAGGGAAGAAAAAAAAAAACCCAGCTATACTCCTGCTGCAATCCTCAAGGCTCTACCTGCCTCTGAGCTGGCTTCCTTGGCCTCCCTTGTACCTTGGGCTTTGGTAACAAACTCTCTTTGAGGGCAGGGTGAGAAATGGTAATTCAGCCACTCACAGGGGCGACAGAAGGCAAGCCTGTAAGGTTTCCAGACAGCCAGCAGGCACAGGCCACATTTTCAATGGATAAGAACAAAAGAGTCAAGAGTCATTTTCCCCATGTGAGCCTGCATGAGACAGAAAGGGAGGAGGCCTTATGAGCCTGCATGAGACAGAAAGGGAGGAGGACAGGGCAAGAGAAGGGTAAATAGAAGGAGAGATTATACCAGGAGCAGGGAATCATCACTTTAGGCTTTTTCAAAATAAATTTAACTTTTGGGCAGAATCTTGGTTTCCAAGGAGGATTACAGAATCTCCATTTTTCTCATTCCAAAGCTTCCTATTGCATCCAGCATTTCTACAAATATTTCTTTGTAGAAAAGTAGCAGTGTAAGAACAAAGAGGCGCCATAAAATAGAAATTGGGACACAACACATTCTCTTCCAAACGGCAATGTATCAAAGGCGTGGTTCTGGCCCAAGGAGGGGAAGAATTCCCAAGGTGAGACGTGGTTTGAATTCTTCCTGCCCACCTGCATGCCACAAGCTGAGAAAATAGAAAAACACAGCATAGTCTTCAACACTCTGTATGTACAAGGAAGAACTGGCCAAAACTACAAGAGTCACCCCCGTGGATGGGTGGGATGTCAGGACCCAGTGGCCCAAAGCTCTGACCCCATTTTGCCATTTCCCTGCAGGTAACTCAGTTTGCTACCCACTGACCTCATTACAACACACTCTGGGGCATGGTGTCCTGCTTCCCACCTAAGACCTGAGTCTGGGCTTCCATGTTTTCTTTTGTTTCCTTTAGCATAATTAGATGAAAAGATTTTACTGAAGTCTCAGGGAGAAAGGATTGAAAATAAACTCAGTGAACATAAAGGCCATAAAGATGTGTGTAGTTGGGGGGAGGGGGAATCTACTTTTCAATCTTCATGTTTCTTTCCTGTAAAACTCCTTTGAGCTATAAGACTCATATTTAGACACAAAAGAAGACCTCAAACCAGCTTCCAACTTGAAGCTCATCAGTTAAAACCTGGGTGCAGAGGACATGGGGAGGGGGAAGGGTAAGCTGGGACGAAGTGAGAGAGTGGCATGGACATATATACAATACCAAATGTAAAACAGATAGCTAGTGGGAAGCAGCCGCATAGCACAGGGAGATCAGCTCCGTGCTTTGTGTCCACCTAGAGGTGTGGGATAGGGAGGGTGGGAGAGAGACGCAAGATGGAGGAGATATGGGGATATATGTATAGCTGATTCACTTTGTTATACAGTAGAAACTAACACATCATTGTAAAGCAATTATACTCCTACAAAGATGTTAAAAAAAAAAAAAAGAAAACCTGGGTGCATACTTATATATACCATGGAGTATTATTCAACCTTAAAAAAGAAGGAAATTCTGACACATGCTACAACACGGATGAAACTTGAGAGCATCATGCTAAGTAAAATAAGCCATTCATAAAAAGACAGAACTGCATGATTCCACTTATAGGAGCTACCTGGAGTAATCAAATTCACAGACACGGAAAGTACAACGGTGGTTACCACGGGCTACGGAAAAGGGGAAAAGGGGTAGTTATTTAACGGGTAGAAAGTTTCAGTTTTGCAAGATGAAAAGACTTCTGGAGAAGAATGGTGGTTGCACAGCAATGTGAATGTACTTATACCACTGAACTTTACACTCAAAAATGGTTAAGATAGTAAATTTTATGTTATATGTATTTTACTACAGTAAATTTTTTTTTAAACCTGGGTTACAGCTAACATCATACTCAAAGGTAAAAAAGAGGAAAGCTTTTCTTCTAAGGTCAGGAACAAGACAAGGATGCCCACTCTTGCCACTTTTATTCAATATAATATTGGAAGTCCCAGCCAGAGAAGTTGGGCAAGAAAAAGAAATAAAAGTCACCCAAATTGGAAGAAAAGTAGAACTATCACTATTTGCAGATGACATGATATTATATACAGAAAACCCTAAATACTCCACCAAAAGGTGTTAGAACTAATAAACAAATTCAGTAAAGTTGTAGGTTATAAAACAAACATAAAAATCTGTGACATTTCTATTCACTAACAACAAACTATCAGAAAGAGAAATGAAGAAAACAATCCCATTTACAATTGCATCAAAAAGAATACAATACCTAGGAATAAATTTAACCAAATAGGTGAAAGACCTGTATGTACAATGAAAACTATATACCACTGATGAAACAAATTGAAGATGACACAAATAAATGGAAAGATATTCCATGCCCCTGGATTGGAAAAATTAATATTGTTAAAATGTCCAGGACTTCCCTGGCGGCCCAGTGGTTAAGAATCTGCCTGATAATGCAGGGGACACGGGTTTGAGCCCTGGTATCGGAAGATCCCACATGCCACAGAGCCACTAAGCCCATACACCACAACTACTGAGCCTGCTCTCTAGGGTCCATGAGCCACAACTACTGAGCCCACGCACCACAACTACTAAAGCCCATGCGCCTAGAGCCCATGCTCCACAACAAGAGAAGCCACCGCGATGAGAAGCCCGCACACCACAATGAAGAGTAGCTCCTGCTCGCCGCAACTAGAGAAAGCCCTCATGCAGCAACGAAGACCCAACGCAGCCAAAAAATAAATTAATTTTAAAAAAATGTCCCTATGACCCAAAGCAATCTACAGAGTCCCATTAAAATTCCAATGGCATTTTTCATAGAAATAAACAATCTTAAAATTTATATGGCATCACAAAAGACCCCAAATAAGCCAAAGCAATGTTGAGAAAAAAGTACAAAGCTAGAGGCATTCCTCTCTCTTATTTCAAATTATATTACAAAGCTATTAAAATCAGAACAGTACGGTATTGGCATAGAAAACTGACACATAGATCAATGGAACAGAGAACCCAAAAATAAACCCATGCATGTATAGTCAACTAATTTATGACAAAGGTGCAGGCTAGAAAGTGGGCAAATAAAACTATGTGGCTATGAGTTTCTAATTGAGTTCTGCTTCCTATCTAAATTAAAAGGCTATTGTTTTGCCTACATTCACAACAACTCATTTAATTCCCATATTAGTCTATCTTTCTGAAACACCCACCCCGGCAGTCCCCAATCCTGGCTCATCAGAAGCATCACTCCGGCTCCCCTAGAGCCACACATCAATGTGAAGTTCCGAGTGGAGCTGAGGAGAAAGAGATTTTGGTGTCCTAAGTGTGTAGGTAGATGGTGGAAGAAGCCCGTAGGCTTCCAGAGGTTGTTCCAGCAAAAGACAGTGAGAACAGAGGAATGAGGACAAAAACCTGAAGACCATCAACACCCAAGGGAACGAGCAGAGACGTAGAAGGACCAGAAGAGGGATGGGTCACCAGATTCACAGGAGAAAGGGGCTGGGAGCAGAAACTCATAGTCGACAGCATCTAATGTAGGATAAGAAGTGGTGAGTCATTAGGATGTAACACTTAGGGGGTCCCCTGGTATTTTTAGAAAACCGTTTCCATAGAGTTGGGTGGTAAAAGTGATAGTGACACAAGAATAGAATATGATGGAGCAAATAAATGCGGACAGTTCTTTTAAGATGATTGACTGGGAAGTGAATGAGGCAAGGAGAGAAGTCTCAAAGGGAGGTAGGTGGATGCAAGGCTGGGAGGTTGTGAAGGTGCTCTCTGTTGTTGAACGTGGGTTGGAGTTGAGTACTTTTGTAGGTTGTGGTCAGAGTGATTTGGAGAGAGGGGGAGAGAGAGAGATTGAGATCAAGATGCAAGAAGCAGAAGTGTGGCCAGAGGAGGGAAGACCCTAGGGTTGTGATAGATGGGAGCCAGAACCAGACAAGAGGGCATGCCCTACATGGGAGGAAAAACCCTTTTACAAAGGAAATGCAGACCAAGCTCAATGCCTCCTCTTCCACGGAGTCCCCATGCAGACCCAGCTTACCTAATGCCAGTCCCCTTCCTCCCCGTGGCAGGGCCTGGTGCAGAGCAATTATTTCTAGCCAACGGGATAGAGAGGCTACGTCTCACAAGGCTCAGCAATGGACTCTGTGTGGAACCCTGAGTGCGGAGCCAGCTCCGTGTGGGCATGGCCAGCAGGGGCTCTGCCCAGGGATGGCTGCTGCTCTCTGATTCTCCGACTTTGCCCCCTCCTTCCCACTTAACCCCCATCCTCTGATGTCTTGTGCATTTCTCTTCCAGAGGACAGAGACCCTGGGGCGCTCTGTCATGTGCTGGGAAAACCCAGAGCCCTTTGTGAAAAGGCAGCCCGAGCCTTTCTTCTTCACCACGGGAGACCTGAGCAGTGCTCAGCCAGGCGGTGGGAAGGGCTGCACATCTTCCTCCTTCCCTCCCCTCCCCTGTCCCCCAACCGGCATTTTTCTGGAAGCACGAATGGTGCCTCAGTTCATGCGGTGCCCAGCCACGAAGTGAGGCCCACTGCCCTGAAGAAGCCAGCAGTCACCTGCTTCGCAGGAGATGGGAGAAATGGAACACTCAGCAGAGAGCTGGAGGATGGGGGCATCCTGGCTGCCGGCTGCCGCCCTGCCCACCCCTCTCCACCGCCCCACTCATGGGCTGATGGACCCAACCGAGAGGCTCAGCGCAGCCCACGGAAGAAGGGCAGGCCCCCCACCTGGGGCTGACTTCTCCCCTTGTCCTCTCTCTGCAGGTGGGCTTCACTCCCTGCAGGGGGGGTGCAGACCCCAGGCCTCCTCCTGAGAACTCGGCTCTGCCTCATTCCGAAGGCAGCCCCACCCCGTGTCCCAGACTGAGTCTTGGGATAACCGCCTCCCTAGAGATAAAGCTGTCGCTACCCTCACCTTGACTGTCCCCGCTGGGGGACATGCGCTCTGCTCCCAGGCAGTAGTCTCGCTCATGAGTCCCCGCTCCAGTGCCTCAGTTCCAAGGCACAGACAGCAGTATCCTCCCTCATTCGCCCTGCCACCGCCAGGACACCTGGCGGAGACCTTCCAGTGTGGATTCCTCACCTGAGCCCCGCCACCCTTGCCTCACTGAGCAGCCTTTCTCATTCCAGAGTGGCCTCAGTTTCCTCCACTGTCAAAGGGGCACGATGACAGCACCCACTTTACAGGGTGGCGTGAGGCTTTGGTGAGCTAGAGAGGTGGAGCGTGCCTCTGACGCCTGCACCTGAACACTGCCCATATCTTGCTCTGGTCTTTGAAAGCATCTCTGGCAGCCTCTGCTCCTAGCCGGCGGCTCCTACCTCAATCTCGGCGTGCACCGTGTACCCCCAAGAAGGTGCCCAGCTGGGAAACAGGCAGACCAGCATAGATTCGAGTCCAGACAGACCCAAGTTTGAATCCAGACTCCAGTACAATCTGTGTGACTGACAGTGACGTCATTAGCCCCCTAGGGCTTTAGCGTGTTCATCTATAAAGCGTCCCTAGTGGGTATTATGGGATAATGAAGTGAGGTGACGTAGGAACCCACCTGGCATCCGTAGGCATTGAAGTCTGCACTCCCGGCCGTCATCCTCTCTTCGGAAGCAGACAGGCCACCCAGGCTTTGAGCCAGACCACCTCAGGATTCCCTTGGAAAAGCTCTGGAGCCTCGCCCTGGAGGGAACTGTGATGCTGGTAGCACATGCGGTTGCCTCCTCCACGGCCTGGGGACGCGTTGGATGTAATCAACAACTGCCCGTGTCTGTTGGCTGAATCCCGGCACGCAGGCTTGCATCTGACGAGCCTGCTCCCGTTCCTCCAAGTTAAAGGGGAGCCTGGGGAGAGAACGACTTGTCAGGATATGGGGTCAAGAACGGCCCTCCTGTTCTCCTACGATGGTTATTTACAGCTGTGTGCTTCTCCCTGGCCGAGTGTTAGCTGCTAACAGCAACCTTCTCAAGAAGGATTGGAAGGTGTATGAACGGGGCCCCGCCAGCTCCTCTGCACCAAGCCGGCTCAGGAGGGCCTGGGACGGGGTCTGGGGAGGTGTTGAGGAGCGAGGGCTCTGGGATCACACTGCCAGGGCCAGGTTCCCAGCTTACTAGTTTGACTAGTTTGGGACTCTAGGAAAGTAACTCTACCTTTTTGAGCCCCTGTTTCCAAATCTGTCAAGTGGGCATTACAACATCGCCAGAGGGTGCAGTGTGGCAAAGTGCATGGCAAGGTGCTGACGTGCTGTAAGTGCTGGCATCGTGATTAGCTAGAGTTGAATGATCAGTACACGAGCTCTGGGTATTCTGTTAATGGAGGGGAAGGGAAAGCAGCGGTGGCGTAAAGCACGTACTATGTGCTTTTGTATTTAATCCTCAAAACAAGCCAGGGAAGTGGGTGCAGTATTCCCATTCTAAGGGAGAAGAAAGCCTCAGAGGTTAAGTGACAGACTGAAACTGGTATCAATAGCAAGAGATGTTCAGCCACATGTGCCTGCCTTCTGGGTACCCTGTGATGCCAGGAGGCCTCGGGGGCTGCGGGGAGATTAGCAAGTCACAGGTGGGCTGGGCGGCTGCCTGGACAATGTTCAGAGGAGGAGAGACGACATGAGACAATGGGGCTGACTCACTGAGGAGGACAACATCCCTCCAGGACACACCCTGAAGCCTCAGGAGCAGGCATGCAGGGCACTGCCCATGGCTGGTCCCCCACCCCGGGAGCAAAGGGGCTTCCTCTGGCCTTTCGGCACCAGACCGAGGGAAGGGAAGGCATCCAGAGGTGAAGTAGACACAGCTAGGTCTGCTGTAACCACCCAGATCAAAGCAGCCCACAGCCTCCAGCCTGGATACCCTCCAGAGGCACGCTGGGTCCCCAGCCCTTCCTGCATGTGCTCCCTCTGCTTGGCACTCTTCTGCATGTTTTTCGGCCGGAATTCCTGTCTCTGTATAAAAAGCCCTTCCCTGGGGATCCCTCCAGGAACTACCAGTGTGAGTGAGAGACTCTGTCCTGAGCTCCCAAAGCATCCTGCATTCTGCCTGTCCTGGAACTCTGCTACCCCCGTACCCTGTGCAATTGGCCACCTCCACCCAGACTATATGCTCCAAGAGGACGAGGTCTGTGTCTGTCTCACTGCCCTGCTGCATGTAGTTCAAACTCCATCACGCAGAGTGGGGTACGCTAACGTCGTTGCTAATGATACCATTGCTGAGTGAGACGCCGTAGGTGAAATTCTGTGTACACGGCACAGTGATGTACACGTGGGCAAGGGGAGATGCTCCAGGTGGGTTAGGTACAGTCTTTACAGTGAAACAGGTTCTAGGCTGTTGGTGGAAGTGCTTCTCCATCCATTCACTCATGTGTTCATTCATTCAGCACGTGTCTTTTTGGTGTCAGGTGAAACTACGTAGAAGATCCAAATGTTGGTAAGACATAAAGGATGGCGGCACCGGGCATAAAAAGGCATGAATGCCGCAGTGCGTGGCAGGTGCTGTGCTGGAGGTCAAAGGCAGGGAGTGCATGATTCTACCTGGGACCAGCAGAAAAGGCTAATTTGGCAAACAAGGAGAAGGCAGGACCTGCTGGGCCGCGGGGAATCATGACGGACGTGGGACAGAGGTGCAGCTAGTGGGGTTCAAAGTATTTCCGTCCAGAATGAGGGAGCGTCGGGACATGTTATAAAATCCCCAAGAGCACTGACGTGCCAACCAGAGAGAGAGGGGAACGAGGACTCAAGTCTTCAGCCCCGGTCCTATTTCCTTCTTGGGTGGGCGTCTAGGCTGGGCTGCATGGCAACCTCTGCCTAGCAGTTAAGTCCTGAGTCCTGGTGAGTGTCAGTGTCATTGACAAATGCTGAGACAGTCTGAGCTGCCGCTCTCAGTGTCCAGATGTGGCTGAAACATGACAAATTAGAGACCCTGGCTGGAAGGGGGCTGCTTTAGGGGAGTCCTTCCAGGCTGTGACTGTCTTCATCAAACCATCTCCCCCTAAAAGGCTTTTCCTTCTCACTCAGGTATGATTAGAAAAATGACCAGGCTTTAAGCTAAAAATATGAATGCTTTATGTTCCTCCACAGGAGGAGAAAAATAAGACAAGAGAACCTATGAAAGTAACAAGGAATTTCATCCTTCAGCGGACTCCAGAATGGGTATTTTAGACTCAGCCATCCATAAACACTGCGTAATAGCAGACTCTTGTAGTGCAGAATGGATTCCACAGAACGAGCCACAGATCTGCATTGGGCCCAGCAAGGCGCAGGGCTGAGGGTGTCTCTATGAGCACTTAACAATCTAAGTGATGACTGGCAACCTCTGTGCCCAGGTAAACAGATGGCACAGTCAAGGGCCAATCAACCAAACAGCATCGTCTGCTGGGATGTGCAGAGGCGAGAGCCCAGGCAGCTCAAGTCTCCTGGGGACGGGGTTTTGAACTGAACGAACCCCGATCTCATCCACCCCTTGCCTGTGACCTGTCTTGGATCCTAGCGGATACAGGGCTTGTAAGGTGCTGAGTGATCTGGCCCCAACTTCTGCCCGGGCGTTATCTCCACCACCCCCTTCCATTCTCACCCTCGACTCAGCGCTGAAGGCGACAAGGCTGTCTGTCCCTCTAGCTGCCCTCCCTCCATCCTCTGCAAGCCCTGGGGTTCTGTGCTTGCAAGTCCCCCCGCCTAGTTTAGCCATTCCCCAGGCCTTCAGCTTCCAGCTTAAGCATCACACCCTCTGGAAGGCCCCCTGATGGAGATTAGCTGCCTCTTCTGCAGTGACTTGTTGATTTGAGGCAGTAAATGCCAAGCCTGCCATACGCTCAGTGCCACCTCTCTCCCAGCCCCACCCGCGCCCGGGCTTCCTCCTTGCCTTGCTGCATTAACCAAGCTACACACACACACACGCACACACACACACACACGCACACACACTCTCTCTCTCTCTCTCACACACACACACACACACAACTCTCTCTCTCTCCCCCTCTCCCCCTCTCCCCCCTCCCCCCCCCGCCAAACCTATGAGTCCCCCATTCCTGGAGCCAACGTCCTTCCCACATCTAAGTCTCCATCTGTTCAGTGATTCAGGGAACTTCCCATCTTTGTCAAATTGAATTAAAAACTCAGAACCTCCTCCTCTTCTTTCAGTGCTGAGCTCACACGTCACCTCCCTGAAGCCCCTCCTAACCAGAATCCACAAAACTGCCCTCTCTCATTTGTGCCCCTCCGCCCCCGGTGCCCCTACATCCCCTCCACCTCCCAGCAGCAGTCTGTCCACATGGGTGTCCCAGTCAGCCGAGTCCAGACCATAACACCTGGTTCTAAGCCACCTTTAACATCCCTGCTTTCTGCACTGCTCCTGACACACAGGAACCTATGTCACTCCAACACCAGGAACAGGGACACTAAAGGGGCTTCCTTCCCTCGTTTTATGAGCTTGTACCCTGGGGCCCCCGAGGAAGGGGCTTGCAAAGACTGAGGGTCTCAGAGGGTTACACCCACTCCTCCGCTCAATTCAGGAGCACGTGTCTGAGATTACCAAATAGGGGGGCAAATTCTGCCCCAGGAAGACCGCGCTCTGTCCATTCTGGGTTTGGGAAAAGAAGGTAACAGTGTGTTTACTAAAAGCCAGCATTACAGGTTGGGGTTATACAAAAAAAGCCAGCAGTGTGGAGGATTCGCGGTGTATCTACCCAGCCCCACGCTACACATCTTACATCCCTTCTCTCCTTTATCCTCAAAACAACCTGATGAGCTAAGTTCAACTACCCCGGCTTTACCGAACAGGAAATCAAGACAGCGAGTATCAGAGTATCTGCCTGGCCGGCCACACAGATATTAAGTGGTCAAGCTGCCTTTCAGGGTTCAAGCTCCAGTGACCTGGGTCCAGGACCGCAGCTCAGAACTGCCGTGCGAGCCCCACCTCTCTGCATTTGGATTTCTTCAGCACGTATCTGGAGTCTGGCTGGCGCTCTGAGAGACCGAACAGCTTGCACACATTTAGATCAACTTGTCAACGGCAGGCTTGCTCACAACAGATCTTCCCCATCCATCCTCCCCTGACTCGGGAGGCTGACAGAGTGGTATATTGGATTTCCAAAGGTGTGTTTCATTAGAAAAATACATTCTTTTGATCACCCTCTGTCTTCCCAAAGTCACAAAGGCTGAAAATCAAGTTGCCCAGCGGAACTCCATTCATCACAGACATAAACATCAACTGTCTACTCCTCCTACCGCCACCTTCAAAGAGCACATGTCATCTGGAGGCAGGACAAGACGCCCTGGCCAGGGACTGGGGAGGCCTGGGTTTGAATCCAAGCTCTGCTGCTACCCTTGGGCAAGTGTGACCTTGGGCAAGTCACTTCTCCTCTCTTGGTTTTTGTTTCTCCATCTGTACAGCAAGCCTGGCCTGTCTAAACTATGAAATGACTGAATGAATGAACTGATGAATTAATGAATGATGTGATATACCCGCCATCTTCCTGCCCTGAGATACTATGACTCTGACGCATTGATCTAGTGAACAGCACAGCCTGGTTACTAACCACACCAGAACCCAGGCACGCAGACGCGGAACCAGCATGATACACGTAGTCTCTTTACTTGAGAAGACTTAAAGCAGCAAGGCTTTAAGCTAGACCCCAAGCAGGATGAGAGGTTTGTGAAGGTTGGGCCTCTCCTTTTCTGCTCACACTTGAACCCAGCTGCCACTCACAGGCTGCCAGCATGGGGCGAGGGGCTGCCCAGGGTTGGGGGTAGCTGAGTTGAACACAAGCTGACCCCTCAAGGTCGCTCCAAGCTCCAGCTTCTCTGATTCAGTATAGTGGCTGTGAATAATAGATCTGGTCTCTGACACTGTGCATGAAAAAGCGACCTGGTACAAAGTCCTATTACGATAAATCACATTTAAGTTTAGGAAATTATACGTTTGAATCCTGTAATTTAATGTCACTGTGACGCAGGAGAGGAAGGCGAGGGAACTCAGTTAGAGGCTGATTAGACCACGTGACTCAGCAGCGCTGGGTTGCCTCCTGCCTCTGCTGAAGAGAGTTAAGCATGGTAACTCCAGCCCTCATGCCTGTTTTCCCACCTGTAAAATGGGGACAGTCCTAGTGAAAGAGAGGAAGTGTGGCCTTGAATCAAAGAGAGAAGCAAGGGCTCCAGGGAAAGGCCCGAGGGTCCCCAGTTAGGCACCCCCCCCAGCCCAGCACCTTCTTTCTTCCCTGACCCTGGCGGCTCCTCCTGGGGTCCCGGGTAGGCTTCAGAGAGTCTGTAAACTCTGCACCACAGGATGTAAAATCTGTGTGGGGGTGAAGTTTGCAGGGAAGGTGGGTCTCTCAGAGCTTCCATCAGACCTTCAGAAGGTGGCAGAGCTCAAAACACCACAAACCGCCACACCTCTCCATCCTTTGCTTCAGCATCGGCCACTCTAAAATCTCTCCCTCTCTAACCAACACCCAGCTTCCTGCTGCGACCCCTCTTGGCTAGAGCCACCATCCTAGCTTCTCACTCTGTCCTGCCGTTACTCCCATCTCCCCCTCCCACTCCAACCAACACTGCTTGTTCCAGCGTCACCCCTGGTCTCCTAGGAGCCACCTCCATCAGTCTTCATCTATCTTGACATCTCTCCAGCATCAGCCACTCTTTGCCATTTCACTGAATCCCCATCCCCTTCTGGCATCTGTGAACCCAGACATAGTCCTTCCAGAATCATTGCTAAACAAGCTTCTCTTGTATTTCTCCTGGGTTCCAGCCTCTTCCCTTCTCCACTCATGCAGCGTGGTCTCCCTGGTCAGCCCTTCCAGCACCTCCAGGTTGAGGGGGCCCAGGTTAATGCCCACATAGACATCTTCTTGAAGGTTCAGACCCATCTATCCAACTACCTCCTAGATCCCACGGAGACCCCTGGCATTCAGCATTTAAGAACAAACTCATTCATTTCACATCCATCTCATGTAGGCGAGATCACTACAAACTCAGCGGCTACAAGCAGAAGATTTCCTCCTAAACTTCATCTCTCTTTTATCCCCAATATTCTGTTGGACATCAACAGATGTCCTTTGAGGGGAGGAATATTCCATCAGGGGAATCATGAGGGTCAAGGATCCCATGAAGAGGTTAAGGCATTGAGGGAGGTTCTGTAATGGATGGAGCGGAGGTTCCAGAATGCGTGGCGTGGAAGTAAGTAGGTGGGAGAGGGTGGGTGGAGGCTGAGCGGGGGTGTGGAGGCCATAAGGAAGGAGGTGAGAGTGCTCGGTCCAAGGAGACGTGCCACTGACATGGAGATGGTGATGGGTAGAGTCAAGGGCAGAGGGGGATTGGGGGAAAGGATACAGATGAGCTGAGCTGACATCTACGTTCAAAATGGAACATGGGGGCTTCCCTGGTGGCGCAGTGGTTGAGAGTCCGCCTGCAGGGGACACGGGTTCATGCCGCGGAGCGGCTGGGCCTGTGAGCCATGGCCGCTGAGCCTGTGCTCCGCAATGGGAGAGGCCACAACAGTGACAGGCCCGCATACCACAAAAAAAAAAAAAAAAGGAACATGGGTGCAAGTTTTCTGTAGTGCTGCCATAAATGTGCTGCCCCCCACTCCCTGCTTCCTGCCAGGGTCTGAGTCCACTTGTCTTACGAAAGCTCAGTAGGTGAGCTAGTGAGGGGGTGAGAAGAAAGATCTTAGTAAGGGATGCAGGCCTATCACAGCACGGCAACCAAGTTCTATAAGATGGAGGTGGAAGGAAGCAGCATGGGAGTCCTGGGGGCCCGAGACCAGCACGAAAGGAGTGGCAGAAACAGAACACGGTGCTCGGTCTCCAGTAATTAATATCAAAGAAGGATTCCCTTTACGACTGCTTCGACCGAATGATGATGGTGACTGTGACGACTCTGATAGAAATAATAAGAAGAGCTTCTCTTTCTGCAGCACTTCCTAAGTCTTAGCGAAGTCTTAAGCTTTAATAGCTTCAGAGATAGAAATGCTATAAATATACAGAAAACTCATTTGAAAGTTGGTCTACATTTCTTTTGCATTTATTCACGTTGGTGAATTTTTTAAAATAAGTCTTTAAATTCCCTTTTTTTCTTCCCAGCTCCTCCGGCTAAACACAGTGAATACTGACGGAAACAAAAATTTAAATTAAAAATGTATAAATTCACAAAACTAAACACTTAAAGAATGGAAAAGCTTCAACTTTCAAATAATTCATTTGGTAGGTTTATAGCATGTATGCTTCTGATGTTATTAAAGCTCAAAATTGCACTGAAGCTTTTGGGACACTGCATTTAAAAGGCATCATCACCTTATCCAGTTCTCACGACAATCCCCCAAAGGTAGGTACTGTGATCACCCCCATTTTAGAGACAAAAAACTGAGGGTCAGTGAGGTTAAGAGACTTGCCTGAGGTTACTCAGGGAGAAATTCTGGAACAGAGGCTACTGCCCCTCGTGATCAAAATGAAATTCCAACTAAGGAGAGTTTGGGGAAGGATGTCCCCCAGCTCAGGCAATGGCCTCTCTCAGAGGACCTGCCAAGCAAGTTGCCTTGTGAAATAGCAAGGAGTCATTTGAGCAGACCACAGCATGGAAGGAAAAGCAGAGAGTGGGCCTGAGAGACTGTCTCAGGAGGAGCACTCTAGGGTATAAGGGGAATAGCCTTGGGCTGGGCTGGGCTGGGCGGGGACAAGCTGAGGTGTTTCAGGGCTGTTTACACTGACTGCACGGGGCTCTTCAGTCCGTCCTGACTGGGGGTGTGTGGACCAGATGGGGAAGGACTAAGGGAGAATAAAAGGAAACCCAAAGGGCGAGGCGAGAGTTGCAGGAGCAGAAATGGATGAGAAACGTGGGGCCTGGTGACATGCACACCCTGCATGGCTGCTCAAATATTAATCCACAATGTATTTTAATGACACAGACCCCAGTCAGCATGAGAAGGAACATGAAGGGCTTCGGATACCCTGAACGATGGTGTTGTCACTCCAGATTTTCATGGTCTCATCCGGAGCAGGAGCTTCAGCAAAACCCCAAGCAAATAATCAAGGTGCCGGATGCCGGCTTCCATAGGTGAGCCAGCGGCTCCCTTACGATCGCATTGCATCTGCATCCCCTAAAGCAACAGACCCCACAGACCACATCTCAGATCCTACTGGGAAAGGGTCAGGCTTAGGGGCTGCTCAAAAAATGAGCCCCTGCGTGCCCTTGTGCACGTGATGGAACATCTGAAATTCAGTTCTGACGTCTGTGAAGTGGGAGGACGTTAGGCTTGGGGTGAACATTAGCGACGGGGCGTGTGAGAGGACCTGCGTGGGCCCAGGCACGCAGTACGTGCGGAGACCAGCTCCGGACCCTTACGTTCCCAGGGCTCACCGGTTCCCAGCGCTTCCTCATTGGGGCTGCTTGGGGTTGGGGCTCCGAGCAGAGCAGTGAGTCACCCACCGTCACACAGCTTGTAGAAGGACGGGGCCCTCGGCTCCCCCAGCTGCCGTGTGCTGACTCCTCCCAGAAGGGCCAGCCAGCCGTGGGGGAGCAGAGGAAACCTGGCTCACTCCCGTGTGATCTGCAGAGACCACCCCTCATCTTCTAAAGATGAGAAGGGATGAAACGCCAGTTTTCTTAGACCCATGGTAGAGAGAGACTCTGAACATGGATGTGAACAGAAACAGGACTTAGGGGCTGCCTCTGAAAGCCACGGGACCCTGCTTGTTCCTGAGGGGGACACAAGACAGCCAGCACGTCCATGGTCAAGGGGAGGAAGAGAGACCTCACGCACTGGACACAGGCAGCCTGCTTGAGAGCGTCCATCTACAACGCCTTCATCCTTCAAGGAGACAGAATGGCTCAGGAAGCAAGTGCACGGCCCAGGGTCTCTCAGCTCCTCGGCGGCCACAGTGAGATGAGTGAGCCCGGAATCCAATGCTCCTGACTCAAAGGCCCCATCCGTGCCCCACGGGGCTACCTCTCCAAGGCTCAGGTCAGGTCAGGGAGACTAAAAGACCCCAATCTGGGTCACCTGCAGGCCGTTCACGTTCCAACCTTCCTGCCAGGACAAAGGGAGCAGGGTGCACACCTGGGAGGAAAGGGCTGGCATCAGGCTCGGGGAGGACACCCCACGTGGGGACGTGATGCGGGGAAGGGCGGGCCTACGCGTGAGTCCTGGCTCCCCCTTCAGCTTCAGTTTTCCCAAGCAGAAGATGGGAGCGACAGCAGTAATACCCGTCTACCTCACAGGACGCTGAGGGTCAAACCCAGAAATGCCTCCGACGTGGCAAACACTACACAGGTGTTGTTTGCCTCTTCCCCTCCTTTATGCAACTACGGAATCATTCTTCCAAACGGACCTCCACATGCCCCTCTCCTCACAAGCTGCTGGCCTCAGCTTATACATCAGAAAATCTGAGGCTGTGAAGCTGCCTTCCAGGCCGGGCTGCTGCAGACAGCTGCACAGGCTGTGCACTGTACAAATCCAGGGGGCGCCACATGTAAGGAGCACCCCTGGAGCTGAGCAGAGCTGTGATCTTTCATCCAAAGGGGTACTGTGAGAATTTCATTTGTTAGCTCAGTTTGGAAAATGCCAAACACTGAGAAGATTAGCCATCATCACAATAGCTATCAAAAGAAGTCTCACAATTACCCTTTCTCCACTGATCCTCTATTGGCAGAGTCTAATAATTTGTGGTACTTACTCTCTACCGCACTGTCCAATCAGCAATGACGAACACACACACAAATTATTTAAACTCAGGTGTTAATCACAACCCCGAAGATTGCTCCCTCTCATAACGCAGTATTTTCCAAACTTGAATGTGTATGTGAATCATTTGGAAAATGTTGTGAAAATGCAGATTCTAACTGCGGGGGGGGGGGGGGGCGGGGAGGTTTAGGAGGAGGAGAAAGAAGAGAAGGGAGGTGCTGAGACTCTGCCTTCTGACCGTCTCCCCAGACCTTGTTACGTGAGGCTGATGCCGCGTTCCACTTTGCGGAGTGAATTCCTTAACTCCCGCACCACCACGCCTCGGCATAAGGGATGTACTTTATTTTCCTCTCGATTTGTTGAGGACCAGCTAGAAATGATGGGTCAGGAAACTGAGGCCCACAGGCCAAATCTAGCCTGCTGCCTCCTTTTGTAAATGCAATTTTATCCACGCCCATGTATTTACATCCACGCCCATGGGGCTGTATTTATTTTTGTCTTGTCTCTGGCTGTATTTATAACATGGTGGTGCTTATTTATTCACATATTGTCCACAGCCCTCTCTGCACAATGGCAGCAGGGCTGAGCAGCTGTGACAGAGGCCGTACGGCCTGCAAAGCTGAAGATATGTACTCTCTGGTCCTTTAAGAAAAAGCTTTCTGACCCCCGAGTGAGATGACCAAGCCGTTAAAGGGAGACAAACTTGCATTGGGTGGGTGCAGGGGCCAGGGTGAGAGAGACAGGAGGGAGGAATGCTGAATTTAAAACCAAACACACTCCATTACACTGTGTTTTTGGCCCCAGGGCCCGGCTAGCCCACTTGTTTCAGAGTTACTGTCAGTCCTTCTCCACAGCATGATGGTAGATGGGGTCTCCTCAGGTTTCCCTGTTGGTGGAGAAACCGGATACACCCCGGGAAGCCGAGGCCAGTCCATCCTGGCCTCCATCACAGAGGCCTAATGGAATTGGCAGAAGACGACCTGTACGCAGGGGAATGTGATGTTTATTGTGGTCCAAGGTGTTCTAGGAAACCCAGCTGGCCCCGGCTGTGTCTGCAGGCATGGCCAGCCACCCCTCAGAGAGCCAATTCATCCTGACACTAAGCCACCCAGCAAAGGACCCACTGTCGAGGGGCCGGCTACAAATAACCCTTTGGGGTGATTTCAGCATTTGTTCAGGAAACATGTATTTTATGGTTCTAGAGACTCTCCAAGCCGGGCTGCTCTGATCCCTCCAGTGAGTCACAAAATTCTCTCAACCAGAGTTCTGACCAGGTGACTCCAGCTTCTGTTTGAACACTTCTGGTGATGGGGAGCTCACTACCACACACGCACATGCCTGTGTAACTACTTGCAAGGAAGATACTCCGTGAATAGAGTTCACACTTGCTTCCACGTGACTCGCATCCACTCTCCGAGTGCTGTGTTCCAGAGCCAGAGAGAAAGTCTCACCCGTGTCACCATCGCAGAGCTTCAAACCTCTTCTTGGAGGTGAACTTGGGTGGATACACTGCTTGACCCCTTGGAGCCTCCATTCCCTCACATTTGCACGAGGAAGGCCCTGAACGAACACGTAGAATGTGTGTGAGGGTCAGTTTAGCAGCACTTGTCCAGCTGTCCGCAGTATCACCTGGCATGCTCACACCAACTGTGTGGAGTGGAAATCAGTGATTCTCATTCTATGAATAAGGAAACTGATGCTCAGATGGGTGACTCAGCTGGGCAGGGTTTCAAATCCAAGCAGGCCTGATGCAGACTTCACGCTCTGTGGGTCTTCTCACCTCCCTGGAACGTAGGGGACCAATTTGGGAAGGAAGAAACCCTCAAGCCTACGAATTCCAGATCTGAGGGTTCCAAAATAAGCCCATGAAGGTTTGAAATGAATCAGGTCAATGAAAACCTCTCTGTTTAGAAAAAGGAAATGTTTTCTCAACTTCTCCAACAGGAAATCTGATTTCCGTCCTTGTCACCACTTGATCATTTCTTCCCAGCTGCTACCGAGATCACAGCTTCAGAGATGGTTAAATGTTTGTCACATTTAATACTATCATCCCCATTTTTCAAGCACGGGAAGCTGACTGATGCTTGAAATGCTGGGATTAAAACTCAACTGCCTTATACCGTGAGAAAACCATAATTCAAAAAGAGTCATGTACCACAATGTTCACTGCAGCTCTATTTACAATAGCCAGGGCATGGAATCAACCTAAGTGTCCACTGACAGATGAATGGATCAAGAAGATGTGGCACATATATACAATGGAATATTACTCAGCCAGAAAAAAAAGAAATTGAGTTGTTTGTAGTGAGGTGGATGGACCTAGAGATTGTCATACAGAATGAAGTAATTCAGAAAGAAAAAAATACCGTATGCTAACACATATATATGGAATCTAAAAAAAAAAGTGGTTCTGATGAACCTAGGTGCAGGACAGGAATAAAGGCGCAGACATGGAGAATGGACTTGACGACATGGGAAGGGTAAGCTGGGGCGAAGTAAGAGAGTGGCACCGACATATACACACTACCAAATGTAGAATAGCTAGCTAGTGGGGAGCAGCCGCATAGCACAGGGAGGTCAGCTTGGTGCTTTGTGACCACCTTGAGGGGTGGGATAGGGAGGGTGGGAGGGAGACGCAAGAGGGAGGGGATGTATTATACATATAGCTGATGCACTTTGTTATACAGCAGAAACTAACACAACATTGTAAACCAATTATACTCCAAAAAAGATATGAAAAAAATAAAAAATTAAATTAAAAAAAAAAAAAAAACTCAGCTGCTTGTGCAACTGTGTGTGCAGGGCCAACGTGCACACTGCTGCCCAGACGTTTGTCACGGGGGTGGCATAGGATGGGGTCTTCTCTGACATGCAGGAGCGAGGCTGGGCAGCCAGAGACAGGGGCCGGCGGGGTGCTAAGTCCTTCTCTGCACCCATGTCCCTAACATCCCCCCTTCTGTCTAGTTGTTCCCACCACCCCTGCAATTTTTTTTTTTTTTTTTTTTTTTTGCGGTACGCGGGCCTCTCACTGCTGTGGCCTCTCCCATTGCGGAGCACAGGCTCCGGACGCGCAGGCCTAGGGGCCATGGCTCACAGGCCTAGCTGCTCCACGGCATGTGGGATCTTCCCGGACCAGGGCATGAACCCGTGTCCCCTGCATCGGCAGGCGGACTCTCAACCACTGCGCCACCAAGGAAGCCCCACCCCTGCCTTTTTGAAGGCATCCATCTCTCTCACCTGCTGACTTCAACCCCATCCTCCCTGCCAGTGTCACTGGCTCCCTCTGCAAACTTTTTCCCACATTCCCCACACGGCCACCAGAGTGATCCTCAGGTATAAATCAGATCGTGTCACATCCCTGCTCAGAATCCTTCAGTGCCTTCCTGTTGTCCCCAGGGCAAATCCCACACTCCACGACACGTCCCAACAAGGTCTGCTCTGCTTGACCTCTGCCCGCTCTGAAGCCTGGTCCCTGGCTGCGGCCCCTGCAGCCTGGGGTCCAGCCTCTGAGGGCTTGCTTCCAATCACCCCCACTGGGTCAGGCTCTCACCTCTGCACTCTGCCTGGAACCCACTTTCCAGCTCTCCATGATGGCAGATTCCTGATGGCCACAGACGCCTTGGCCCGTCTCCATCAACAGGGGCGGCCTTCGTCCTCTCCCCTTGAATCTGGGCAGGCTCCGTGGCTGCCTTGAGCAGCGGGGCTCAGGGAGGGAACGCCCTGCCAGCTTGTGGCCCCAAACCTTAGGAGACTGGCAGCTGCCACCCCCTCTCTGTTGGACCCCTGCGTGGCCTGCAAGAAAGCTGCCTGCCTCCCGGAGAGGCCAGCCGCCAACTGCCCGCTCCGAGGCCCCGGGCGTCAGAGGGAAGCCCTCTAGGATCCACCAGACCAGACTAGCCTCCAGCTGAATACTGTCAAAGGGCCTCAATTAATGCCACATGGAGCAGAATTCCCCTAATGAGCCCTATCCAAACTCCTGGCTCACAGAATCGTGAGATACAGCAAAATGGTGGCTGCCTCAACCACTACGTTTCGGGGCAGCTAGTTACACAGTAACAGAGAACCCCACACTCTCTCTCCCTCCCCTCTGTTGACTAAGAGGCATGCACCCGTTCCTCAGGAAGCCTTTTCAGATGACACAAGTCCATCTTAGGTGCCTCCGCTCCACGTTCCCATGGAAATCCACACCTCGCCCATCTGAATGTGCCCAACTTCTCTCCCAATGCCTTAAAGGTCATACAGAGTGAAGTCAGTCAGAAAGAGAAAAACAAATACCGTATGCTAACACATATATATGGAATCTAAAAAAAAAAAATGGTCATGAAGAAACTAGAAGCAAGACGGCAATAAAGACGCAGACATAGAGAATGGAGTTGAGGACACGGGGAGGGGGAAGGGTAAGCTAGGACAAAGTGAGAGAGTGGCATGGATATATACACACTACCAAACGTAAAATAGATAGCTAGTGGGAAGCAGCCGCATGGCACAGGGAGATCAGCTCGGTGCTTTGTGACCACCTAGAGGGGTGGGATAGGGAGGGTGGGAGGGAGGGAGACGCAAGGGGGAAGAGATATGGGAACGTATGTATATGTATAACTGATTCACTTTGTTGTAAAGCAGAAACCAACACACCACTGTAAAGCAATCATACTCCAATAAAGATGTTTAAAGAAAACAAACAAACAAAAAGGTCTCCAGAGGCAAGGATCCCGTGTCTGTCTGCCTCAGCCCTGTGCCTTTAACAGGGAGCACAGTCGCTGTCCAGTAAATATGAATGAGGAATGCAACACCGGGATTTCTAAGGGGTTCCCGATTAGGGGTGAGAAGTGAGCTAAGGACACAACCAAATTCTTAAAGCCAGCAAGCAGGCTAGGAAGGAACTGATGCATAAATTATGTCCAGCCGAGGAGGCTGGGCATACAGATATTCCAACACGCGACTATTAAACAGCTCTAAACATTTCCATCTGTGATAAGTGAGTCCTAACAATATTACTTGATAAGACAGGTGACAACTCCGCCGCCGCCAACACCCCCTCCAGACACTTGCACTCACCTGGACACTGGCCTGGTTTATTTGTCCATTCATTCCTCCATGCATTCATGTGTTCAAGAAGCGTCTATCAAGCACCTCCTGTGTACCGGTTGCTTTGCCAGTTGCTGGTGGTTTAAAGCCAAAAAACCACGAGGTCACCAGGGCCATGACGGCCAGACCTGGAGCACCTCAGACAGACTCAGTGCTAATCAGGGAAGGCTGCTCCCTTGCAGGGAACTTGGGGTGAGTTCTTGAGGAAGCAGCCCCAGGTAGAGAACTCCCTGCATGCCTCGCTCCTGAGTCATCAAGAAACCGATTCCTCGTGGCTGCTAATCATGAAATTCAAAGCAGCTGAGGACTGGGGCTAAAAAAGGGAGGTATCCTCGGTGGTGGGGCAGGAGCAGATGCTTCCCAGAAGAGAGAAATCAAACAGGCAATGCCCAAGGCTTTCAGTGATGCAGGAGGGCTGAGACCTGTTAAAGAGAAAAAAAAAAAAGGAAAGCTTGAGGCAAAACCCAGAGTTAAAGCTTAATTAAGAAAGCAGGAATTTTAGGTTCACACAAATAAGCAAACAATCCCCTCAGCCCCTCCTAATCATCACCAAGTAATTGCTTTAAAGCTGTGGTTTGCTCTGCTTGGACGATCCTTAAATACAAGTTGATAACAGTCATGGGCATACGAGTGAGTGGAGAAGACGCCCCTTGACACCTCACTTCCTAGCTTGACCTTGGCCGTGTGTGACCCGGGAGGGTCACCTCTCCCCGGTGGCGCCTCTGTTTCCCTCCACCCCAAACACCAGGGTGTGGGGGATGAAGTCAAATGGATCCTGCGTCTCCTCTTGTCCCGGAGCGTGTGACCTACTTTGATATTTGGCACAAACTCACTTTGAGTGAAATCCACTGGGGTTCACGCCTTACCTCCATCATTTATGACCTGTATGACCTTGGGCACAGCACGTTAGCACTTGGGACTTTGTTTTTTCTCACCTTCAGATTGGAGCTTTTAATGCCAACCCCCTACTTCTGTGAGAATTAGGGAAACCAAGGTCCAAAGCCTCAGGACACAGGGAAGTTCATCTTATTTCTCCACAGGAGAGTTGCGGCTGTCTCTCACAGGGCACTGCCCAGCCAGCCACCATCAACAACTCCAGAAGGCCTAGTGGTGCTCTCATGCAAAGGATGCTGGCAGCGGCATCACCAGGGGTTTGTACTGGCTCTCCCGCTGCGTGGAACAGTTCCTTCTCCCCGGAAGAGGAGCTCTTGCTTGACTAATAATCCCTCCTTACTCTCCAGGCCATGACTTGGGAGCCCCTTCCTCCTGGGTGCTACACCAGAGCCCCAGGTTCAGGGCTGATTCTCTTGCTACCATCAGACCCTTCAGGACGTACACAATTACCCACCTCTTTGTCCCCCCCCCCCATCCCTCCCTCCACTCCCAGGACTGGAAGCTCTGTGAGGGCAGGGACCGAACCTGTTTCCTTCACTGCTGGGTCTCCCGGACGCTGTCTGACGCTTCATAGCAACGCCATGACTGTTATCTAGGTCAGCTTTTTGAGTCATTCCAACCCTGCTCCTGCATGGCCACTAGCTAACTGCCTCATCTTAGGGAAAACAAAACACATCTAGTTTCTAGTTTCACCTGTGAAATGCGCTCAGGAGTAACTAGTATATTACTAGTTACTCACCAGAAGACACCATCGATTGCAGGACACCTGTTTTCTTATATATCACTAAGAAAGAAAGACGACTTCCAAAAACCTTTGACCTGATGTTTTTTATCTCTTGGAATTTTCATTTCATAATTAGCTTAAAGTCTCTTTGAGATTTAATTGGCGTAGATTTTATCCCATGTCACTCTTGGGCACACATAAAAAGGAAAACTGATAAATGAATCAAATTGGTTGCAGTATTCCTAAACGTTCTTCATATTCAGAGTCACTTTGCCATCCAAAATCATCACATAGGTAACTTTCCCCGGCCCTCCGTGTCATCAAGATTATTGGTGACGCAGCATTTCTTACAAGAATCCTGAAAAGAGCCAAAAGTCGTGTTTGCTGAGTGTTTAATCTGGCTTTGCAGCAACGTAGCACTGGTCTACTATCGATGTCTGCCCCCCAGACATTGCTAAATAGCTCTGATTGGCCAATTCTGCATCCCTTCCTCCACCATTGTTTGATTCCTGGGGTCTAAAAGAATGCTCCTAGAATGCTTCTAGGATTTTCTTCCAACTTGCCGACACCCATTGTGTGGGTTTTGATGCTTGTACCAACACAGCCAATGACAGGTACATCACGATGCTACAGGACCAACAGCAATTATAAGATGACAGCAGTGATAAGGCACAGCCCAATTTCCAGACATTAATGAATGAAAAAATACGCCTCTTGATACTGATGAATTACAGTGCCTCGTGGGGGCTGCCCTTAGCATGAAAGCATGACTGTTTTGAAAAGCTTCTCGCATAGGGCCTTGCACACGGTGGGAAATAACATCATGTTTCTTTCTTTCGCTCTCTCTTTTTTGCCAGCCTGGAGATGTCACCTCTGATTGTAAGTCTCCTGACTATGATGCGTGGTTGATGGAAGGGAAGGGAGGTTTCAACACACAGAATGAGCATCTGATGGGAAACAGGGAAAAGATGAGAGGCAATGTAGGACACTGGGTTTCTAAACCTACATCTACAGTGACCGTATCATTTATCATCCAAGCCAGGACACTTTTGAGAGTAACAAAGGTAGCTCTCAATAATTTCACTGGGCCCATAATCAAAAACTGAGGCTGGCCCAGAAGATCCTGGGTGTATGACAACCTACCATATCCCATCTTCCATCCAGAAAGTCAGGCTGAAATCACATGCAAAATTCACTCTGCTTGGAGTACCTTTTTGTCCAAAACGAGAAAGGCCATGAGATAACTGATGGGCATGCAGGTACTCTTGGTGCCCATCCCAAGAAGGCTTAACAATAAACTCCAAAATTGGTTAAAATACAAAGCCGCTGTATTGTGGGAGATGCTCCCCTTCCCCAGCTGTTATTTATGGTGCAGAGAAAAAGGAACTGCAATGATGCTGGATCTGCTTTTATTGGATAAAAATGGGAGGGACAGTGAAAGATCATGGTGAGATAACATGCAGAATTTCAGGAGGACACTTTAAAAACGTGTATTAGAGGAAATGAATTTTTCACTGGCTAAAATATATCCATTTACAGTCGGAACATCCCTATATTTATGAGTGTTTTTAGCTCTCAAAATAGTAACTCAGGACAGAATAACAAACAGTCTCTTAATAGCCCTAATTTATCACACTCAGCAGTTTAAGAAGAATAAATAAAAAGAAATAGGAATGTGAGAGAGATAAAGTAGGAATCCGAAATACTGGAAATGATACCGCCCAAAAGTTTATTCCATGTCAGTCTTCTTAAGAAAATGAATCTTAGAGAGATTTTAGCTCAAAGAAAGCCAAGAGTGGCTTTAAAAGCACCCAAGGTTGGGTGCTGATGGGAGTGATGCAAGGTGGGGGTGAGGAAAGGAGCTTGGCCGTGTTACTCCATCTCCCTTTTATGAATGAAGACCTTTGCCTTCACATCTTTGAACGTATTTCTTTGAGGACTCCAATTCTCAGTCCCCTAATTGTTTTCTTCACTCTCCTGTCTCTTTCCTTGCCTGGTCTTTTCTGCGGGCTGCAACCAATTTATATCTGCAACATCACTTGGATCACCACCTCCCTCTGGGATGCCAAGATGCCACACAGTGGAAAGTACACAGAAGTTGGAGACAGACAGACCTGCGTTCAAATAACATTTCTGATGCTTTGTGCTGTGTGACCTGTGGCAAGTTACTGGACCTCTCTGAGTCTCAGTTTACCTCTCCATGAAATGAGATTAACACAGAACCACTAATCCCTTCTTTGCATAACTTTCCTTTGTCACTAGAATTGTCGTCTTCATCCATTCATGGCTCAACTGCACAGCAGAGATGGGCACAACGTTGTAAATCATCTACGCTTCAATAAAAAGAGGATAAAAACTCAACATGGCTCATAGTGTTCAACTCACTACGATTTCAACCTAAGGAAAAACATTATTTGCCACATAAATATTAGTTCCCTTAATATATAAAGATTCCTAAGATATTAATAAGAAAAGCATAGCCAAAGCAAAATAATCATAATTGTAATGAGAATCATCAGAAAGGACGTGAGCAGGAAACTGGCAAAAGAAGAAATAAAAATGACCAACCAAAAATGACTATTTAAAAAGAGAAAATCATCCAAACTGGTAATTAAAGAAATCGAAATTAAAACAATGCCTGTGAACTTTTAAAAGTTCAAAAAGAATAATAGTAAGTGCAGAAAACTGGTGCTCATGGAGCTATAAAATTGGTAAAACTTTTCAGGATGGCAATTTCAAATATCTATCCAAAGTCTTAAATATCTGGCAACACTCTGGCTTTAAAATTTCATTCAAGAAATTTATCTCGGGGCTTCCCTGGTGGCGCAGTGGTTGAGAGTCCACCTGCTGATGCGGGGGCCACGGGTTCGTGCCCCGGTCCAGGAAGATCCCACATGCCGCGGAGCGGCTGGGCCCGTGAGCCATGGCCACTGAGCCTGCGCGTCCGGAGCCTGTGCTCTACAACGGGAGAGGCCACAACAGTGAGAGGCCCACGTACCGCAAAAAAAGAAAAAAAGAAAAGTATTTCAAGGACAGTGTTTTTTTTTAAAAGTTCACAAAGACTTAATGTATAATGATGTTTATCATGTTATTTAAATTATAGAAAAGGTGAAAACATTCTAAATGTCCGACAACAAAAGATGGGTAATGTTAAGTAAAATAAAATGAAATTCATTGCAGACATTTAAAATTATGCTTTTGAGAAAATTTAACAACAGGCAAGTGTGCATAAAATAATTACTAGATGCAAATAGTAGTTATCTCTAGATAGTGGGATTATGAATGACTGTTCTCTTTGCAAATTTCTGGATTTTGAAATTTTCGTTTTAAAGGAAGGAAGGAGGAAAGAACAGAGAGGGAAGGAGGAAAGAGTGGACACTGGCAAGAGACAAATTTGTTTCTACGATGTCCTCTACTGGATGGCAGTGCAAATATTAGAACGAGTCAGGAAAGAGGAGGTGGAATTGGGTGATGGGCTTGTCACTGACGTACAGTGTGAGGTTCTGCTCTTTCCTTCACCTTGCGGCACCGCAGTTTCCTCCCCTGTCAGATGAGGACAAAAGTTGCCAGCCCAGCTTATGTGCTGGGTTGCTGTGAGGATCAAAAGGGGTGCCACGTGTGAAAGCACTCATAGAACTGCAAAGTGCTCTACAAGTCCTGGGAAGCGTATTGCCTTCGTTAGTGCGATCGTTCTCTCTTGCTCCATTATCCTTTGCTGGAGAGCTGCTTGTCAGGCGATGAGGCGCACTCGGTATTTCCACATACGCAAAGTGAAGTGCATGGGGCTACCCAGGTCTATTTCAACCGATCTGCCATTGAGACATCACCAAGCAGGCACCAGAGACCTCTGTGACTGTGGGCGGGAGCACACGTGGACCTAAGAGAACAAACCTGGCATGGGGCGACCAGGCTTGGAGTTAAACTTGTCCATTGTAAGCTGTGTGGACTCAGACAACCTGCTCCACCTGCCTGTGTGCCACTCATTCATCTGTGAAATGGCGATAGTAACGCCAGTCCTAATTCCATCACGTGATCATTTGGGAGGATGCATTCAAAGCATGTGGTTCTTGATGACCACCAACATTGGACACAACATTGAGCGTGCTGTGTAATCCTGGCCATATGGTTATATTGCATAGAAAATACAAGCCCTACAGGATGGGGTTCCTCTCGAACTAACAAGCAATATTTGAAAGAGGCTGCATGAGCACATTCTGCAGAATCACTGATTTTAAACAATAATAAGTATTATTATAATAAAACAAGTTTTTGTTAAGACTTCTCAAAGGCCTTACTATGCTTTTGTATATGTGAATCTCCAAGAGTAGGTTCAATTTCCCAAAGACCTTGGGCCACGGAACCCTGTTTTTATGAAGCATCTGCCTCACGTTCCTTAGCACAAACCTGGTAGATGTTGACCTGAAACAAAACCAAGCCGAGGGCCCCGGCTGGGTTCTAACCTTGTTTCTCCAATGCATTGCTCTCCGGAGCCCTTTTATCCTGAACCAAAGATGGAGCGTCTAGTTTTCTTAACGGAAATATCACTCTTACCCATTTAGGCATGTTAGTGCCAACATGTCTTATCCACTCACCCATTGCCTTCCTATTAATTATTGCTTTTTAATTAATCCATCTATCTATCCATCTATCAATCTGTCCATCCATATGTTTATCCCTATTTAACAGACTGAAAAACCAAGGATCAAGAAGATGAAGTAATCTGCTTCAGGGTAAGCAGAGCTTAGGCTCAAATCTAGATATGTCTGATTCCAGGGTCTGCTGTCTTTTCATTGGATCACCGTGCCCCACCTCCCCACCGCCCCTGCCAGGCCCCAGACACCAGAGAGTCAGGAAGTCAAATGCAGAAGTAGGAGAGGAGAAGGAAGCCACAGCTAGACTATCACGCAGGAGCAGCTGTGAGCCCTGGAGTGGCAGGGAGCTAGCGAGGGCCGGACTGGAGCTCCCTCCATCCTGGGGGTGTGAGCTGGGCCTGAGAAATAGCCTCATCCGGCCGCTGTACTGGGGCCCTCACCGAGCTCACTTTTCTTCTCAATCAGTTGTGATGATAATACCTGTTGGTCAGAAGGCTCTGAGAATTCAGTGAGCTCATGTGTATAAAGGCCTTGGTGAAGCTCTTGTCCAAGGGCTCGGTAAATGGTACCATGCCCCATTTCATCCCAAGTCCATATGGCCCGGTCACATACCAGTTTCCACTGGTGGAGTCATCACTTACTGGATACCCACCATAGGTCAAGGGCGTTTTATGGACAAAAACCTAGTTCCTCCCCCACAAGAGACCACAACCTATTTGACCTCATTCGCATCTCTGCTCTTCTTGGCAGGGAGGACTTGAGGTATCAAGAGACTTCTTTACAAGCTCTGGAAAATCAGCTGAAACATCCAAGGCTTGTCTGTATCTGATGAAAAGATTGTCAGAGAGCAAATTCATGAACTCTGAGAACACCGAGTTCTAAGAGATTATACTACTACTATTATTAATAATAGTAATAACAGGAGCAGCAACCTTGACCAAAGTCACGCTATACGTTTCCTAATGTTATCTTTCCTCAACGGTGATTTTTGTTAACCGAAACCGAATAAGCAGCCTTTCTCATCCCTGAAAGACCCTGTATTTTCCTTTTCTCTTTTTGTTCATTAAAAGCAAAAGAAGAAGAAAGTGTTTCCTGTTAAAGATTGTCCCGTGCTGCAAAGGGCACTGGATACAAGGATTGTGTTTTAGTCGAGAACACAGAGAGCAGAAAAGCTTGACTAATTATGTTCCTAATCACTTAAAGCATCTTCCGTTTGACAATATAATTATGCCAGAGTGAGTTGTCTCAGTTACTGAGGGGAAGGAAAGAAGCCCCCTCCCCACCACCCTTCCCCTTGCTGTTATTTAGGCTGGATTTAAAAAACTTTTTGTCGGACTCCCCTGGTGGCACAGTGGTTAAGAATCCACCTGCCAATGCAGGGGACATGGGTTCGAGCCCTGGTCCGGGAAGATGCCACATGCCACGGAGCAACTAAGCCTGTGCACCACAACTACTGAGCTTGAGCTCTAGAGCCCACATGCCCCAACTACTGAGCCCGCGTGCCACAACTACTGAAGCCCACATGCCTAGAGCCCGTGCTCTGCAACAAGAGAAGCCATCACAGTGAGAAGTCCATGCACCACGACAAAGAGCAGCCCCTACTCGCCGCAACTAGAGAAAGCCCGCGTGCAGCAACAAAGACCCAACGCGGCCAAAAAATAAATTAATTAATTTTTAAAATAAATAAAAAACTTTTTCTCAACTCAGAGGTTATTTACCAAAAAATGAAGCCCCACTCCTCTCTCTTATGCCATGACAGGCCCTGCAGAGTCTGCTTAGTTTTTCCTCCAACAGCAGGAATTCCATAAATAAATAAGGTTTGCTCAAAGGAAATAGACCTCTCAGGGACTATCCACCTACTCTATTGTCCTCGGTTAAGGTTCAGTTCTCAGCAGGGTGTGACCTCCAGCAGAATCTTTAAGAATATTCCAGAAGGACTAAAAATGAGAAGGCAATAATAGTTCTTTCTTGTAGTCAGGTTCTAAACATGCCAGAATTGAAGTGGACATCAGTTCTGAGATGCCTCCAGTTAAAAAGGTTGGTAGATGCAAGCCAGGTGCAGGGGCAAAGAGATTGGCTAAAGGGAGCAGAATGAGACACAGAGGGATGAGCAATTGTTAATGAAATCCTTGCACCGAGTGACTTGTCAAGTTGATGGTGAAGCAGCCCTGACTTCTTCCCTCATCCTCTTGGAACCACAGTTTCCTAAATGGTAAAATAGCTGGTTGGGTGAGCTTGTGTGGTCTACAGACCAGCTGCAGCAGCATCACCTGGGGGTTTGTTAGAACTGCAGGATCTCAGGCCTCTCCCCAGACTTACTGCATTTCAGAAAGATCACCCAGGTAATTCATGTCCACATTAAAGTTTAAGAAGCTCTGGAATAGCGTACATTTCCTTTCACCCTGACATACTTCCTTTCACCCTTTCTCAAAAGACAATCTCAAATTAACATATTCCCCCAGGCCCTTCCTTTCATACATCTCTAGAAAGCCTCTTGACAGACCAAGTCACCGGCAGGTATGGAAACTACTTTTCGTATCTGATTGATTAGTACTGCCTACCTGGAGTGCTGTTTGGGTAAAGGATAATTAGGCAGCATCAAAACCCAGCAGGAAAGAACTCTGTGATCAATTAGTGATGTCTGCCATGGGCACAGGCTGGGGATTACAGGTGTGTTCAATTAGATCTCAGAGGGTTTGCTTCTTAAAAGAGGACTTGGAGGCAAGGGGTGGGTAATGGGTGAAGGCCCTGGGCACTAACCAACCTGGATTCCTGGGACTCCATTCTTGGTTTCAGACCTCAGATGAAGGTTTTGGACTCAGATCAGAGAGGACCTTACTACCCTGATGTTCTTCAATCCCACCACCTTTGATCACATGCATATACAGTCATCATACCCGCTCCTGTTCTCACGAAAGCAGGTTTTGTTCCTGTGTCACAACAGCCGCAGCTTCCCTTAAACCAGAGCCCTCGTCTTAAATAATAGTCTGGCAGCGGAAAGGGGAAGCCGCCAAGCACACTGGCCTGAAGCAGAGCCCAGCCCTCTACCTCTGCTAGGCATCTGTTTCCAATGAAGCTAAGGAAATTCCTGACCCCACTCCTGCGTTCTCTGATTGCTGCCTTGCCCTCGCCTCCACAGCAGCCTCTCCCCTCTGCGGGCTCTAAGCTAAGCCAAAACTCCCCACGGGCTCTCGGGGGCCAGGAAGCAGAACAAGGCCTGGCGCCCTGACTCCCCTGCCAGTAGTGAGCTGCCAGATTTGATTCCCAGAGGCTGCCTAAAGGTGCCTATGAGGAAAATCCACCTTCATAAGGTGTTTGAAGTCTGCCTTCGACATGGCTGTGTATTAGGAGAGTTCTAAACTGAACCCTCAGTGATGTGCCTTTTCTAGAGATACCTGTCCACGTGTATCCAGAAATTACCTGCTACTACCCGACACTGCAAAACAAAAGCTGAAAGTGCACCTGGGAAGCCATAAGTGAGAGGCAGTGGTTCTCAAGTGGGGGAGATTTTACCCCTCTGGGCGCATTTGGCAATGTCGGGTGACATCTGGGGTTGTCACAAATGGAGGGGACAGTGTTACTGGCCAAGGATGCTGCTGAACATCCTATCATGCACAGGAAGCCCTGCACAACAAAGAATTATCCAGACCAAGATGTCCATAGGTTGACCCAGCCCCCGGGTTTATAGCTTGGAAAACTGCTGTCCACACAGGAATCCAGACCTGCTCCAGTGAGCTGGCAGTAAGGCTAAGCTAGGTGCTCCAGCCCCATATCTACCCAGCTGCACAGCCAGGGAAGATGGAAGAAGAAGACTGGTCCTGAGGATGGCCCCGCCCAGGCTCGTAGCGAGAAGCTGAAGAGAAGGAATGGAACATGGGAATGAGGAGCTTTAAGGTACAGTCACCAGGCCCAACAGCGAGACACAACTCAGTGGCTCTCCTGGATCGTTCAGGTTAACAACACCTTCCTGCTTACTGGTAATTAGAAAGGGGAGTGGAAAGAGAGGAAACACACGGAGGGAAGGAGCTGAGGAGACTACATTCCCCATAGACATACTATGAGCCACAAAGAAACCCAAACAGCAGGTAATTTGTTTTTGTTGTTGTCACTGTTATTTGCAGTTTTTCCTCTAGAAAGTGGTTCTTTGGACACTGTTTTGAGATTCATCCAAGTATGTCACTGGCTAGTCTCAGGGAGTAAGTACCACCATCATTCAGTGCCTCTGATTTACAACCTCCATCATGAATCAGGCAAGTGGAGAGATGGCCCCCACCCATGATCCAGATTTAGGTCTGAAGCCTGAAGTTCTGGGTCAGAGCAACTTCTTTGCCATCTTGTTTCCAAGTTATTCTAATTACCCTGCTGTTGTGGCATCGGTGCCTTCAGAAGTAGATGAAGCAGATGGAAACACTGCCATGAGCCTCTGTCCCCTGATCTCCATCTGGTTGAGACCGTCCATAGTCACTGTGTCCAACCCAACCAACTACCCCATGTCATCCAAGGAGATCCTTTTACTACAACTACCCCACCATCTTACATACATACACAGACGTGTTTGAAATGTCCATTTACAAATGGCCCAAAGTGATGTTAAAGGTGGGGCTCATTCTGGAGGGTCTTTACAGAGCCTGTAGCCTCACAATCTCTCTGATGGCTCTGCCAGCCGGCCCTCACCATTGTCATTCCTGCAGCATATCCAGAAGCCAGTCCCACTTTAAAAAATCAACGTTTTCTGATTTTAAAAGCAATCCACATACATTGCAAAATACATATGCAAAAGACAATAAATGTCACCTGAAACAGCCCCAGCAAGAAATGATCACTGTTAAGTAGTAGTGCATATCCTTCTACATTTTTTTAGTAAGTGTGTGTACCTGCATCTATATCTACCCCTACAGAGCATACATAAATACACATAAATATTTGAATTTAGTCTCGTTGCCTAAAAACTTTCATCACCTGCTGTTTCATCAAACTATATGTCATGTGTCTTTCCCTGCCATTATGTCCTTTTCTGCATCATCACTGCATGGCATTCCATCATCTCAATCTACTCTAATTCAATGAATTCATACCTTACAATTAGATGATATTTTTCTTCTTTTACTGCTGTAAATAACACTGCAATGAACATACTTACAATACACCTTTGAGTGCATCTATAGCTTCCTAGGGTGAATTCCTTACAGAGAAACCGCTGGGACAAAGTCTATGTACCATTTTTATGACTTTTGAGGCACACCTTCAAACTGCGAGATCAAACTTCTGAAAATATTAGGAACCCCCTTGAAACATGCAGGTGTATAAATCCCCACATTGGAAAAATTAGCGGAATGACTCTTTTGTCCAATATTTGGGAAGTTAAGATCTAATTCTAGTCCTAAAAACATTACAGCTCACTCCTCATTGGTTCTATACTTGCAATTCAGTAATTGACCACTAGTGGCCACTCTCTGGCTTTGAAGGATGAGGGCAAGACTTACAGGAGTCACAGGGGTATCCAATACTGTAAACCCACCAACATTATAGCAAATACTATTCACAACCCTGTTTCTCCCTTCAGAAAGAGATCCTCAAGGGAAGGTGCCACATATATTTAATCTCAAAAAGCCTAAAGATAAGCAAAGTGTCTGCCACAGAGTACACGTTTATTTTATGGTTCGTAAGTTGCCTTCAACATCTAAACATAAGCCTTAATAAAATTTACATAGTAAAGGTGCCACTAAGGCCCCAGTGAATTTTGCTTAATCAAAAAGGTGATGCCATCTCCAGTGTGAATCTTAGTGCCAGTCCAGGAATAAGTGCATTTTTTTCCATTCTCCCAGAGGGAGGAATATGTTTAAATGAAGATATTTCTTAGAAGAGAATGATAATTTTAAATACGGGAAAAATAAGAAAATAAAAAGAAGGTGGTTTATGGTATTTTAGGGTAAGCAGCCAAAGGATGACATTTCTTTCCTGGTTTTCAGTGCCTATTTCTGGGAACAGATTAGGCTATAAATGGAAATAAGAGTGTGCACCATTCCAGGTCCTAGAAAACAGACGGTGAGAGGCAAGTTGGTTCCTTTCAAAAACAGAGGGTCTGACTTTGAACTGCTTGATGGCGAATGAACCAACCTTCCCTGAAATGTCTGGCTAAGGCTTCTGTCTACACTGAGTGCCAAGGACATTTAAATGTGTGATATTTGATTTGCTGGGTGCAAAGCTCAGATGGGGCCTGGAAAATCTATCTGTACACTCATAGCTTTTCAAAGGGAAACAAGGTTATTAACATTTATGTAGGCTTTAATATCATGGGTCAGGCACCAGGAGTATAAGAACTCACCCAATGGTATGGATCCTATGATAAGCTCTCAAAACAGTAGAGAGGCTGGTGAATTTGGGCCGGGCCTGGAAGACACATTAGGATCATACTCTTTAAGATGGAGAAAGTAAGCCCCACAGAAGGAAAATAACTCACCCAAGATGACCCAGCTAGCTAGAATCCTACCTAAATCAAACAAATAAACAAAAGTTCCTGGTCTGTTAACTTGCAGGTTAATTACTCTGTCCCTCTTCTCAATTCTGTTTTGATCTTCTGTCTCGTGTTTCATTTCATGGAAACATAAAAACTGGTGATAAATAAAAGCATTCCTGCCTGACTAAGCATTGTTCTCTACAGGCTGCGTGACATGACAAGGGGTCTGAAAAGACCACTGATATTTGAGATCTGGTGGACAGTATTCCAAACGGTGGAATGTCATAATGGCAAGGGATACCTTTTGGGTCAAGGATACAAGGAATTTCAACTCTAGGTAGGATTTTGATTAAGGATATCTCCAAACCTTCTCCTCCCCTCCAGCCCTGGGGCAATACCCTTACTTAGACCGTCACATATTTTACATGTATGACTCCAATAGACAGCTGTCTCAGTCAAACAGAAAAACAGAAACCGCTCTAAGTATTTAAACAGGAGGAACTGAATACAGGAATGTGGTTATACCAGTGTTAGAAGAGCTGAGAACCCAAATAGGTGAGGTAAAGTAGAGAATCTAAGAAGCTGCTGTCTTCTTAGATTTCAGGGGCAGAGGGGTGAGGGGACGTTATTGGAATCCAGGGTCTGGAATCATGTGGGGAAAGTTGAAACCATGGCAGGCCTGTTTAGCAAAGAGATAGGGTGAGGGAGAGGGAAGAGGGAGAGAGAAAGAAAAGAAGATATAGTATCCTGGCTTCCTCCTGAAGCTAGAAAGCAGAAACAAGGAGAAAGCTAAGGGATGAGTCTAAGTGTCAACAGCTCCAAACCTACATTTTGATCCAACTCCTAATTTATTTCATTGCCTCTCATCTCTCCCTTGCAGAATCTGTCCTGAGTGATGTAACATACAAGTCTGACACTGTCATCTCCTGCTTGACATTCTTCTTGGGCTTCTCCTGCATTTTGGGGAAATGACCCTCACCTCTAGCCTAACATACAAGGTTCCTCTCCATCTGGATGAATGTAAGGCAGATCAAAGCTACTGAAGTTTTCACTCTGGACGGCAAATCCACTGGGCTTCAGGAAGGAGGTGGCCTGTTGTGAGCTGCACCAGGCTGGCAAGTGAGGAAGAAGGGCGTGAACGGAGGCCCTTCCAAGTGGAGGAGGATGATCCTGGGCGGAGAGGGAGAGCACACGAGGTGGGGGCCCAGGGAAGGCCAGTGGTGGGCTTCAAGCCGCAGTCCCCCTGGTTCCAAAGCCCACCAATGAGAAAAGGGATGAGTTGGGTCTTTGTAAGAGAAAATTCCTTCTTCACCCCATGTGAATCTCCCATGTGAATGGGTCAAGAATGTGGGAGACATTCCAGGCATGCGAAAGATAATAGTTTGAGGATAAAGATGAAAGTACAACTTAGGCCAAAGAGCTAGGCCCTTGAATGCCCTCCCAATGAGCACAGGCTTCACTCAGCAGGGAGGTGACTGTAAGCCCAGCTGGGGGACAGAAAGCCCACTCTCACCCCACTGTGTGGCATGGCCCGGCCAGGGAGGAAGCTGGGAGGAGGAGCCTCCTGTGGGGCTGGCTGCTGCCCCCTGCCCAGCGGATGCAGTGGGGGGCCTCTGCAGCCCCGACTCAGGCCCACACCCCTTGCACCAAGGGGTGTACCTCGTGTTCTTCCAAGGCAGAGAAGTCAATCAACTCATTTTCTCACAGAAAGAGGATGTCTTTGGGAAGGCCCTGGGGAGTTTGTCTGCAGAGCTGAATTTCTGTTGAAGGCTCCTGAGTAGGCAAAAATAGGGAAGGAGGGGCGCGCAGGGGGAGATACCGAAAGCGCTGCCATCTGTCTGCTGAGAGCTTGACTTCACCAGGGCTTTTAGGTGCATGATCTCACGCGATGCTTGCCACAGCCTTGGGAGGGGGGAGACCGTGAGGGCAGGGGTAGAACCTGGAAGGGGTCAGGGAGGTCGTCTGATCTCTAATACGACAGAGAATTATCAAGGGACTCTGGGCGCTGGGCATCCAGCCAGGTGCTGGGGACCCAGCAATGGACGTGACATCATCCCTTTCCCCAAAGATCTTTCAGTCTTGTGTTGGAAAATGACACGTTGAGAGGCCTTGAGAGCCCGTTTCCAGTGCATTAACCTCCACTCACGTTTCCGCCTGATCACCTCTGGGAACCAAGAATGGTCACCTCTCAAGAAATTTACCAAACATCTGTAAGTATATGACAGACATTTCTTTTCCATCTGCATTAGCTTTCAAACACCTGGATGCATCTTAAGATTGATACAGGAATTGAATGTAGTTGATTTTTTTTCTTAAAAAAATATGTATACATATATACATATGTATATATGTAGTGTCATTGAATCAATGGTGTGGATCGATAGCGTCTCCAACCTGAGTAAGCATGGAAAATGTTTATAATCGAGACGTTATTACCTCTCATTTGGGAGGCACAATGTAGAGTGGGGGGAGGTGATGGGGGATACAATTTACATCCCTTCTCTCTGGTGATGCATGCCCATTTCATAAACATGATTTTAACTAATGTCCCATGTGAGTCAATTAATGTCACCATGAAAAACAAGCCAAAAAGGAGATGTGCTCCTTAATGTTACTTCACATGAAAATGCAGCTCTTGGAGGAGGACAAGTGGGGACCAGTTCAAGCTCCGGTCTCTGACCAATGGCTCAGTCAAGATGGGAATCTGGATGCACGTGAGGAACTCTGTTGGTAGCATTCTTGACAAGGGAGCAACACGGACCATCACAGAACATCCTGTCTCTCCGTTTGTTAAGCCACAATCACACGTGAAAACATTTCAACTTATTTGTGGACCCCAAACTCAATTCCATCTGACTTACAAATTCCCCAAACTTCCTCGAGTCTGAAGATTGAGAATAATATGTAGGTTTAAAAAGGATGCAGAATGCATTTCAGTTCCCCTCTGGAGTGGTCCTAAATTCAGTGCAGTGGAAGGAAATGGAGGTGAGACATCTTGGGTGCATTTGCAAAAGGTCACACACAGGGCTGGATGTGTGTTTGGGAATGAGGTGGCTTCAGAAACACACTGGGTCCATCAGAAAGTGGGGTCACCCAGGCCAGGGGAGCGGGAGACACGTGAGCTGAGCAGGATCATTACAGGCTCCTGCTCTCCTCTTCCAAATGGGATACGAGATAATGTGATTAAAAACTAAATCTCCTCGGCTCTGGGGATCTCCAGGGAACATTTGTTCTGATGAGATTTCAGGCCTGATTTTCAAGAAAAAGGAGGTGCCAATTATTTGTACAAGCTCCTCAAACAGCATGATCTCTGGCCCTTAGGAGATGTATCTTTTATTTATACAGAGTATTTTTAAAAGCCTGTTACTGTAACAAAGAAATAACGGAGAGGCTTCATGTAAAAGGCAACACAAACATGTTTTTAGAGGCTGCATTTAAAGAAAATATGTGCATAATATTATAAAACAACTAAGGTGAAGGATAGGTAGAAGAGTTCAGTCATTCACTTAAACCCACTTTTAATTTGGCACTGGTAGGCACAGGGGAGGTGAATCTGAACACAAGACATTGTCCGTGAGGAATGAACGATCTGGAGGAGGGAAGTGATTTGTAAAAATACTAATTTCAGCTTTGAGAGACACAAGGTAGAATAAAGAAGCCACAACACAGAGAAGAAAGAGTAACTACTTCCCTGATGGAATCAGTTAAGGTTTTCCTGAGGCCGTGGCTTGTGTTTTGTCTAGAAAAAGTACATCCTCTTAACCTAGCATCTATGCTAACGTATTAGTTATCTGTAGCTACATGACAGATGACCGTAAAATTTAGTGGCATATAATAAAAGTAAACATTTATTATTTCACATAGTTTCTGTATGGCAGGGATTTGGGTACTTCTTTGCTGATTAATTCTGTTTCAGAAACTCTGACGATGTTACATTCAAGATTGGTTCAGAGCTGCGGTTCTCTGAAGGCTGACTGAGACCGGAGGATTTGCTTCCGAGGCAGCTCTCTCGCATGGCCGGCTAGCTGGCGCTGGTGGGAGCCTCAGTTCCCTACTACGGGGACCTCGCCACAAGGCTGCTTGAGTGTCCTCACAGCATGGCAGCTGGCTTCCCCAGAGCTAGTGATCCCAGGAAGAGCTAAGCACAAACTGCTATGTCTTTTGGGATTCGGCCTCCTCAAAAGGCATTCTTTATCCTATCCACAATATCCCATTGACTACACAAATCAGCTCTATTCAGTGTGGGAGGGAATTACATGAGGGTCTGACTACCAAGAGGTAAGAAGCATCAGAAGCCCCCTTGGAAGCTGGCTACCACAGCTAATGATGCTGCCTGAGGTGCCGGTAGTTTGTTATTATATTTGGTCTGTAGTGATTGGGGTAAGAGTGATGGGGGAAATTTATTCAGTGCATAGCAACATCAGACTTGTGAACCACATAAGTCTCGGTTCAAATCTGGGCCCATCTGGCTTCTCTGCTGGTGGGGAGATGATAAAAGCTGGAAAAGCCACATTAGATGCAGGATGGAAGCCATATGTTGAAACAAGCCAGCCACACCCAGCAGTCCTGGGTCACCCTACTGTGGACTATTATGGGAGAAAAAAGTAAACTTCTACCGTATTTAAGACATTGTGTTTTAGGGTCTCTTTGTTATAAGAGCTTCACCTGTACCCTGATATATTTTAATTGGTACAAAAAAGTTTAACCTCTGAATCTAATGTTCCCCATCTGTAAAGTAGGGATAGAAAAACAAACCTCACATTTTTCTTGTGAAGGAAAATGAAATAAGGAACGAAAGTATTTGTCCAGCGTCTGGCCCAGAATTCACACACTCATCTTTGTCACTCTTGTCCTGTTTGAATTTATGATCAGTGTCAACATACTGGAGGCAACAGAAATATTCAGTGAATTCAGCAAATGTGTGTATCCATCCACCAACAGTGTCACTCCCAGGGAGTTTAAAACAATTTGCTTTGGGAACTTGTGGGGTTTAAATAAACACAGCATTGGTTTCACAAAAAGATCTTTCAGTGACTGGTTTGGGGCCAAGATCTGCCATAAACATCTTGTCCTCTTGAGTCCTCAGTTTCCAACTCTGGAAAATGAAAGAGAGAGAAAAGAGAGAAGGAATGAAGGAGGGAGGGAAGAAAGAAAGGGACAAGATCAATGTTTCTCCAATCCCCAAAGTTCCAGAAAGCAACCGCAGCACATAGTTCTGCTGTTTCCCGAGTTACAGCATCGGCTCTGAATAGCATTTTGCTGAGGAAAGTGTTCTATTCTATAAACAAGCTTGCAAACCACAAGATGGACAAGATGATCCACAAGGCACCGTCTGGTTCTGTGAATGTTTCCTAAGACGCTTCATCTCCAGTGATAACTCCTGCTTCAAGTCAAAGAAACCCCCTACTTCTTCCACTCTTAGGGGTGCGCCGTTGGTCCCAAAGGAACTTGACAAAAGACAGACACAAGTCCACAGAGGACTTCCTTAGCTGTGGCTAAATCTCTGCAACTCGGCCAGTCTGAGCCATGCCGTCTAGTGAACAAACTGGGCAGTGAAGCCTCCTCCAAAGATGGGCTAGGAATTCTCCTTGCAGTTGCAATGGCCACTTAAATACAGAACTAAAATGAGGAAATGAGTGATCCTGCTGAAATCTCAGCTCCAGCCAATGCCCTGGGCCTGAAATGATCAAAACTGTCATTTTATTTTCTCCTCTCTTACTCTTAAAATGACCACTTTTAATTTGCCTTCTGAAGTTTCTCTGGCCAACTCATCCAATTTTCCATCAAAATTACCCACAGAATTAATTTGTATGCATTGGCACAAAAGAATGGGCTGACAGGATGGGCCACATCCGAGTGAAAAGTAAACAAAAAATGCCCCCCACCCACCAAAGGAATCCAGTAGACGGAAGAGTGGGGTGACTGGTGTGATGGCCAGAAAGTACTGCCCACTGAATTCCTGCCTTCCCTCCTGAGGCTTAGTGTCTCACACCCACAGCTGCAGAAGCTTTTCCTCACAGGACCAAAGTCTGATGCCAACAGTTCTGTGTCCCCTGGACCCTCCTCTGCAGGTAGAATCTGAGTTATGAATGAACACCTGGGGCAGCTCTGGCTGGATCAGGAAGTCCCAGAGGGCATGTTGACAAGAACAAGGGAGACATAAAAAATAAAGTCGAGCCTGATGATGCCAAGTCAGTAATGACAATAAACGTATGGTCACACATCTCTTTGGTTCATTAAATATATTTATTTATTATCGGGCATTCTGCTTGAGGAGGGGGAGAGAGGGATGAAGACAAGATGGTCAGGGCCCAGTAGGTTAAGGCTAGGCTTCAAGGCAGAGTCCCCGGTTGGTTCTAATGATTTCTAGATATACAGATAGTAGATGAATGACCTTGGGCCAGATGACAACTTCTTTAAGCCTCAGTTTCTTCATCTGTGGAACAGAACTTACACCACTCTCCTCAGTGTGGTTATGAGGATACGTTATCCTCAGCCTCTTTTAATCCTTTCTGGAACAGTGTGAGGTATTAAGAAACAAGATGACTGAGGCCAGGGGCTTGGGTTGCATTAACTGTATAATAAGCGCTGGTCTCCTTGCCCCTGGGGCTGAGCTATCCACCCTGTGAAATCTTTCTCTCACTGCCTCTCTGGGCCCGATCAGGAGTCAGGAAACAGCTGAGAAAAGCATCAGGGAGTTGGTGAGTCCCGGTCACGGCAGCGTCAATAACGCTGTTACAGTGACACAAGATATCAGTCCACTCTGGGCTCTGATGCCCAAAGGTGCTCCACAAGGTCTAGACGCATAGACACTCAGATGCTCGCAGATTTCATCAGAAATTGCTATTTTTTGTAAACTTGATCTTTGTTTAGTTTTGCAACTATTTAATAAGTGCTCCCATTCAGTCAGAAAGCAATTATTTTGCATTTACTCCGCCAGGCATTGGGCAAGGAGTGTGAGAAACAGAGAAGCACCAGTCATTTGCATCACGCCCTCCAAAGGCTTGCAGCCTACTGGAGAAGACATGACCATAAAAGCAAAGTCCTGGGACTTGCCTGGTGGTCCAGTGGTAAAGAATCCGCCTTACAATGCAGGGGACTAGGGTTCAATCCCTGGACAGGGAACTGAGGTCCCACATGCCGTGGGGCAACTAAGCCCGCGCAGCACAACTACTGAGCCGGCGAGCCTCAACGAGAGAGCCCACGCACTCTGGAGCCCACGTGCCACAACTAGAGAGAAGCCCGTGCACTGCCACGAAGATCCCACATGCCTCAACGAAGATCCCGCATGTCACAACGAAGACCCGATGCAGCCAAATAAATATTAAATAAATAAGTAAATAAAAATTAAAAAAAAAAAAGCCAAGTCCCCTTACAATGGCTTATAAGTGAGAACAGCGCAGAGGTGGGGAAACTTCTACCTGCAACAACAGAGAAGGCTTTCCAGGGAGCGAGTCCTCTGATGAACTGGCAGGGGGAAGGGGGAGGGCGGATGGGAACATCTCTCAGCCAGAGGGCACAGAGTCTGCAAAGAAAGGGAGGGAGAGCTTGCCCAGCCCGCTTGGGGAAGAGCTACGATATCAGAGTGGCTGGAATCAACTTTGCGAGAAGAGATTTTGTGGTGAACAAGGTCAGGAAGTTAGTAAGTCGGGGGTGAATGAAGGCCTTTGGGAGCCAGGATCAGTAGGGGAATCCAGGTGAGCTGGTACCTTTCACAGCTTCCAGGCAGAGAAGGCTGTGTGCTCTGCTTGGAGGTTTAGTTTGAACAATGCTCTGCATACGCTGACCGTTTGGCTGGGTGCACAGCGGACGCTCAGTAAATGGCTCAGGCGGTCAGATGAAGAGTCCATGGAGTCATAGGAAATCTTTGTCAACTAATTTGCACAAACTTACACGAATATGTTTACGTGCTTTAGCTGAGCGACACACAAAACAAAAATGGGAGTTCCTGGGACATTTTCTCATGCTGTACAAAAAAATTACCTGAAAGCTTATTTTCAGAGAAACCAAATACGGGACCCAGGGGTCTGCATTTCTGGGTCTTAGAGAGTGACGGAAACTCGAGGATTTGTAGCCCTCTCCTTGACTCCTGAGAGCCACAGGCGCCCGGACCCCAGGCCCAGTGATGGATGGAGGGTTACCCTTCACGGCCAGCTGCAGACATCCGTCCCAGGCAAGAGGCCGAGCTGTTGCCTAGATTCTGTCCATTTTCTACCATGTTAGGAAATTTATCTTGAGAAAGCACATTCCTTCTGAGTTCACCCCATAATTAGCATTTTGTACAAAAAAAAAAAAAAAAACTCGGAGCTGAAATTTCTTCTCCTGCCTCCGCCTAACTCAAGTCCAGTTGGTTTTCATTTATTTCACTGTGTACTTTGGAATCGGAGCCCTGCGCTTTCCTTAACTCCCACCACCTGGGGGATGTTATTTTGTGGGGGGCAGGGACTCTGGCTCGTCCCCTGCACCCACCTCTTTCTCCACGTGGCCTCCCTCTACACAGAGGGAGAGGGAGAGGGAGAGGGAGAGGGAGAGGGAGAGGGAGAGGGAGCGGGCCTGGACCCTTCCTGCATTCGGGGTAGTGACTGCCTTCAGCCAGAAACTGCAAAGCCAGAGCCAGCAGGGGCATGGTTCTCTGAAGCGACCCCCTGTGCTTGGATCACATATTGCGGGGAGGCTAATCAAGATGGGATGTGTGACTTCAAAACAGCTGGGAAGCATTACAGGTCAAAAGTTGAAATCAAGTTAAGAGCCATCGGAATGCACAAGCCCCGTTGTTTCCAATCTGTCTCCCCCTCTAGTCCGCACCATGCTTCTTGTGGACAAGACGTCTCAGGCAGGGCTGGTGTTGACACAGGGGCCCAGGAAGGTACATTCGCGAAGGCGGGGCCGCACAGGCTGTCTGAGCTTATTTCTTGGCAAAATAAAGAAGGGGTCAACCCCGGGGAAAATATAAACGAGGGACATGTAGAGTCAGAATACGAAAGCTGGAAAGATGAATCATTCAAACCCCTTCGTTGCAAGTGTGAAAACAGGCCCAGAGAGGCGAACATATTAAACCATGCCACACGCCTGTCCCAAACCCGGTGGCCTATGCTTGCCATTAAGATGAAGTGAAATTTCTCTGGCCTATGAGGCCTTGGGTGATCTGGTTCCCCCTACTGCTCTGTTTGCTGGGGCTACACCCCACCTTTTCCACCGTCCTCCTGGCATCTTAGCATCTTCTCCACTCTGGAGATTCATGAAGTCCTTTCCCACTTCTGAGTTTGAGGACTCTTTATTGCTCCTTTCTAGAAGATGTTATTTTCCCCTCAGTTCCTCTCTCAGCCAGCAGGTAAAACACTACTTCCTCAGCCTGGCCTCTGATGAAACTGTCCGGAGTCCCTCCACAGGAGCCCTCTCTCTTGTAAATTAGCTCAGGTCCTTCCTCGCACCCGCTCCATCATCTTCTCCATTTGTTCCTTGGTTACAATTGCCCCTCCCATTCCAGCAGTAGAAGCTGCTGAGGAGGGAAACTGTCTGTATTCTGTTTTGCTGTTATAGCCTGGTGTCCAACACATGACAAGTGTTCAATAAGTATTTGATTAACAGGTTAATCAATCAACCAGTTACAGAATCAATGAATTCAATGATAGCCTCTTATTGTCTCAGGGATTAAGCACTGGGATGTGTGGAGATTAAAGATGGCCAAAAATCACTTCGGGAGGGGGCCTATGACCCTCCTCTGGAGTCTAGGTGGATCCTGCGATGTTTTAGTTAATAGAAAAATGTCAGAAGTGGCCTGTGCCACTTTCTCAGCTTTAAGAGACTGACAGCTTCCACCTGCAACTGTCTCTGGGAGCCCTGAGGGGCTACCCTGAGATGACCACCAACCTAGAGAGACCACATCAAGTTGCTTCAGTCACTAGCCCCAGCAAAGCCCCCTGCCCAGCCATCCCTGATAAGTTATCGAGGAAGTGGAAGGAGTCACTTTGGACCCCCATCTCCCAAACATCTCAGCCACCAACTGAATCCCACCAAGTGACCTCAGCCAATACCACACGGAGCAGAAGAAACACCCAGCAGAGCCCTGCCCGAATTCGGTGACTGTAATTGATGGGGATTGGTTTCAGCTGCTACATTTCAGCTTGTTATGCAACAATAGATAACGACCACAGGGCTCTATAGCCAGATGGTTTGGATTCAAATCCTAGTCCCACCATTTCTTTAGTATCTGGGTGACCTCCTACATGTCGATCTTCCTTAACCATCAATAGCTGGATCATCTGCAAAAGGGGCACGGCGGGATTCCCCCACCCGAAGAGTTGTTAGGAGACTAAATGAAATCCATGTCAAGCGCTTAGCAAGGTGCCTAGCTAGTGATGCCAAATGATCAGTAGGCTTTGAGCTAACATTATCCGTATGCTCTTTGACACATCCTTCCAGCTAAGGAGAGCTCTTCTTTCATATGTGAGTCAGGAGAGAAGAGATTCCATGCACTCAGATCACACCATTCACTTGCCATTAATTCATCTATAGGTCCCATCCCCAAAGGGAAAAGTCCAAAACTCATTATGATTTGCAAAGCTCTTGCCCTGCCTATACTCAGAGCACCATCCCGGCCCCTCCTCCTCTCAAATCCTGTTCTTAGCCCTACCTGCCCACCCACACACTCCCAACAGCAACAGGAAGGAAATGGATAAATATTTCCACAGTGAATTCTTCTGAGTAGAAGGATTATAGGCTTATTTGCTTCCTTCCTTGTGATTCATTTTTGTATTTTCTAAACCTTCTACAGCAGACACTTTATTTTCATAAAATATAATAAAGCTTACAAACAACAGGAAGTGACGATTTCTTCTACTAGAAGACAAAGACGCTACTTTACTTGTCTTCCTCATAGGATCCACCTGAATGTCTCTTGTATTGTTGAATAAATGAATGAATGAGCTAAGAGGGGTGCACGGCTCATTGTGTATACATGGGCAGAGTAGCCTCAGTTTATACACTAAATATATTTGTAAAAATATAAACTTTCAAAGTTCTTCTTTTTTGATTATCAGTTTTTGCTGTTTTTTTTTTTTAAAGATACTTATGGTGAAGCCTTTTTTTTTTTTTAAATGAAAAAACCCTTTGGTGAAGTGACTCATCATTCTGCAATTCATTTTTTTGAAACCAGAAAGCCAGAGTTTCTTAACATGAGTTTCTCCTTCTGCATCTAGGTTGATAAACTAATGACAGGATCTTAAACATTCACTTAGCAATGAGAAAGTTCCAAGACAGTGCGCTATATTCTGCTTAGGAGAATTCAGTTTAACCAAATATATATAAACGGCGCATACCCCAACAGAGATGAGGTCTCCGGGAACAGTCAACTCCAGAGTACACATCTGTTGCCACAAACAAGTCTTCTCTTGGGGCAGCACGTGAGCTGACTGGATGGGGCACAGCCTTGGGGGCCCTGCCCAGGCACAGTGGATAAGCTTCTACAAGTCCTTTATCTTCCCCTGTGTTTCTTTCTGCTGCCTAGCTTGCTGGATTCAAAGACCTTGCATCTCCAATTCTTTCACAAGTTTTCTGAATAGGTTACTAGTTCATGTGCTGGAGTTCTGGGCTCTTGTCAATTCACCAGCTCAGTGTAACCCGAATCAGTCCAGCCTGTGTGAGATGAATTCAGTGAACATGGAAAGTGCTTCCAAGTTCTTCACGCCTCCAACGCAGACACAGGCTCTCCCTGAGCTCCCGTTTTGGATTCCTTTTGCATTAGCAGGAAAGCCAACCGCTTCGAACATGCTAGCACTCCCGCCTTCCCCCTTCTCGTCTGTATTATCTCAGGAGAGTTTTGACTCTAAGTCAGCCCAACAGCCTTCTTTTTTTGGTCATTTCTCATCACTTAGATCTATAAATATTAATTACAAGCCTCATATTTTAAAACCCCTTTGAGCATACTAACTATGTAGCCACATAAATCAATCCTAAACTAATCTTAGTGGTTCGTGATACTTTTGCAAGTTCCAGAACTTTCTATTTTAGCTCCCACGCTTCACTGTTTTTGCTACCAAAGTTATTTAATACCTTTTCAACCTACTAGGCCTTCTTTAGATAAAAGGAACAGAAAGGGAAGGGTGGAGCAAGGGACGGAGAGAGAGAGAGAGAGAGAAGTGGGGAGAAGAAAAGAGGGAAGAGGAGGAGGTTGTTAAGAGAAAGGAGAAATGAAGGAAACACAGGTGAGGGGGATGAACACTGCGGGGACCTGAAGATCAGGGACCTACTTCTGAGTCTCTAACTGGCCCTGGGAGTCCTGAGAAAGTTACTTAGCCTCCCTGGGGTTGGCTTGGTTTAGAAGCTGGCTCTAGCATTCTCTTACTGGCAAATTATCCTCCTACCGTAAGATCTAGAGTTTTCTCTCTGTTACCAGATCACCCTTCTAAAAGGATCCCAAGGTAGCACAGAGGTACCTCTTTTCTAAGTACTCACCTGAGCAGGTCAAGAAATCCAAGATTACTGACCAACAGGGGTCCCCAACCCCTGCTTCAAGAATCACTGGAGGACACAGGCTCGGTGGGTGGGTATTTCTACACAGCCTGTATTCAGGTCAATTAGCTTTCAGGGTGCATATGAAAACCACTCAGCTCCCCTAGGAATACCTGGGGAAATCCTAATAGCATGGATTGCTTTGCAGCCGCTATCTTAAGAAGGATCGGGGCAGGGGGTTGGGGAAGTGGGGAGTCAGAGTAACAGAGAGCAGAGTCAGACTGGCCAGGGCTCGAATACCGGCCCCCGCAACGTGTTCAACAGTACACCAGGCGCCTCACCTCCCAGAGATGCATTTCCCCCACCTGTAGAGAAGCTTCTGCGTGCTTCATCTGGCTGTTATCCAGAACAAAAGAGACACTGCTCCAATGCACACCACTCGACACCTGACTCAGTTAGCGTTCAATAAATGTGAGCTTTTATTATTACCATATTTCCTCTATGCTGAGACGCCATCGATCGGAAGTCAAAGCATCAATTTAATAACTTCTCGGGTGGGGGGGAACATGTTCCCATTTTAAGACATCACAATTTCAACAATATTAAAAGGTGAAAAGAAATGTGTCTTAAAAATCAATGAATTATGGTCTTATTACTGTCACATTTTGGAACCGTTTTAAGTAATCTGCTCGCTTACTTGCCTTTTTCCTGTTTTGTCTGGCTTACCCCAGGAAGACACCTAGGTTCCATGAGAATAAAGAGATAGTTGTTCATCACTGGGCTCCCAGTGCCTAGGACAGGTGGCAAATAAATATTTGTTTGATAAGATGGTTCTGTGTCATCTTTTCTTTTTAATAAATTTATTTATTTGTTTGTTTGTTGGCTGCGTTGGTTCTTCATTGTTGCGCGCGGGTTTTCTCTAGTTGCAGCGAACGGGGGCTGCTCTTCATTGCAGTGCACGGGCTTCTCACTGCGGTGGCTTCTCTTGTTGCGGAGCATGGCCTCTAGGCGCACAGGCTTCTAAAGCTCGGGCTCAGTAGTTGTGGCACACGGGCTTAGGTGCTCCACGGCATGTGGGATCTTCCCAGACCAGGGCTCAAACCCGTGTCCCCTGCATTGGCAGGTGGATTCTTAACCACTGCGCCACCAGGGAAGCCCCTCTGTGTCATCTTAATATGAGGGCATCACTGATGAAAACCCCACTGATGTTGCCATTGGTTCGTATAATGAAATTTGACCACGTCTTTCTCAATCCATTTCAACTTAGTTCCTTACCAGCCTTGGAAGAGAGGTTTGTTTGTTTGAATGTGTATTTGTTGAGAATTGGTATTTTCCTTGAACTATACACACAAGAAATGAGGATGAAAGCAGATAACAACTGCAGAGCATCTACCGTAACCCCTGACACAGAGGTAACGGTCATAAATCACACTTGAAATTGAATGCAAAGCAAGGGTGGGGTACGGGTCCTAGTCGGCTTAAAAACTATGCTGTCAATTTGCATGTCCTTAGGATCTGTAGATATGCATCAGACATTAATAAATATCTATTTATGGAATCAGCTAAAATTTCAACTTACAAACCAAAAAAATAAACATTAACATAATCTCCCCAGTGCAAATGACTTTTACTTGCCCATTTATAAACCAAACATTCATTCTTTCAATCAGCAAGTATTTACTGAGGGCCTACAATGCACTGGGCATCGTGTGCCAGGTGCTGGGGGTAAGAAGAAAGCTAGGATGGCCTGGAGGACGGGGAAGATGAATGAGGAAAACTTCTGTATATACAGATCATTGCTCCATCTCAGGTAGAAACAGGCACTGGCTCATGGCGGTGGAGCCCCAAGGTAGGGAGCCGGAATGATTTCAAAGAAGAGGGAGTGTTATCCCCAACAAAATGACTGGTGGGGGGAATCTCTGATTTTCCATCACTCCAGCCCTTTCAGAAGCTTTCCTATAGCATTAACCAAATCCCAGGCCAGGACACCTGTCAGACTCCAAGTGATGATCTAGGGTCTTGTTGAAAATGAAATGGCTTCTAGGAGAGGAATGCAAATTTTACTTATCCACTTGCCTTGCAGGGGAGGGGGGAGGTAATCACACAAATAAAAGTGACTTTTAACTTATCATGAAATAGTAATTTTCAAATAATTAACACAAACAAGCAATTGGGTCCCCTTACCGCAGTCATGAGGAATGTGTTTGACCAGAGCCTGTGCCACGGTGTCCTCTTCCGTAATGACGATGAGGAAGATTCATTAGAGGGGTAAGGAAGCAGCCTCTTCACGTGAACAAGGACTTAAGAGGAACTGAGCAGTAGAGAGAGCTGTGAGCCCAGCTCTCAGGCCCAGCTCTCAGTAGGTCATAGCTGGACTGACCGGATGGACAACATGAGAAGTCCCAGGATGTCAGACTCGGCTTCACAGAGATGGGGGCAGGAAGTGTTGTTGGAACAGGATGGCCCTTGGCTGGTTTTCAACCGTAAGAAGAAATTCACTATGAGCAGGAAGGAAGGAATGTCACCATAGGCTGAGAGAGCATTGGAGCCGCCAAGGGGCTAATCCAATATGGCGCCAGTATACAGAGAGGAAGTTGGTGACGAAGAGGGAAGTGTGGGCAGCAGCTCATTCAAGGTGGATCCCCATTATACAAGGAGCTCAGAGTTGTGTTGTTTCAATTTGCTTCAGTTGGCATTGAGGATACAAGTTTTGAGCAGGAAAGTGATACTATCGGATGTGTGTTTCAGGAAGGTAATTCTGGTGGTGCTGAAGTTCAGCTGGGAGAGATGAGAAACACAGGAATGGGACACAGTTACTGCAATAGTTCAGGTGACGGATGGCAGGGTCAGAGCTCATACACTGAGGAGGTGGACGGATGAGGCTTGGAGATCAGTTAGCTGAAAAGGAGGCGGGTGAGGAAAAACACCCTGCCTGCTACATTATTAGAATGACGATGGTTAACCCCTTACGTTCTCCTAAAGGAATATACTGGAACACTTACAGCAGCACTCTCCCTAATGGCCACATGGAAGTTACCCAACGTCCATACAGGTATGAGAGAAAAGCTCTCCAACAGAACGGTCAACATGGGTGAAATGCACACACCAGACCCTCCAAACACCCACCAAAAAACTCAACCAACCAACCACTAAACAACAACAACAGAACAGAGTGTACACCGTACGATCCCATTGATGATACGCTCAAAGCCAGGCAAAATGAACCTACGGTGTCAGAAATTATGAGTTAACACTTTGGCGGCGGTTCCCACCAGGTCATGATCCTGGGAACACGGGCACCCGTACGGTGAGTTCTGGGGTTCCAGTTCCAAGTTCTGGTTACTTAGGTGTGTTCACCGCGTGAAAAATCCATCTAGCTGTATACACATGATCTATGTGTACTTTCACGCAAATATATTATACTCAGAAATTACAAAAAAGAAAAGTATCCTTATTTGCAGTGCCTGCTGTGCAACATTAAAGCAATGTCAATAATCACAGCAACAGCAACGATGCCTTCCACTCAGGGCAGGCTAATCCTATGTGCTAGAAACCGGTAGGTGCTGGCGGACAGCCCTGTGTGAGATCAATTGTAACTCCCATTGTACAGATAAGGACGCGGAGGCTCTGAGATGTTAAGTGACCCCTAAAGCCACCACATTCTTTAGAAACAGAGAGGGCACTGGAACCCGAGAAGCCCTACGCCGGGCTGCCTCACGATTCTACAAGAGTGTTTCAAGAAATCTGGCTGTGATTTTCTACTTTAGGCATGGACTCCGCTGTGTCTATACGACCCTACTTTTCCACGATAAGCTGGATCTGTCACCCACGTATTTCCAAACATCTGGGTTATCGAGGTACTATTTTAGCACCCCACAACGTGCTTATGCCATCCACAATCCGAGACCTCTCCCACACACGTCTTCCTTATGAAATTTTCAATCAAACAAATGAATTCAACCCCGAAAAGCAAACACGTTTTGGATAGAACACTTGCCTTTTTTAATCAGTTTTTGTGTTTCCTATATAAACCTGCAGCCCAGAGGTACTATTTCTGAAAGCATTTTGTAATGGAAGAGTTTACCTAACTGCTGTTTAGTATTGTCGTTACTATCCTTGTTATTAATAATAATGATTTATAGAAGAGGGTGAGGAGACACCGCTCTCTAGAGAGTAGGAACAGCAAACCTGATCTGATACTTAAGTCAGCAAAGGTAATAAAGAGCAGACGCCAGGGGAGGAATTAAAACAGACGGCTCTGTCTTGGGTCGACATTATCTTCAGGGACCAAGAAGCAGGTAATACGAAGAACAGGTTCAGCAAAAATGGAACTCAAGGACAAACATTTCCTCCACGACGACACAGCAAGAGATGCGGTCTGCTGAAATTCACAGAGCCTCGCCAAAGGCTGGGACACCTTGACAAATTAACTTCCGACATGGAGACATACCAGGAGAGTTTCCAGAGCGGTTCAATAAACAAGATGGCACGTGACCTTTGCAGGACTGCTGAGAGCTAGGCAGGGGTGGCATAGCTTCACACCTCCACGCCTGTCATACTGGAGAAGCAAAGCATCACACGACCACATTACAGAACACCACCCTGACGACTCTACCCTGTAAACGGGCTAGAGCCGGCCGGCAAGGGATCTCAGGAGCTATCTTGTCAGCAGTTCACAGATATCACTGAGTAAAAAAGCCACTTGGGAATCTTGATAAGGATCCAGATTCCTGGATCCCTAACAAGGATCCTAGCCCCATCTTAGACCTGGGGGGAAACCAGGAACTTCTATTTAACAAACCAAACTTCCTAAGGAGATAATTATAGAAATGAAAGAAGAACTCGGGTCTTCAGAATGATAGACTCACTGACAGCACTGCAGAAGATGAACAAACAGAAAACCCTTCCCTAGCATCCTAGTGAGCGTCCAGACTAGCAAAGATGAAGAGAAAATCCTGAAAGCTTAAGAGGAAGAAAGGTGTTATCTTCAATGGGACGGTAATCAGATTCGCATCAGTCCTCGCCTTTTGAGGGAAAATGCATTTCAATTATACACTAAGACCACATACATATAAGGACACTAACGTTTCTGCAGAGAATGGTTTCTGCAAAACAGCAATAAAATTGAGAATATACTTCAGCGAAATGAAAAAGAAATCCAAGGAAAATAGAAAAGGGGTCCAGGAAATCCAGGGAAGAATGGAAACTAAACCCAGAGACGAATAAAATGAAATCGCAGGATGACAAGTGTGCAGCAAAAAGCAATCAGTCCAGATGGGAACAGGAAGCCGACAGGTGCCAGAAATAACATAGTCAAGAGGGGAGCTGACTCTGTCATCTCATTTGTATGATGAAGAAGCTGCAACCCCTTAATGGGAAAACGAGGGCATAGATTTTTCTCTGTCGCGAAAAACTAAAGGAACCCCCCCCCCCCGGAAAAACAAAAGCATGTATATGAAAGGCACGGGCTAACAATGAAAAACTAAAATGCAGTCTATTTCTGAGGAATTCATTGGGCATAAGAAAGAAAGTTGTTATGTTTTCCCCGTAGTCCTTCAAGTGCTGTGAGCTTAGGGCACAGCCTTGCATTCCCTTCTCTGAGTCCAGCCAGCCCACGTGACTGCGGTCAGTGCCGTGGACACTGAGAGGTCACAGAACATACTGGCTCTGAGCAAGGGCTCTGAGGTCATGGACGGAGCTCATCCTGCATCTGCTGCTTGTTCTGTGTCCTAGGAAAATTTACTTAACTTCTCTAGGCCTCAGTTCTCTCCTTTCTAAAATGTCACCGACCTCAGAGGAATGTTACAGAGATTACATGAGCTAATATATAATGTATTTAGAATGGTTATTGAAATAATAAGCATGCAAACAGTAGAGGTCATCACTGTTACTGTTACAATATTAAAATATAGAAAGGACAGTTGATTTTTGATGTAAAGGCTGTTATTAAAATCAGCCTCTTACCAAAACATAGAAGACTAAGCCAGAATTAAATATCATAAACTAGGGCTTCCCTGGTGGCGCAGTGGTTGGGAGTCCGCCTGCCGATGCGGGGAACGCGGGTTCGTGCCCCGGTCCGGGAGGATCCCACATGCCACGGAGCGGCTGGGCCCGTGAGCCATGGCCGCTGAGCCTGCGCTTCCGGAGCCTGTGCTCCGCTACGGGAGAGGCCACGACAGTGAGAGGCCTGCATACCACAAAAAAATATATATATATATATCATAAACTAAATGTAAAAATCAAGAAGGGAAAATAAAAATACAGCTGACAAAGCAGGGAGGAAGGAAGGAGATGCCGCAGAAAGAGGAAGAGGCTTGTTAATTCCTTCATCGAAGATGGAAGCAACCAGAGACTGTACAAGATAAACAGATTAAGCAATAAAGAGTTTTGAGCATAAATATTTAACTTAAAATATGTAAATAATTTTTCATTAAAATTGTTTAATTTCTCAGTTATACTTACGTAAGTATATTTTACCTACAAATTATCTATATTTATAATACATAAACATACAGAGAAATAATGTTGAATGTATCTACACATTATATGTAATTATAATAAATAATCAACCCATTCATTTAAATGTAATTTAAAATAAGAAAACAAACAGTAAACATGATATTTCTAAATACCAAAAAGCAGGTGGTGGAGAGGGAAGGAGAAGTGAGAGGTAACAACCGCTGACCTTGGCATAGTGCTTATTCCATGCCAGGCACTGTTCTAAGGGCTCTGCATATATTATCTCATTTAATCCTCTAACGACCCTAAAAGTTAAATATTATTATGCTTCTGCTGATGACCATTTTACAGATGAGGAATTTGAGGCAGAGAGAGACCGAGTGTCTCCCCAGGCCACTCGACTAGTGAAAGACCAGTGACTCTTAGCCACTGCCTTCTGCAACCTCTAACAGTGCTCAGCTTTCACAGCGGGGCAGTGGTCATAGTGGTTTACAGGTAGGATTGAGTGTTAGGGTGGCAAATGCCAAAGGAAAAATGAACAACTGTAGTGGGATGAACGGTGTCCCACAAAAATTTGATGTCTACCCAGAACCTCAGAATGGGACCTTATTTGGAAATAGAGTCTTTGCAGATGTAATTAGTTAAGATGAGGTCACACTGGATTATAGTAGGTCCTAAATCCAAGGACTGGCGTCCTCCTAAGAAGACGAAAAGAAAACACAAACAGGGAAGAAGGCCAGGTGACAACAGAGGCAGAGACTGGAGTGATACTGCTACACATCAAGTAACAGGGATTGCTGGGAGCCACCAGAAGTTAGGAAAGGGCAAGGAAGAACCCTTCCCTAGAGCCTTAGTAGGAGTGTGGCCCTGCCACACCTTGATTCCATACTCCTAGCCCCCAGAACTATGAAAGAATAAATTTCTGTTGTTTCATGCCACCCGCTACGTGATAAGTTGTTATGTCAGCCTTCGGAGACTGATGCAGCAACTAACCAAAAACTTACAAGAAAAACAGTTAAAATGAGTGGAGAAAAGGACAATTTGACCTTGTACTTTACAGCTTTCTGTACCTTTTGCTTTAAAAAATAAAACAAAACAAAACTATCAGGTGTTACTCTTTGCGGTAGGCAGGCTCTAAGGTGGACCCCCTTATCCTGCCTCCTGGTGTTCTCACCATTCTGTAACCCGCTCTTTCCTCTTCTTCAGTGTGAGTGGGACCTATGATGTGTTTCTAACCAATAGAACACAGCACATCCAGGTGACAGGATGCCTCCTCCATGATTATATTATAGAAGACAGCAATATGGTCTTGTTAGACTCTCTCCCTTGTTGGCTTTGACGAAGCAGGTGGTCACGTTGGGGAAGCCCACATGGCAAGGAACAGAGACACATCTATGGCCAACAACTACCTGGGACCTAAGGGTGGTCTTAACCCACAGCCAGCACGAAATTGGGGCTCCTAGCCCAACAGGCTAAAAAGAACTGAATTCTGCCGACCATGTGGGCTTGGAAACATATCCCTCCCCAGTCCAACCTCAGATGAGACCACTACCCCATCCAACACCTTGATTGTTGCCTTGTGAGACCCTGAAGCAGAGGACTCAGCCAAGTTGTACATAACCCCTGACCCACAGAAACTGATATGATAAACATAATAAAGACATGGGATTTTCAGCCACTAGATTTGTGATAATATTGTTATGCATCAATAGATAACTAACATTCTCCTATAATTAATAATAGTAATCATAATGATACTTGGAGGTTTTTTCAATTAGCAATAGTTTGCTACAATTAAAAATAAATTTAAGACAACAAATAATTCTGATGATCCATCAGGTTTGGGAAAAACTCCCTTATTAAACACATAAGGAAACCAAAGCACAGAGAAGTGGAGTGGCAGGGACAGGTCCAGAGAGGAGAAACAATGTGCACACACGTTCACACAGATCGTCTGTAAACTGAAACGTCCCTCAAGACACACATCCCCAAGGTGGGGAGGGCTCTCCATCTTCCATCTCCTTGCTGCCTGCACAGTGACAACTGGAATTTAAAAAAAAAAGTAGTCAAGAGCAAGATAATTGCTCAGATCAAGGGCAAAGATTCAGCTTTGTCTTAGGTTATATTCATGGCAAGTGCCATTCCTGACATCACCCCAGCTCCTGGGAGGGTAGATGTGTTAAACAGGCACTTATTAGACAATTCTTTTGACAGCTGCTGCCTTTGCAATTACTGTAGTATATTTTTTTTCTTCTGAATAGCTCTAGATTTGTTTTTGTCTGAGCTGAGGTGGAAAATTGAAAAATAACGGATCTGACGATAATTGACTTTATTAGGAATATGAATGTATTACACACGCCATATATTAAAAGCTCATTGCTCTTATATTGGCCTCACACGCTGTACACTACTTTTATGGGTTCCGAGTCTCCAATGCTCCCCCTTCTGTACTGTTCCCATCCACTTTATGTTCCTCGTTCCCTGTCATGCGGAGGAAATAAATGGTTGAAAATCTACGTGCTCATCAGACACAAGCCAGAGTTAATAAAGGAAAGTGTGCAGGCTTTCATAATTCAAGATATTGCTATGAGCTGGTGTTGCCAAAAATGATGCACTTATTGAACCATAAACACAAGCAATTAAGGTGAGATGTTGATTACTGTGAAGAGAAGCCCCCAACAATATAGAGAAGGAAAGGCCGCAGAGGGAGTCTAATTTGCATAAATATCTCTGGAATCCTGGGAGATCCAAGGAGAGCTGCAGGAGACCCTTTTGCAAAAGGATCCTGGTTTCTCTTGGGAGGAATCCTGAGAAAGCCGCTGCACAGCGAATTCTGCACAGGGAATCACAACCACCAGGCACAGAGCAGAGACAAAGGCTGACTGTTTCTTTAGAGCACAGTCAGGAAGGAAAGCAGTCCCTCTGAGATAGAAGGAAGGCCTAGGACACATGGCAAACCACAGCCGGAATGAAATGCTGTTGAATTTTACCTAGCACAGCATCGCTCCAGGCCAACATTGAAGAACCCACTGGAGAAAGCTGGGAACTCAGAGAAAGAGGAGGAGACCCCCGCTGCTATCTTGAATGGCTGGACCCCCCCAGGTTAGCCAAAAAAGCTGCTCTGATTTGAAGGGCTGAGCAGAAAAAGCCTGGATCGACAGCTGGCAGAGTGCTGGCTGATGCCCGTCTGCAGAAGGGGCTAGAACCACAGAAACGAGAATGTATCTTAGTTGCCGCAGAGGAGGGAACGATGTAGGGATGGCTGGAAACAGAACTAGGTGACAGGTCTGGACAAATACTTAGCAAGAGTTGATCCCCTACTCCACCCGGCCCTAAGCCCTCAACCACCCCTGCAGCTAGAGGTGCAGGAACAATTAATGACACAATAGAAATCTCTGAACACTGATTGTGTTTCCATCTCTTTCTGGAGTAGAAAGGCAACCCTGATTATGGAGAACTGTACCTGAAAATTCCCAGGAGCACGGCACATGGGAGATGCCCCACAACAGTTCATGGGAGAAAGAAAGAGAAAACAAGGGATGGATAGATGAACAGATGGAGTGAATGGAATGAGTGAAGGTGTCACTGAGGCACCACGTAAGGCCAGGACTGATGTTCTGAGTTTCCTTGAGGAGGCAGCGTAGTGGAAAAAGCACGCCAGGCAGAGCGCCCTGAGACACATGGTCAGCCCGGAGCAGGGGGAAGGCAGGCGAGGAAAGAGAAATGAGTGGCCAGCCAGCCACACGATGCTGGCTCAACTAGGTCCTTCCCCTTCTGCCTGGAGAAACTCTGCAGCACGCCTTACAGCCTGACGATCAGCCTCTGCGAGCAGTGATTGGCATCCGTGAACCCAGCACCTTCAAGGAGACTGACATTTGGGCAGACAGGTCCAAATGTCACCAGCCAAAGGCCACAGTGCTTTGCAGCCTGGCCGGGGCCACTCAGACAGGGAAGGTGACCCTCAGACCAATACAATCACCCTGAGTAGTGGTCTGAAATTCACTGCCTGCAGCCAGTTCATTTACGCAGGGGGCATCTCTGCGTTGGAATAGATGCCTCTTACCAGGGTGTGGGAAGCCAGGGAAAGGAAACCAATGTGTAGAGATCACCTGTTTTGGGCCAGGCTCTGTACTAAGGGCATAACACCAGCCTGTCGAATAGTCAGCAAAACGCTAAGTCAGGGTTACTAGCCCTCTTTTAAAAGAACTCGGGCTCAGATAAATAAGTGGTTTTTTAAAATTCACATGGATGATAGGAGATAGAACCAGGATCAAATCTGGATTTCCTGAGCCACGGAAGTCTTGTTCTTCCTACTGGTCTACTCTTTGGACACTGACTCCAAGAGATGCAGAGCTATGCAAGGCGAGATATTTTCCAAGGCAAAGAGGCAGAGAGGGAGGAATTTTTAAAGTGTTTCTTCGGACACTGCTGTTGCTATTCTGCAACTGAAGGAGAAATAATTCCCGAGGCAGACGGAGAATAAGATGCTCCACAGGGGTAGCAAGCAGAGAAGGAAGTGTCCTGTTGTGCACTGGGCTTTGTATTCGTCCAGAATTCCACGGTACGTAAGATGGACGCTGGGAGCAGAGCTGAGTCATTGTTGCTGGCAGGATTAGGGTCAGGGCAGACGCTAAAGCAGGGGGTCCCCAACCAGGCTGCACAGCAGGAGGTTCGCGACGAGGGGAGCGAGCGAAGCTTCATCTGCCGTTCCTCATGGCTCCCCACTGCTCGCATTACTGCAAAGGACCACCAGGAAGGTAAAGTAAGTGAAGTACAGGAGCCTGGATAACTTCGATACATTGTGCCAAGTGAGGCAAAAAACACAAGGGACGCTGAGGTCCAGGATTCATTCAACGAACATTGCTGTGTGTTGTATCTGCTGCCCTCAACCCCATGGCTAAAAAAGCTCAGGGGAGGAAGTCTTGTCTACACAGCAGTTGGAATCAAGGAGGAGGATAGACACGGGGAAGGACATGGGCAAGGTTACAAGATGATGCTCTCTCTAGGGAAATGTAGCTTCCAAGACCAAGTCTGTAGGATTGTGTGATTTAATTCATTTATTCAATAAATATTTATTGAGTGGCTCCCATGGGACAGACGATTATAGGCGTAGATCAGTGAACAAAATAGATAATAAAGTCTCTGATCTCCTCATGCTTGTGTTCTTGGGTAGTGTATCGTGTCTATGCCCGGTCTCGGCACATTTATTTTCCACATGTCTATCAACATAGTCCTGTGGTCTCCCTCCACAGGGAAGTGGATGGCAGGGATTGAGGGTGAGGTTTTTATACACAGGCAGCCCTAGATTTGAATCCTGGATTTGTCACATCCTAAATAAGAGATCAGCTAAATCTAACACATTGCAAGGGTATTTTCTCCCTTATAATAATAAGGGGGACAATAATCTTTTCCTTGAAGGGGTTTGAGACAAGTTCATTTGAGTGTGTGGAAGTATCTAGCCTGACATATAGACACTGAAAATACAACACTCTCTCTTCCTTAGTTGAGCCCTGTAACTCCCCCAAGCCTAAATTACTGTATCAGATTGTAAACCACATACCCTGCTTCCAATTCCAGCTCTGTCCCCACAGCAGCTCCTGCAGACTGTGGACATCTGCATCAATTGGAAACACTAATTATGTTATCCCACCATAGCACATAGAAAACTCAAATCATCAACTGGGGAAGTGGGGGAGGGAAGAAGCGGGGGAATAGAGGCAAGGAGACCAAAACAAGGCATTTCTCTGGTCAAAAACAACAAATGAGACCCTTTACTGGGACTGTGATCACGTAGACCAGGAAGAAATGCTTTTGAGAGATTTCTGGGAAGTTCTTATCTCAACATCATGCCTGCTGATGAGACATTAGGGCTGAGACAAAGGGAAACACTCAGCATGGCCCAGTTTCTGATCTGGGCTACTGGGTACAGAAGAGTGTTACCTATAAAGACTCAACAGGGGCAGAGCAGAGTTACAAGCTGCTGCAGATATGTTACATGTGATGCGTCTGGTGTGCAGGCAGGTGGTGAGAGCAACAAGGAGTTAATGTAAGACTGCATCCTTTATTGGAGAAGACTGGGCAGATAAAGATGTGGGAGGTATTGGGATGTAGCTGGTACCTCTTACCATGAGAGGAAATGAGGTGGTTGGAGGAGAGGTAAGAGAGTGAGAGGAGGGAACTGGGGGTAAAGGACCAGGGACACTGCTGTTTAAAAGTGGACGAGGAGGGGTTCCTGGTGGCGCAGTGGTTAAGAATCCGCCTGCCAATGCAGGGGACATGGGTTCGAGCCCTGGTCTGGGAAAAGCCCACATGCCGTGGAGCAACTAAGCCCGTGCGCCACTACTGAGACTGCGCTCTAGAGCCTGTGAGCCACAACTACGGAGCTCGCGTGCCACAACTACTGAGCCCACGAGCCACAACTACTGAGACTGCACTCTAGAGCCCACAAGCCACAACTACTGAAGCCCACGTGCCCAGAGCCCGTGCTCCTCAACAAGAGAAGCCCACGCATCGCAACAGAGTAGCCCCCGCTTGCCACAACTAGGGAAAGCCCACGCACAACAACAAAGACCCAACATAGCCAAAAAACAAAAAAGTGGACGAGGAGGCGAAGTCAACGAAGTGAATACAGAAGAGGCAGGCAGAGCCAGAGGCTAAGAAACTCTTCAACTGAACTGTGAACAAGCGTTGGCATCAGGACCAAGGATGGAGAAACGTGGCCAAGTCCTCTCCCTTAACTCATAACAGGCAGGATGGGCACACCAAGTGCTCCCTGGGATGTACCCTTCTGCAAGGACTGCAGAGAGCTGCCTTGGCAAATTACAAGAGCAGCCATAAGATTTGCCTGAAAAATGTAACACTGGAGGAGCCCCAGACCCAAAAAAGCAGAGTATCAGGGCAGCAGTGACCAAGAGTGTACCTCAGATGGGCTGCTCTGAAGATGAAGAGTGTTCATTTGGTTTCCTGGGACTTTCTGGACGATTCCTCCCTCCCTTCGTCTGGGAGGTGGAAATGCTTTAGAAAGGAATCTTCCCCAGTTATAAATTCTCTCAGTTCCTTCTTTTTTTTTTTTCCTAAATTTTTTTTAAAATTTATTTATTTTTGGCTGCATCGGGTCTTATTGCGGTGCGCGGGCTTCTCATTGCGGTGGCTTCTCTTGTTGTGGAGTACGGGCTCTAGGCACGCAGACTTCCGTAATTGTGGCACGTGGGTTCAGTAGTTGTGGCTCGCAGGCTCTAGAGCGCCAGCTCAGTAGTTGTGGCGCACAGGCTTAGTTGCTCCACAGCGTGTGGGATCTCCCAGGACCAGGGCTCAAACCCATGTCCCCTGCATTGGCAGGCGGATTCTTAACCACTGTGCCACCAGGGAAGCTCTCTCGGTTCCTTCTCAACCAGTCAGGCAAGACTAATGGTTGACACAGGAGGCTGACACAGAAGCAACTGGGAATATCATTATTTGCCTTGTATTTATCTGCATTTATAATGGGTTTGTTCTTGGTCAGAGCAGCCACTAAACTAGGGTAAATATTTATTGCACTTAAAGTTTTCCTGTGATGAATTATGTGGGAGTCACAGAATAGCCAATGCACAGACTATGTAGAAAACATTTCCCCTTGTTTTTTCTTGTCTGCTTCTGATCCCAATAGCAGAGGCCTTGGGACTAAATCAGCTCAATATTTCATATTCTGCTTTCTCATCTGATTGATTTAATGCTTCTTGTGGTCAGACTGTGCAGAGAAAAAGAACACACAAACAATTTCTCTCTCTGGCATGCTCTCTGTTTCTTGATCTTTTTTTTTTCTTTCTTTTTTTTTTGATGGGCAATTTCATAAAATCACAGGGCTGGGAAGGACCTTTGTGTGCAGTCCTTCCCAGCTCCGTACTGTACAGAAGCACTTGGGAGAAAAAAGAGATGGAAAGAAGTAACTGTTGGGAGATCTTTCACGGGTCAGGCTGTGGGCTCAGAGGCCTCATTTGCATTCTCGTATTTAATCTTCATAAAACTCTACTGCCCCCATGGTGAAGATGGATACCTTGAGGCTTGGAGATTTAGGCCACAGGTTGGCCAGCTACTGCCTGTGGCCCAAATTGAGCCCACTTTCTGTTTATGTAAATAATGTTTTCTTGATGGCAACCATACTCATTTATCACCTTATGTATCATCTATAGCTGCTCTCAAGCCACAACGGCAGAGCAGAGGGGTTGCCACGAAGACCATTCAGCCCACAAAGCCTAAAATCTTTACTATCTGGCCCTTTATAGAAAAAGTTTGCTAACTACTGGTTTATTAGTTAAATTGCCCTAGTCACAGGTAGTCTGTGACCATGCATGGAGTACAGATCCCGTTCTCAGTCCAAACCCTCTTTCTTCCCTGTTACTGCTATGCCTGTTCACAATATCTACCACATGGAGGACGAACCGATTCAGGTGGCCTCTCTGTGTGATCTACTCCAAAAAAGTACCCACCCACCTACTTACACACCAGTAAGGTTTCCTGCAGCAAATTACAGGAAGCAGCAAGGAGATATCTACATGGAAGTATTTGCAAAATAGTAATTTAGTCTCCTTCTCACCCTTCACCCCACAGTGGGTTTCCTTTTCTGTTTTGCAGAAAGGAAATCAGAATGGATATTAGCTTAATATCATTTCATAAAGATTTTAATATTCTTAATAACTCCCTTTAGTAGAAAAGTCTTCCTGGCAAAGGTAGAATTTGATGTGTTTTTCATGTCACTGGTTATCTAATGGAAAGGAAAATGGTTTTGTGAGATGAGGAGATTTACCCAAGATTTCACAGTTAGCAAGTGGTAGAGACAGGATTTGAACTCAGGTCTGCACACAAAGTCCACCGTCTTTCCCCTGTAGCACTTCTTGAATGAGGCCAGCAGATAAAGAAGTAACTTTCAGAATTGGCCCCCAAAGTAGTATCCAAGTTTTCTCAGGGTTAACTTTTCTTAGAGGTGAAGTAAACTTGACTGAACAGATACCAATCAAAGGCAGATATTCCTATCCTGATGGGAGTTAAGAATCTGAAGATGAGAGAAAAAGAAGGTGGGACAGATAGAGGGTGTGAAGAGAGAGGGCTTGAGGGGAACTGAAATGGACAGAAAAAAAACTCTGAGTGTAGGCTCCCTGCACTGGGAGACTGTGGGGACCAGTCAGAGCTAAGAGACCCAAGAGAGACCAGATGTCATCCGTCCATGGAGCTCCAGGCTACAAGGCATCAGAAGGGTGACACATCTGACCCTGGGGATTTGATCTGAAGTGTGATTTCCACAGAAGCAGAGGGTCTGATTAATCAGAGAATTTTAGGACATCAGGCAAAGAATGGGAGGTACGGGTCATCTGGTCTGATGTTTCATCTGATCCTGACACCTCTCTACGATGCCCACCACCGGGGATGCCCAGACCCTACCTGATCATGTCCAGTGACAGAACACCTAGTTCCTACAGCACCAGGCAGCTCAAGCAAGACAGGTGATTTCCCTGTGACTGGAACCAGTTAATCCCAATTCTCCCTGCAGGAGACAATCAGGACAAACAGAACTACCCTTTCACAAAAAATTTCTTAAAAGACACAAAGACAGCTTTGTGTATTTTACGACTTTTAGGACCTTTACAACCATCCTCTCCAAGTTAAACATAAAAATCACTATTTGGGGCTTCCCTGGTGGCACAGTGGTTGGGAGTCCGCCTGCTGATGCAGGAGATGCGAGTTCGTGCCCCGGTCCGGGAGGATCCCATGTGCCGCGGAGCGGCTGGGCCCGTGGGCCATGGCTGCTGGGCCTGTGTGTCCAGAGCCTGTGCTCTGTAGCGGGAGAGGCCACAGCGGTGAGAGGCCCGCATACCGCAAAAAAAAAAAAAAAAAAAAAGAAAAATCACTATTTGTAGACGCCTTCTGTGTATGACCAGATCACCAGGAACTTTATTTCTTATACCCGTAAGAGGTTTTCATTCCTACACCCACTTCACAGGAGAGAAAACTGAGGCTCAGAGAATATAAGTTCCCCATGGTAACATCAACATGCAGGGGTGGCAAGGGGCAGTGGAGAACAAGAGCCAGATTTCCAACATAAGTCATTCTTTGAATCCCATGCGGTTCCTGATACCAGGATTTTGTTTTTGTTTTTTTTTGGCGGTACGCGGGCCTCTCACTGCTGTGGCCTCTCCCGTTGCGGAGCACAGGCTCCGGAAGCGCAGGCTCAGCGGCCATGGCTCACGGGCTCGGCCGCTCCGCGGCACGTGGGATCCTCCCGGACCAGGACACGAACCCGTGTCCGCTGCATTGGCAGGCGGACTCTCAACCACTGCGCCACCAGGGAAGCCCTGACACCAGGATTTTGAACTCCCTCAGCAATATGGTAACTTTATTTTGGACTTAAAAAAGTAGAAAAGAATAAGTGGGCATGTTTTTATTTGTTTTTTCATTACATCGACATGGAAGAGAAAAAGTAAGTCAGGTTGAGTCAGAGCTATATAAGAAGGACAACTGACCAGTTGAAGAGTATCTTCTTATAAAATTCCTTAGGTTGTTTCTGATGTTTAAAATAAAAATCCGTGGTGCATGTCTCTGTAAATTTAGGAAAGAAATTCACCAGTCTCCCAGGAACAGTCAATAAAATCATATTTCCTTATACTCATCAAACAGCGGTAATATATATTTGGCATTAATGGAATAAACTCCCTCTCCTTGTTATTTCAAAATCAATAACATCTTTAAAATGTATTTTCATGATAATTCCCTCTAAGAAAAAGTGTCAGAAGAGACAGTTTCATGGGCTATAACTTTAAAGACAATGAGGTTAATCAAGCTGGATACATTTTCAAAACTGGCCATGAGCTCTCAAGCCTCCAACGTCACAAAGCAGAAATCAACTATAACATCTTTGTTTGAAGTGGCACCATAAAGGCCAACGCCAGTTACCGTTTCCAGCTCCTCTTCCTTCAATTCTCATGCCCAACGCTATTTCAAATCAGGAACAGGACTTCTGTGGGCACCTTCATGAAGCTGTAACTCCTGTGAGTCCTTCATCTGGGACAACTCCCTTGTGTTACAGATGAAACATCCACCGCCTCATGAGCTGAAAGTCTGACTTCCAAATGCCCAGGGCACTCACTGTCTGACACACACTTACTTTTTGAATATTTTAAAGACAAGGGGATTAGACACTTAAAAATAACAGATTCTGCTTTGCATGAAAATATGTTTCCATCTTAATAATGTAAAAGAACAGCTTGTTATCGTGGTGCATCCGAAGAAAAAACAAATTATACATGCAAATGTTTTTATGGCTAATTAATTCAACTCTGAAGATAAAATTGAGACAGTACAGAATTTCAAGCAGATTCCTAATAATTTCTGGAATCTAACAATTTTTAACTAAGATACCAGACCATCTATTTCCAGGAGATGAAGCTTCTTGCAGACCCTTATGTTGGTGCCTGATTTATTCCAGGTTTGCAAAGAGCCTTAATAGGCTGATTCGTTATTTGTCCCATCACTTGTACTATGTAAAAAGTTCAGGGTCAAAACTTAGACTGAATAGGTGAAAGTTCTAGTTAACTTGCACAAATTAAAATACCTCCCAGGAAAACAGACTTCATCTACTGCAGTGATATAAAGGCGACATTATAAAACCTATGCCAGTTACACAATTAAAACGATCTTTGAATCTGAAGGCACAACTCCATTTAAATTAGTGGAAAGTACTTGGACTTGGAGTCACACAGATCTGGATTTGAATAATGAACCTGCCAGCTATTTGCTATGTAAGAGGGAATAATAGTTAAAAGCCCTAATACATACTCATTTTTTTCAGCTGTAAAGTGGGATTTAAAATGTTCATCTTTAAGGGTTTTTGTTGTTGTTGTTTGTTTTCCTTTTGAGGAGAATTAGAACCAAAAATGTATTTGTGTTGGGGGAAAAAAACAAAAACAAACTTTACAACCCCAGCTGCCTTTTATGTATGTTGGTTCCTGATAAAAGAATCCTTTTGTTCTGCCACGAGAGAAAGAGGCCTTGAAAGTCATAAAAATCTTGAGGAAGGCTTTGGACTTCCACGAGGCGTGGATAGAAAAGGTGATTAAGCTTGTCTCATCCGGAATTCAGGAATCAAGAAAGACTCTAGATTACACAGTAAAGAAGCTATCTCAGAGCTTGTGTACTCAAGAATGTATTTCTTTCCCATCTAAAGGCATCGTTTCAGTGCTATAGAGTGCCCCAGTTTTCTAGAAGGAGTATCAAGAAATTCGCCTCTTGTTACAGGAGCATCTAATTCCTTCAGCTCAGAAGCAGAAAGAGAGAATTTTTATGACACACCTGATGGTGGCCCCAGAAAAGTGGCCGGAGGTCTAGGAAAAGAGTATACAGAAGGCGCATAAAGTGTGTGCACACAGAATCAGCACACCCCAACCGCTGGCTGGGAAAGATGCTACTGGTCTGGGACAGAACTGCCTGGGACTCCAGACCTCCACACGGCTAAGGACCTGAAGTTGGCCTGAAGGATTAAACACATTTCCCATTATTCATGTATTCCAATAAAAGGGGACTTTTTGGTGTCTCTGCCCAGGATCACCTCTCTGAATGTCCCTGTCAGTCTGGACAGAAAAATACTGAGGGTCCCTGGCTGCGAGGCTTGGCATCAGATGGACTTGTGCAGATCACAGAAATCAGGGTTTTAGTTTGTAGTCAAGGGAGACAAAGACCACCTGAACTGGTGTCCCAGAAAAGAGCTGAGAGCAAGGCGAAGGGGCAACAGAACCAAATAATGGTCAGGTCGAAGAAGAACCAGTGGGGCATGGACAGAGAGCTGAAACAGGGCACTGAGCCTAGACAGGGCCAGGCAGGGGCACCAGGCCAGGACATTGGATTCCCAGCATTTCCCATGTCTTGACGGACTTAGACTGCTGCCACCCCAAATAGTTTTCATCTCCAAGGAATGCCTTAAATCTTGTACCAATATCTGGGAAAAGCCCAAGGGCAGGCAAAAGCCATTCTTCTAAGTCAAGGTAGCAGAGGTCATTTTGATCTTCCTGATGGTGTGAATGAACCCCAAATCCCTTCAAACCATGCTGAATGGATCCAACATGATCACATAGTCTACACTGTCTCTTCTCTAAAATACCACACCAACATCTCTTCCCTTAAATGCTTCTCAGTTACTGACACTGATTTCTCTGAGCATCAGTCTTCTCATCTATCAGCTGATGAGAATAATATTTATATTTTATTTTTATTTATTTATTTATTTTTGGCGGTACACAGGCCTCTCACTGTTGCGGCCTCTCCCGTTGCGGAGCACAGGCTCCAGACGCGCAGGCTCAGCGGCCATGGCTCACGGGCCCAGCCGCTCCGCGGCATGTGGGATCCTCCTGGACCGGGGCACGAACCCGCGTCCCCTGCATCGGCAGGCGGACTCTCAACCACTGCACCACCAGGGAAGCCCGAGAATAATATTTAGATGGTGGTAAGTCTCAAGACAGAATTTCAGTAGGAACTAGGGAACTATCCTAGCTCTCTGGCTAAGCAACTCTGAATTCCAGAGTTACGTCTGTCTCATTATTTTGGCTCCTATTTCATGATCTCTGAAATTCAACTCTGAAACAGAAAACAAGTGACTTCCCTGGTGGGACAGTGGTTAAGAATCCACCTACCAATGCAGGGGACACGGATTCGAGCCCTAGTCCGGGAAGACCCCACATGCCGCGGAGCAACTAAGCCCGTGCGCCACAACTACTGAGCCTGCGCTCTAGAGCCCACGAGCCACAACTACCGAGCCTGCGTGCCACAACTCCCGAAGCCCGCGTGCCACAACTCCTGAAGGCTGCGCGCCTAGAGCCCATGCTCCACAACAAGAGAAGCTACAACAATGAGAAGCCCATGCACCGCAATGAAGAGTAGCCCCCGCTCGCCGCAACTAGAGAAAGAAAGCCCGCACGCAGCAACAAAAACCCAACACAGCCAAAAATAAATAAATAAACTAGATAAATAAATAGAAAACAAGGCCACTCATGGATGATCTGAATTCCTTCTTGGTTAGAGCCCTTTGCCTCCATCTTTAACTAGTGAAGGAGTAGGATTTACGCAATCATGTTTTATTTTGGCAGCACAATGTTTAACTTGGGCAAAGACCCAAATGGCATCAGGACTGTTAGGAGTTCAGAGAAACCCACATTCATGTGGAAATTGTTCAGGATTCATAAGTACAAGGAAAAAAAAAACAATTTCTTTTGCTTTATTAACAGCACTCTGACACCACATGTGTGGGGATTTTCCCATAGCAACCAATTCTCCAGTTCTCCAGACTCTGACTGGGTGTTCTATAGTTCATATGACCCTAACTACCTAGAGTCAGTACAGACCCCAAAAGTTAGGGGCTCAGTCACATAAGACTCCCCCCGCAACTTCAGATGCCAATAGCAGTAGTGGGTCCCAGGTCACCACACTTCTGTCCCACTTGCCTACTCAGCAGCTCCTTTAACCCCCTCCTTGGATTCAGGAACTTGCTATAACAGCTCACAGAACTCAGGGAAGCACTTACTTATGTTTACCAGTTTATTATAACAGATATGATAAAGGATCCAGGTGAACAGTCAGAATGAAAGATACACAGGGTGAAGTCTGGAAGGGTCAAGGGTGCAGGAGCTTCTGTCCCCGTGGAGCTGGGGTGCACTACCTTCCAAGCACGTGAACGTCATCACCAACCTAGAAGCTCTCCAAATCCCCTGTTTCAGGGATTTTTATGGAAGCTTTATTACATTAGTGTGATTCATCATTAACTCAATCTCCAGCTTCTCTCTCCTTCCCAGAGGATGATGGGGGGCAGGGCTGCAAGTTTCAAGCTTCTAATCATGGCTTGGTCTTCCTGGTGATCAACCCCCATCCTGAAGCCCAGCAAAAGTTGCCTCATTAGAACAAAAGATGCTCCTATCACCCAGGAAATTCCAAGAGATTTAGGAACCAGGGTCAAAGACCAAATATTAGAATAAAAGATGCTCCTAACAATCCTATCACTCAGGAAATTACAGGGGTTTCGAGAGCTCTGTGTCAGAAACCTGGGACAGAGATCAAATATATATATTTCTTATTACGTCACAAGAGGTGATCGCTATGCAATCCCTATGAAATTACCAATGGCATGTTTCAAAAAACTAGAACAAAAAATTTTAAAATGTGTATGGAAACACAAAAGACCCCGAACAGCCAAAGCAATTCTGAGAAAGAAAAACGGAGCTGGAGGAATCAGACTCCCTGGTTTCAGACTATACTACAAAGCTACAGTCATCAAAACAGTATGGAACTGGCACAAAAATAGGAATATAGACCAATGGAACAGGATAGAAAGCCCAGAAATAAACTCACAAACCTATGGTCAATTAATCTATGACAAAGGAGGCAAGAATATACAATGAAGAAAAATCAGTCTCTTTAATAACCTGTGCTGTGAAAACTGTACAGCTACATGTAAAAGAATGAAATTAGAACATTCTCTAACACCATACACAAAAATAAACCCAAAATGGATCAAAGACCTAAATGTAATGCTGGACACTATAAAACTCCTAGAGGAAAACATAGGCAGAACACTCTTGACATAAATCACAGCAATATGTTTTTTGATCCACCTCCTAGAGTAATAAAAATAAAAACAAAAATAAACCAATGGGACCTAATTAAACTTAAAAGCTTCTGCACAGCAAAGGAAACCATAAAAAAGACAAAAAGACAACACCCAGAATGGGAGAAAATATTTGCAAATGAGCAAAAGACAAGAGATTAATCTCCAAAATATACAAACAGCTCATGCAGCTCAATATCAAAATAAAACACAAACAATCCAGTCAAAAAATGGGTGCAAGATCTAAATATACATTTCTTCAAAGAATACATACAGGTGGCCAAAAAGCACATGAAAAGATGCTCAACATCACTATCAGAGAAATGCAAATCAAAACTACAATGAGGTATCACCTCACACCGGTCAGAATGGCCATCATCAAAAGATCTACAAACAATAAATGCAGGAGAGGGTGTGGAGAAAAGAGAACCCTCCTATACTGTTGGTGGGAATATAAATTGATAAAACCACTATGGGGAACAGTATGGAAGTTCCTTAAAAAACTAAAAATAGAGCTACCATATGATCCAGCAATCCCACTCCTAGGCATACATCTGGAGAAAACTATAATTCGAAAAGATACATGCACCCCAATGTTTATTGCAGTACTATTTACAATAGCCAAGACACGGAAGCAACCTAAATGTCCATCAACAGAGGAATCGATAAAGAAGATGTGGTACATATATACAATGAGATATTACTCAGCCATAAAAAAGAATGAAATAATGCGCTTTGCAGCAACATGGATGGACCTAGAGATTATCACACTAAGTGAATTAAGTCAGAGAGACAAATATATGATATCACTCATACGTGGAATCTAATTAAAAATGATATAAATGAACTTATTTACAAAAGAGAAACAGACGCACAGACTTCAAGAACAAACTTATGGTTACCAAAGGGGAAATGTGGAGAGGGAAGGGATAAATCAGGAGCTTGGGATGAACATACACACACTACTATATATAGGATATATAACCAACTACTGTAGAGCATAGCACCTACTGTATAGCACAGGGAACTCTATTCAGTATTCTGGGATAACGTATATGAGAAAAGAATCTGAAAAAGAATGAGTATATGTATATGTATCTCTGAATCACTTTGCTGTACACCTGAAACTAACACAACACTGTAAATCAACTATAATCCAATAAAATTTTAAAAACAAACAAAGAGGGCTTCCCTGGTGGTGCAGTGGTTGGGAGTCTGCCTGCCGATGCAGGGGACACGGGTTCGTGCCCCGGTCCGGGAAGATCCCACATGCCGTGGAGCGGTTGGGCCCGTGAGCCATAGCCGCTGAGCCTGCCCGTCCGGAGCCTGTGCTCCGCAATGGACGAGACCACAGCAGTGAGAGGCCCGCTTACCGCAAAAAACAAAACAACAACAACAAAAAACAAAGAAATCACACACACACACACACACACACACACACACACACACACACACACACACACACGGTGATTGTTGTTACTGTGGAAGGACTCAGGAAAATTTTTGAATCCTCGTCCTCCTCACTCTTCACCTGTCAAAACAGATGGGTCTTTATGGTAATATTAATAATAGCTAACATTTATTGAGTGTTTACTATATGGCAGGTATGGTTAAATGTATTAAGTGAATTGTCTCCTTCTCCTTATAAGAACCCTAGGAGATGAATACTACTGCTTATCCTCTCTTTAGTGATAAGGCATTAAGTGACGTGGGTAAAGTAACTTGCGCAAGGTCGCCCCCCTATACAGTGGAAAAGCCGGTATTTGAATTCAGGTGGTGATTGCAGAGCCCTAGCTGTAAGTCTCTGTTACACTGTATTCAGAGTTAGGGGAGGTGAATGACTGGGGAAGAGATTTTCAGTGGAGGAGGAGAGGGCTGATTTCTATAAACACTGATCACAATGTTCTCCTTGAGGCTGAGACTTAGGTACCATAATGCCAGGGGCATCATAAATCAATAGAGTTGACTATACTATATGAGAGTCAGGCCTGTCATGTTCTCTGTAATGACTCCAGCTCCTAAAGGGAAGTTTAGAGGAGAGGGGAAAACAAAAGACCAGAACACTGACCATCTTCCTGAGCCTTTCTGGGGCAGAGCCAGGTCCTGCCCCATCTAATCCTCTAATTGCATTGATCTTCAAATTCCCAAAGCCTCACCCATGCAGGAATGTGGTGGGGCAGACAAGTACATCATCCCTGCTTTCTAATTCCTTTTTTCATCTTCTTATCACAAGTTCTTTGGTAATTTTCCGATTTCAAAGGAACTATTTGGAAGGATATCTGAGAACTGGATGCGTTGTTTTACACCAAATGCTTTCAACATGAGAATCCGCCCCATTGTACCTAATAAAAATACCCTTCCTGAGCTGGTACCAGGAGGTTTCATTAAAATAGCAGTTGATAACAGAGCTGATTTGGCACTAGGGAAGAAAATATCATAGGCATATCAGGCCTTTGGAATTCAAGAGTGCAGCTGAATCTAAGCCCTTGTTAGTGGTCTTAGGACCTTATTCTGAGTCTCGCCTCGTCGGACACTGAGGAATGTATTATGCCAAACAGGGTTGAACTGTCAGCATAAGGTCTTTTCTCTCTCCATCTGGAAGCCATCATTGCCACAAGGGAATTGGAAGGAGGAAGGAATTATTCCCAGCTGGTAGAAGCATGGAAGGCTTCCTGGAGGAAATGGCATCTAAACTGGGCTTTGATTGTGGGTGAGACCTGGGCATCAAAATGGGAGAGGGCATACTTGGAGCGGTAATGAGCACAAGTTGAGAGGATGCGAGACCAGGGCTGTGGGTGACCAAGGGACATACAGGGAATAATTACAAGTTCAGGCTGCCCCAGGTTACAGGGCTGTGGAGGGCATGAGGGCAAAAATGGTCAAACCATCGTCATTGGCTTCTGCTATTTGGATATAAGTTTATTCATTAACCCAATGCATATGCTGAGGTCTCTTCCAGCTCTGATCATTCCTAATTCTAACTCCATCATTTTGATACAGCTGAAACCTTGGGTATTCTGTAAGGATGAAGGGGATACTGAGAGCCATGAGCTGAAACCCTGGCAAGCAAAAGCCTCCTTAAATCACTCTAATTTGTGTTTCTCTAGTCTAATTCCAATCCTTTGCGCACGGTGTTTCCCCTGACTGACGTCCTGTCGGCTTTCTCTACTCAACGTGGTTGGAGAGAAAGAGACTCAGCTCAGATATCGCCTCTTCTGTGTCTAAAGGTTGTCCTCTTCCTGGCCACCTGGCCGCTCTGAGCTCCTGGTTTCCTCTTCCGCTTTCCCATGACACTCTGTCCACCCCTTCAGCCCTGGCCACACTGTGCTGAGTTTATGTGTGTCAGTAACAACAGCAATGGTAACTGTGGATGCCGTTTTCAGAGCTCTCAGGGCCAGCTGGGTTTTCCCTGCAACACTCCATCACTTCCTCAGATAGCCTGGAATTCATTAACAAGAGGACCTTATCCTAGAGTGAAGAGCGTGGGCCCTGAAGCCAGGCTGCCGGGGTTTGCATCCTGGTTCTGCCACTTATCCAGCTGGGTGAATTTGGGTAAGTTACCGGCCGCCCTGGGCCACAGTTTTTCTCATCTGAAATATGGGGACAACAATAACACTCGTCTCGCAAGTGTTATTAAAACTGCCATAAACTATCTGAGAAAACGGAGGCCCCCGCGGCTGTGGTGGAGGTTCAGTGAGTTGATGATATATATAACACACTTAGTGCTTGGCACAGAGGCGGTGTTCTACACAGGCATGTTTATTTTATTATGCTTACATTTGAACTCAGAGTTTCCTGTGTCTCGCAACTGTGTTGAATACAGGAGCAGATTTTCCCAAGGCTCCTCCCAGCTCTAGCATTTTCCAGTCCCAGCTGTCACTCAATGGCCTGAGGGGAGGGCAGGGCAGAACCCTTGGGAAGGCCCTGCTACCCCAGCACATCAGGGCAGCCCCCAGCCCAGGGGCAGAGCCTCCACGTCTGGATACTCATCACACAGACGTTTCAGGTTAAAGCCTGTGCGACTTAGTAGAGCTATGGAAAAAGCATCCTTCAAAAGATTTTACTTTTTTATTTCCAGGACATGAATTAGGTCTTAAAAAAAACAGAAGCAAAAAAAAAGAAAAGTAACTGATCTGTTTTGTGCTAGAGCTGTCCCGTATCTCCAAACACTTAATCCAGCCACTCTCGTTGTCTGGGATCAAAGCGCCTTCCCCACACGCCGGCTTTGTTCTACTTGGAGCAGAGGAACAGGCTGAAAGGAGAGCTCCTCCAGGCTTCCTGCCCCTCCCTCTCCCTGAACTGTGAGAGAACAAAGAGATTTACAAGGCGAGGATCCCAACTACAAGGTGCTAATGATCAGAATCACATGCACGCAGGTCTGTACGAGTGTTCACAAGTCAGAAAGCTTCCGGGAGGGGGAGGCGCTGTTGGGGGGCACCCAGCGGAGCCAGGAACCCAGAGCTCACTGGATTTGCCTCTTGGAACGCAGCACACTCCCAGGCAAAAGTGCGTCTCATCCAGGAAGAATGCCCGACCTCCGGGGTTGCTCACAGGGTTCTCAGCCCTCTAGGAATCAGGAGGCTTCACCCGGCCCAGGTCCCCTCTTGCACAGCACCTAGAAGTTACTGTTTAGTCTGTGCAGACAGTGGGCAAAGGGTTTGCTCAGAATGACAGAGCACAGGCTCTGGAAGGAGACCTGTTTAGCATGAATCAGAACCACCTCCAGGGCTTGTTGAAATATAGATCGCTGGGCCCCAGGCTCAGAGTTTCCCATTCAGTAAGTCTGGGTAGAGCTTGAGAATTTGCATTTTAACAAGGTCCCAGATGCTGCTGGTTCAGGGACCATTCTTGGAGAGCCTCTGCCCTGTACAACTTACTCTTACAAAAATCATGCAGGGGACTTCCCTGCTGGCGCAGTGGTTGAGAGTCCGCCTGCCGATGCAGGGGACACGGGTTCGTGCCCCGGTCCGGGAAGATCCCGCATGCCGCGGAGCGGCTGGGCCCGTGAGCCATGGCTGCTGAACCTGCGCGTCTGGAGCCTGTGCTCCGCAACGGGAGAGGCCACAACAGTGAGAGGCCCGCGTACCGAAAAAAAAAAAAAAAAAATCATGCAGGGCCTGTTATGGTCTCTCATCTCAGCTTCTGGTTGTTTTTCCCCAAGGAGCAGGAGACCCCATGAGCAATGGAGCTGAGTGAGTGGTCACTGCCCACGTTGGGCCTCTCTTCTCCCTGGTGCCACACGGTCGGGTCAGGGTGGAAACCTCACATCCTGCTCTAAAACCCTTGGTGTAAATCACCGAGATACACGGGATAATGTTATGAAAAGCAGAGTGGCAGCACTGTGGCAGGGCAGAGGGAGAGGACATTGCTCAAGCAGACTCTCTGGGTCCTGGAAACCCACGTAGTAGCTGTGGCCAAGTTACTGCAACACCATGAGGCTCTGTCTCCTTCCTGGAGAATGAGGAATGTGAGAGACTGCTCCTTGCTGAGTTGTTAGAGATTCCAGAACCCAAGTATCACCTCAGATCGGGCTCTGTGATAATGTGAGTTTAAAAGCCAACCCCACCTATGTAACCTGCCTCTCTACCTTAAACTCTGTCCTTTCTGTGAGCTTAGCTTTTGCCTGCAACCCGTGGTGGTGGAAGGGATGCTTTGAACCCCAGAGAGCAAAATAGATGCCTTCCTGCCTGAAGTCCCAACAGAAGCATGGACACCAGTACCTGTGTGTCCCATTACCTGACCCACCCCCAGTGGCAGAGGCACACGGCATCTCTGTTTAACTTGGCCACGCCCGGGATTCTGACATTCCGGGTCCAGCCTGTACTGCCAGAGAAGCTCCTGTTTCCGGGGAAAGACCCTTGCTAGGGAAACGGTCTCATCACTTGGGCAGGTAAGAACTGAGGCTGCTAGGATTTCAGAGGGATTCTTGCAAGACAGCCTCAGGAAGGAGATGTTAGCTCACACTGGCAGAACAAATGGATTCCCACATATTTTCCATTTGAAACAGAAGAACTAAAAGTAAAGTGTGGTGACTTTCCTCATCTAGTGAACATCTATAAAAGAGGCATCAGGCCTGACTCCCCCAGGACGCTGCTCAGGGGAAGCCTTGAAAACACATCAGCTTGCGTGTTGCTGCAAGCACTTTCTGTCCACAGGCTGAGTGTCTGAACCTCTAGGTGAGCAAGTTAAGACCTTCTGCGTGGTCTCGAAAGAATCCAGTCAATGAGCAGATACCTCCAATGTCACAGAGCTGAAGCATCTGTGAGGGGCAAGGTGGCTCCTGGGCTGCCAGCTGGGCTCAGGTCCCCATAACCTTGAGCCAGGCACACACAGCAGACCGGGGCCCCGCTGCTCAGAGAATCGAAGGAGAGGCTGCAGGCCAAGGCTGAAATCGGGGAGGCCAACAGTGCACCAGCCTCATGAGTGAGAACTGTATAAAAAAACTCTACAAAATAAAAGGCATGAGCTGCTCAAATCACTTTTTCAAATATCAGTAGAATAAATGGTATTTCCACGAAAATATGTGGTCAGGGCAAGGTGTCTCCAGCCAGCCTAGGTGGTCCTTCCTTTGGGGGATCCAACCAAGTGCTGTTTCAGGTCCTCGGCCCTCGGGTTTTGACAGCATTTGAAGGGCAGGCCCATCTCACTGGGCCAAACTCCCACCTTTTAGGCTCAGAGAAGCTGATAGACAAAGGGCCGATCTATTCATGACCCTCCAGAGGCACAAATGCCGCATGAGCCGATGCTTTCCGCTGCAAGACCGGTCTGTTCTGTCCCTATCATCCACACGTTACCCTGTCCCAGGGTAAAAGGTGCCCTGCTAGGCCTCAAATCAGCGCAGGGGCCAAGCTCAGGGTCCACAGTAGGTGAAGGTCAACTCAGAGGACCAAGTACACTCGTGGGTCAGAGTTCCTCAGACTCCAGCTCAGGCTGCTTGGCTGATGTGATAAACTGAAGAGCAGCCCCCAAAGACATCCAGGTCCTTATCCCTGGAACCTTGTGTTACCTTAAATGCCACAGGCGGGGGAGGGGGAGGGGTGCAGGTGTGATGAAATTAAAGCTCTCCATACAGGGGCCCTAAATGTAATCACAAGGTCCTTATAAGGGGAAGTCAGAGGAGATTTGATGGCAGAGCAGAAGATAAAGGCGATGTAACGACTGAAGCAAGATGCTTCACTGCTGGCTTGAAGATGCTGGCAGAAGGGGCCAAAAGCCAAGGAATGCAAGGAACAGCTCTAGAAGCTGGAAAAATACAGGGCTCTCCTGAAGCCTCCAGAGGGAGTGTGGCCCTGCTGACACTTTGATTTCAGCTCAGTGAAACTGATTTGGGAACTGTGATTTTCCGAATTCTGAGAGAATACAGGTGTGTTGTTTCAGCCACTAAATGTGTAGTGATTCGTTATAGTAGCCACAGGAAACAAATACAATTGGGCACTGCCTCACTGAACTGTACTCTTCCCTGCTCCCTGTGGAATTACCCGTATCCTGCTGTGGGCACCGTCTTTCCCAGCGAGGCACCCACAACACACTGGTCTTCATGTACCTCAGTCCTGCCCACAGGTGATAACCCCCGGTCACTTCAAAGGAGGGTGAGGTTTTCCCAAACTCTGTAATTGTGCCTTCATGGACATACTTGGTTCATTTCTTCGAGAACTAAAAAGTTCCAGCCAATCAGGGACAGCGACAAAGAACCATCTGGGGATCAGAACACAGGACCAGTTTTGTCACTGGCACAGGTGGGAATGCAGAAGGTGGTGGGTTGCCCACCTCCCACCCAGATATCAGCTTCCCCCCAGTCACATCTGGAGAAGCAGGAGAACGGGAGGAGCCCCCCGAGAAATGGATGGAGCCCCTCATCATCTCAGCAACCTGATGGTTAGCCCCTCTTTCCCTGGGAAAGGGATGAGGAGAACAGCAGAAGTGCTTGTTTCAGGGCTGACCCTTCTGCGGAAGGAGAAGCAGAAGTTCCTTCACCGACACGTGAAGAACAGTTGTGCCAACTGCTCTCAGGTGGCCAACTTCACCCATTCTGTGCAGCATTTACTAGTTTGCTTTCCCAAAGGCAACCTATTCTTCCCTCTTTTCCCAAATCCACGGAGGCCTGTTTGCAAATCACTCCCACGTACCACCTATAGAAACAGTCACTGTTAATCAGCATGTCTAGTCAAAGCATCTCATCATCTTTGAACATCATCTGAGCTGCGTGGGACATTTCACAGACAGTAAAAGAAGCCCAAGGAGCCCCTACAGAACACTGGCAGAAGACCTCAGGCTTCCTAAAAGGCAAGCAAATGCCCATGTACCTGGGTAAGGCAAAAGAAAAAAAGAAAAAATAGAGACGGAAGAATAGGGACGGGACCTGCACCAGTGGGAGGGAGCTGTGAAGGAGGAAAGGTTTCCACACACTAGGAAGCCCCTTCACCGGTGGAGACGGGGGGACGGAGGGGGGAAGCTTTGGAGCCACGGAGGAGAGCATAGCAACAGGGGTGCGAAGGGCAAAGCGGAGAGATTCCCGCACAGAGGATCGGTGCTGACCAGCACTCACCAGCCCGAGAGGCTTGTCTGCTCACCTGCCGGGGAGGGCGGGGGCTGGGAGCTGAGGCTCGGGCTTCGGAGGTCAGATCCCAGGGAGAGGACTGGGGTTGGCTGCATGAACACAGCCTGAAGGGGGCTAGTGCACCACAGCTAGCCGGGAGGAAGTCCAGGAAAAAGCCTGGACCTGACGAAGAGGCAAGAGGCCACTGTTTCCGGGTGTGCGAGGAGAGGGGATTCAGAGCACCACCTACATGAGCTCCAGAGACTGGTGCAAGCCGCGGCTGTCAGCTCGGACACCAGAGACGGGCGTGAAACACTAACGCTGCTGCTGCCACCACCAAGAAGCCTGTGTGCAAGCACAGGACACTACTCACACCTCCCCTGCCCCAGGAGCCTGTGCAGCCCATCACTGCCAGGGTCCTGAGATCCAGGGACACCTTCACTGGGAGAAGAGACTGCGCACCTCAGGCTGTTGCAACGTCACGCCAGCCACTGCAGCACAGGCTCACCCCGCATTCCAATTGTGACTACCATACCCCTCCCCACCCCCCACCCACCCCCCGCCCCCGGCCGGAGAGAGCAGGAGAGCCCTAATCAGCTGCTGCTTTAACCCCCTCCTGTCTGGGCAGGAACACATGCCTGAGGGCGACCTACCCACAGAGGCAGGGCAAAAACCAAAGCTGAACCCCAGGAGCAGTGCGAACAAAGAAGAGAAAGGGAAATCTCGCCCAGCAGCCTCAGGAGCAGCAGATTAAATCCCCACAATCAACTTGATGCACCCTGCACGTGTGGAATACCTGAATAGACAACGAGTGTTCCCAAAATTGAGGCGGTGGACGTTGGGAGCAACTGTAGACTTGGGGTTAGCTGTCGACGAGTGATATGTTCCTGATTTTTATGTTTATCTTAGTTTAGTTTTTAGTGCTTGTTATCATTGATTGTTGTATTGGTTTGGTTGCTTTCTTCTTTGTATTTGTTTATTCTATTCTATTCCATTCTACTCTACTCTACTCTATTTTATTCCTTTTCTTCTGAGCTGTGTGGCTGACAGGGTCTGGGTGCTCTGGCCAGGTGTCAGGCCTGAGCCTCTGGTGTGGGAACACCAAGCCCAAGACAGTGGACCACCAGAGACCTCCCGTCCCCAATTAATATCAATCGGCGAGTGCTCTCCCAGAGATCTCCGTCTCAACACTAAGACCCAGCTCTACTCAACGGCCAGCAAGCTCCAGTGCTGGATGCCCCATGCCAAACAACTAGCAAGACAGGAACACAACCCCACCCATTAGCAGAGAGGCTGCCTAAAATCATCCTAATTTCACAGACACCCCAAAACACACCACCGGTTGTGGCCCTGCCCACGAGAAAGACAAGATCGAGTTCCACGCACCAGAACACAGGCACCAGTCCCCTCCACCAGGAAGCCTACACAAGCCACTAAACCAACATCACCCACTGGGGGCAGACAACACCAAAAACAATGGTAACTATGAACCTGCAGCCTGCGAAAAGGAGACCCCAAACACAGTAAGTTAAACAAAGTAAGAAGACAGAGAAATATGCAACAGATGAAGGAGCAAGGTAAAAACCCACCAGACCAAACAAATGAAGAGGAAACAGGCAATCTACTCGAAAAAGAATTCAGAGTAATGATAGTAAAGATGATCCAAAATCTTGGAAATAGAATGGAGAAAATACAAGAAAATTTTAACAAGGAACTAGAAGAACTAAAGAGCAAACAAAGAATGATGAACAACACAATAAACGAAATTAAAAATTCTCTAGAAGAAATCAATAGCAGAATAACTAAGGCAGAAAAAGGGATAAGTGACCTGGAAGATGAAATAGTGGAAATAACTGCTGCAGAGCAGAATAAAGAAAAAAGAATGAAAAGAATTGAGGACAGTCTCACAGACCTCTGGGACAACATTAAGCTCACCAACATTCGAATTATAGGGGTCCCATAAAAAGAAGAGGAAAAGAAAGGGTCCGAGAAAATATTTGAAGAGATTACAGTTGAAAACTTCTCTAACATGGGAAAGGAAATAGTCAATCAAGTCCAGGAAGAGCAGAGAATCCCATACAGGATAAATCCAAGGAGAAACATGCCAAGACACATATTAATCAAAATATCAAAACTTAAATACAAACAAAAAATATTAAAAGAGAAAAGCAACAAATAACACACAAGGGAATCCCTATAAGGTTAAGAGCGGATCTTTCAGCAGAAACTCTGCAAGCCAGAGTGAGTGGCAGGACATATTTAAAGTGATGAAAGGGAAAAACCTACAACCAAGAGTACTCTACCCAGTAAGGATCTCATTCAGATTCTATACAGAAATTAAAACCTTTACAGACAAGCAAAAGTTAAGAGAATTCAGCACCACCAAACCAGCTTTACCACAAATGCTAAAGGAACTTGTCCAGGAAGGAAATACAAGAGAAGGAAAAGATCTATAAAAACAAACCCAAAACAATTAAGAAAATGGTAATAGGAATATACATATCGATAATTACCTTAAACGTAAATGGATTAAATGCTCCAACCAAAAGACACAGACTGGCTGAATGGATACAGAACAAGACTCGTATATATGCTATCTAGAAGAGACCCACTTCAGACCTAGGGACACACACAGACTGAAAGTGAGAGTATGGAAAAAGTTATTCCATGCGAATGGCAATCTAAAGAAAGTTGGAGTAGCAATTCTCATATATCAGACAAAATAGACTTTAAAATAAAGACTATTATGAGACAAAGAAGGACACTACATAATGATCAAGGGATCAATCAGAAGAAGGTATAACAACTGTAAATATTTACGCACCCAACATAGGAGCACCTCAATACATAAGGCAAATGTTAACAGCCATAAAATGGAAAATCGACAGTAACCCAACAATAGTAGGGGACTTTAACACTCCACTTTCACCAATGGACAGATCATCCTAAATGAAGATAAATAAGAAAACACAAGCTTTAAATGACGCATTAGACAAGATGGACTTAACTGATATTTATAGGACATTCCATCCAAAAACAACAGAATACACTTTCTTCTCAAGTGCTCATGGAACATTCTCCAGTATAGATCATACCTTGGGTCACAAATCAATCCTCGGTAAATTTAAGAAAATTGATATCATATCAAGTAACTTTTCCAACCACAGCACTATGAGACTAGATATCAATTACAGGAGAAAAACTGTAAAAAATACAAACCCATGGAAGCTAAACAATACACTACTAAACAACCAAGAGATCACTGAAGAAATCAAAGAGGAACTCAAAAAATACCTAGAAATGAATGACAATGAACACACGACAACCCAAAACCTATGGGATACAGCAAAAGCAGTTCTGAAGGGGAATTTTAGAGCAATACAATCCTACCTCAAGAAACAAGATACACCTCAAGTAAACAACCTAACCTTACACCTAAAGGAATTAGAGAAAGAAGAACAACCCCCCCCCCAAAGTTAGCAGAAGGAAAGAAATCATAAAGATAGATCAGAAATAAATGACAAAGAAATGAAGGAAATGATAGTTAAGATCAATAAAACTAAAAGCTGATTCTTTGAGGAGATAAACAAAACTGATAACCCATTAGCCAGACTCATCAAGAAAAAAACGGAGAAGACTCAAATCAACAGAATTATAAATGAAAAAGGAGAAGTAACAACTGACACTGCAGAAATACAAAGGATCATGAGGGATTACTACAAGCAGCTATATGCCAATAAAATGGACAACCTGGAAAAAATGTACAAACTCTTAGAAAAGCACAGCCAAGACTGAACCAGGAAGAAGTAGAAAATATGAACAAACCAATCACAAGCACTACAGTTGAAACTGTGATTAAAAATCTTCCAACAAACAAAATCCCAGGACCAGATAGCTTCACAGGTGAATTCTATCAAACATTTAGAGAACAGCTAACACCTACCCTCTGCAAACTCTTCCAAAATATAGCAGAGGAAGGAAAACTCCCAAACTCATTCTGTGAGGCCACCATCACTCTGATACCAAAACCAGACAAAGATGTCACAAAGAGAGAAAACTACAGGCCAATATCACTGATGAACACAGATGCAAAAATCCTCAACAAAAGACTAGCAAACAGAATCTAACAGCACATTAAAAGGATCATACACCATGATCAAGCGGGGTTTATCCCAGGAATGCAAGGATTCTTCAATATACGCAAATCAATCAATGTGATACACCATATTGACAAATTGAAAGATAAAAACCATATGATCATCTCAATAGATGCAGAAAAAGCTTTTGACAAAATTCAACACCCGCTTATGATAAAAACTCTAGAGAAAGTAGGCATAGAGGGAACCTACCTCAACATAATAAAGTCCACATATGACAAACCCACAGCCAACATCGTTCTCAATGGTGAAAAACTGAAACCATTTCCTCGAAGATTAGGAACAAGACAAGGTTGCCCACTCTCACCACTATTATTCAACATAGTTTTGGAAGTTTTAGCCATGACAATCAGGGTAGAAAAAGCAATAAAAGGAATCCAAATAGGAAAAGAAGAAGTAAAACTGTCACTGTTTTCAGATGACATGGTACTATACATAGAGAATCCTAAAGATGCTACCAGAAAACTACTAGAGCTAATCTATGAATTTGGTAAAGTAGCAGGATACAAAATTAATGCACAGAAATCTCTTGCATTCCTATACACTAATGATGAAAAATCTGAAAGAGAAATTAAGGGAACACTCCCATTTACCATTGCAACAAAAAAAATAAACTACCTAGGAATAAACCCAGCTAAGGAGACAAAAGACCTGTATGCAGAAAACTTAATACACTGATGAAAGAAATTAAAGACGATACAAACAGATGGAGAAATACACCATGTTCTTGGATTGGAAGAATCAACATTGTGAAAATGAATATATTACCCAAAGCAACCCACAGATTCAACGCAATCCCTATCAAACTACCAATGGCATTTTTCATGGAACTAGAACAAAAAATTTCACAATGTGTATGGAAACAAAAAATACCCCAAATAACCAGAGCAATCTTGAGACAGAAAAACGGAGCTAGAGGAATCAGGCTCCCGGACTTCAGACTATACTACAAAGCTACAGTAATCGAGACAGTATGGGACTGGCACAAAAACAGAAATACAGATCAATGGAACAGGATAGAAAGGTCAGAGATATACCCATACACATATGGTCACCTTATCTTTGATAAAGGAGGCAAGAATATATAATGGAGAAAAGACAGCCTCTTCAATAAGTGGTGCTGGGCAAACTGGACAGCTACATGTAAAAGAATGAAATTAGAACACTCCCTAACACCATACACAAAAATAAACTCAAAATGGATTAAAGACCTAAATTTAAGGCCAGACACTATAAAACTCTTAGAGGAAAACACAGGCAGAACCCTCTATGACATAAATCACAGCAAGATCCTTTTTGACCCATCTCCTGGAGAAATGGAAATAAAAACAAAAATAAACAAATGGAACCTAATGAAACTTCAAAGCTTTTGCACAGCAAAGGAAACCATAAACAAGACGAAAAGACAACCCTCAGAATGGGAGAAAATATTTGCAAACGAAGCAACAGACAAAGGAATAATCTCCAAAATATACAAGCAGCTCATGCAGCTCAATATCAAAAAAACACACAACCTAATCCAAAAATGGGTGGAAAACCTAAACAGACATTTCTCCAAAGAAGATATACAGATTGCCAACAAACACATGAAAGGTTGCTCAACATCACTAATCATTAGAGAAATGCAAATCAAAACCACAATGAGGTATCACCTCACACTGGTCAGAATGGCCATCATCAAAAAATCTACAAACAATGAATGCTGGAGAGGGTGTGGAGAAAAGGGAACTCTCCTGCACTGCTGGTGGGAATGTAAATTGATACAGCCACTATGGAGAACAGTATGGAGGTTCCTTAAAAAACTAAAAATAGAACTACCAAATGATCCAGCAATCCCACTTCTCAGCATATACCCTGAGAAAACCATAATTCAAAAAGAGTCATGTACCACAATGTTCATTGCAGCACTATTTACAACAGCCAGGACATGGAAGCAACCTTAGTGTCCATTGACAGATGAATGGATAAAGAAGATGTGGTATATATATACATGGAATATTACTTAGCCATAAAAAGAAACGAAATTGAGTTATTTGTAGTGAGGTGGCTGGACCTAGAGTCTGTCATACAGAGTGAAGTAAGTCAGAAAGAGAAAAACAAATACCATATGCTAACACATATATATGGAATCTTAAAAAAAAAAAAACAGTTCTGATGAACCTAGGGGCAGGACAGGAATAACGATGCAGACGCAGAGAATGGACTTGAGGACATAGGGAGGGAGAAGGGTAAGCTGGGACGAAGTGAGAGCATAGCATTGGCATATATACACTACCAAAGGTAAAACAGATAGCTAGTGGGAAGCTGCTACATCGCACGGGGAGATTAGCTCGGTGCTTTGTGACCACCTAGAGGGGTGGGATAGGGAGGGTGGGAGGGAGGCGCAAGAGGGAGGAGATATGGGGATATATGTATACGTATAGCTGATTCACTTTGTCATACAGCAGAAACTAACACAACATTGTAAAGCAATTATACTCCAATAAAGATGTTAAAAAAAAAAGAAGAAGAACAATTCCAGGCTACATCCTAAAGCATTTGAATCAGAATTTCTAAGGACTAAAAAATCCAGGCTGCAGGATTTTTTTAACTCTTCAGGTTGTACCAATGTAGAGTCGAGAGTGAGAACCACTGGCTTAGCCCAACCCAGGGAGAGGGGAAGGGGCAGAGGTGGCTTCCTAGAAGTCAATCTGAGCTTGGTCTAGATGGCAATGCACGTTCTAGCAATGAAACACAAGTGTGTGGCTAGGTAGAGAATTTGCTCTCAAACATGGTCACACCATGAAATCACCTGAAAATCTGTAGTGAATGCAGCCTCCTGGTACCACCGTCAGAGATGGCCTGAGTGCTAGGATAATGAAAAGTTCCCTAAGTATGCAACCAAAGTGGGAAGCAACTGCCATGGGCAGAAGGGCATGAACTCATCAGGGTGATTGTCTGAATATGATAGAAGTCAACTTTGGTAATGTCAACAAAGAAGGAATTTACTGGAAGATGTGAATCAGCTCACAGGTGTTGGGAAGGCTGGAGAGAGGGCTGAACCAGTGGGCAGGGAGGAGGTAGGCTTGTCCACAGAAGCCAAAGACCAACCACGTTCCAGAGTCTGGTGGGAAGGTCTCTGGTCTGCCACAAACACTACTGCCCCACCAGCACTGGATACTAGCACACTGGCCACCAGGCACCAAGGACCCTGAAATTGGTCCTAAACTGTCACCTTGTTCTTTGTCACTCAACCCAGATGCAACATCCCACACTGGAGCCTCTGGGTGACCCTGCTCAGGCCACTTCCTAACAGTCAAGATACCGACTGACTGTCAAGTGGAGAGAACCACCTGCCTCCTTGGGGTTCCCAAAGTAGAAAGCAAAGCTCTGCCTGCCACCCACCTGTCTCAGGATCCCTCTACATTAGAATGGGTCTTCTGATGCTGGGAAGCCAAAAATGACCTATGTCTATTGGGAGTGTAAATTATCCGGTCAGATCATGGGCAAGGAACTCCAAACCTTCAGTGTAACAGTGAGTAGCTGGAAAGGGACAGGACGGGGAAGGTCCAAGTACAGAAGACCGGAACCGGCACATGAAGCAGTGTGGGTCCTTCTGCATCATGCAGCAGCAGGAGAGAAAGGCAGGGCTTACACACTCCAGAAGAGGTCAGAGGAGCTTTCACTAGCTGCTTCCCTCTTCCCCTCGCCCTGTATCGTCATGGCTGCTGTTTACTGAGCACTTACTATGGGTGGGCCCAGGGCCAGTGCAGAGCACCATCTCTCCCTTTAGTGGGTTTTTCAACATTCTACTTGTAATGTTTATCACGTCTACCATACTACTTAATTCACTCACCTATCTTGTGTATTATCCCTTTCCCTTCACCACTAAAATGTAAACTGCAAGAGTGTAGGGATTTTTGTCCATTTTCGCTCAAGCTCTCTTCCCAGGCAGATGAGAGGACCTGGCACATAGCAGGTGTTTGATAAGTGCCTGTAGAGTGAACAGATTTCTCATCTGGGCAGATGGAGATGCTGTCTGTTGTATAGAGGACTAGTGGGGACATCAGGAAAGGGAAGATCCAGAATTCAAAGTCAGGCCTGTTGGGATTCAGAGCCCATGACTTTTGCCTTCCCAAAAGGCTGTGGGTTGGAAGAGATAGAGTTTCCTTAAGGAAGATGCATAAGGCATAAGACAAAGAGTCAGAGGTGAGAGAACAAATCAGTAAGTCTAGGAAAAGCCACAGTTCAGACAAAAAGTGCCTAGGGCTGGAAACAGGTTCAGGGTTGAGGGAGCTAGGACAGGTCTAGAATCAGTGGGGTGAGGGATGAGAATAGGGGTGGGGATGGCAGAAAGGGGGCAGGGCCTTGGGCAACTGCCTGCAACCCACCCTCATGGACCAGGTGGAGGGGGCTGCCTGGAAGTATTCAAGACATGACAGACGAGAGCTCTATGGCCTTGGCCATGACCCTGAATCACAGACTATAAGATCTGATGAGCTTTGACTTTACATTCCTATTTTAAACTACAGGGATTTTTACATTTTCTGAATAAGGGTAACAATAACTTCACAGGCCTTTGGTGAGAACAAATGGAATTTTGTGTGTGAGTTATTTATATTAATATTATATTAATTACATGTTTTATATACAATTTTTATATATTAAACTATGTAAAATTATATTGATTCTATGGAGTCAAGTTTTCTGTCATAGACTCTATGACACATATAAAGGTCATTCTATTATGAGGGAGCACATAACAGCCCTCTGCCATAGCTCTTATTGTGCCCATCTTACAGATGAGAAAACTGACTTTTAGAAAGGTAGAGGAACTTGTGTAAGGTCACAGAGCTGACAGACGGTTGAGCCGGGACAGAACTTAGGCAGTCTGACTTGAGAGTCTGTCCCCCAGCCACCTCTTGCCACTGCAATGAATGCGTGTGTAGGGTCACTACAAGGTCATTATAGGTTCCTTGGAAGCTGACGGTGTGGATCACTGTCCCTGTCTGGTGTGCCTTCAGCCAGTACCATGTCATCCCCAGGCTTTAGCTACTGAGACCCGTGTCGTCCCAATGCAGGAGACATTATTGGGAGCCACAGCTCAGCATTGAGGCTAATTGCCTCCAAATCAGTACGTTCCATTATGAGATCAGCCAACAAGCCGCAGGCAGCCAGGTGGCCATGAGGACATGCTCAGCCCATTTCCAATGCCTGTGATGTGAGGGGGACACAGCTCAGATGGAACCCCAGGGCCTGCTCTGAGCCCGTCTTGTCCACCGAAGCTGACGTTTTCTGGTGAAGCATTACTGGCAGCCTGTTACTGACACTTAGGAGCAGTTTAAATAACATGGGTTCCTTGGAGAGAGAAACTCAGAACATGCCCAACCATGTCTTAGTCCAGTTTTCTACATTCATCCGTATAGTAAACACTTATCGAGCATTTACTACTCCATACTATACTGATTCCTGGGGTTGGAAGAAGGAAGACGGTCGCTCCCCTCCACGCCTTCTGAAACCTCAGAGTCCAGCATGAAAGAGACGTGCCACAAGGGACACAGCCCATTCTGGACATGAGGATCTGGTGCCGGGCCCGGAGAAGAAGAGATTAAATTGGCCTGGAGGGACTGAGAAGGGTTCGCGGAGACATCGATGGTTCTATGGAACCGCTAAGATCTGCCAAGCAGAGAGGGGCCTATCACGTAGAGGGAGCAGGTTACGTACACAGAGACTTAAGGGTCCTGATGAACAAGCACATCCACGGGGCTAGAACGCTGGGGATATGGAGAGGATGGGTGGGATGTCGGACTTGCCATCCTAAAGGTGAGAGACAGGACTGCCGTTCCAGGCACAGCCCTATTGGGATGGAGATTCTCTGTCAAGCGACTCCAGCAAAATTTCAGATGGGCTGAGTCTCTAACCTTCCTTCCCTGGCTTGCCTCAAACTCTTCAACCTGAACTCTAAAACGTGTCACGGCAGTGCTCCCATGTTAATGGTCCAACGTCAAGTCATCTCATTCATATGCAAACGCTCTGACACAGACGCTACATGCAATGAATTCAGATGGAATATGCCTACATCCTTTCTTTTTTAATCCTTCCAGAGAGTTATGATGTTGCTACATAAGTTAATGAGAGGAATGGAAGAGCAAACGCCGCTCCCGAAACCTGTCAGCAGTATAACTATTTAGATGGGTATTAAAGCCAGACACTGTCATAGAATTCGAGGGTATGGTTGAAGACATCTTAAGAATATTTTGTTTCTGACAATTGAATCATAATTTTAATAGACATCTCCAAAAAGAGAAGCGGTGGTATCAGCCATGTAATGTTTATTTAGGAGCTGGTGAAGATCTTTGATTCAAAGTGCTGGCTGAAATGACAGTACCCGGCTCTTAGAATGTCAGCCCTGACAAAGGGCTTGATTTTATGATAACAGTAAATGCCAAAAAAAATATCAACTTGGTGCCTGGCACTATGCAAAGTGCTATACATTAAATTTCTATTTAATCCTCACTGTAGCTTTCTGAGGTAACAATTTTTATCACCCTCATTTTATGGATGGGTAAACAGAGGCACAGAGACGGCAAGTAACTTGCCCAAGGTCACACAGCTCATGAGTGGAGGAGTCAAGATTCCAATCTGGTTTGAGCCTCACTGGCCTATTCTCCCTGTGAGCAATGAATTCTACTGCTTTATTCTTTTTTTGTTTTTTTAAATTTTTATTGGAGTATAGTTGCTTTACCAATGTTGTGTTAGTTTCTACGGTACAGCAGAGTGAATCAGCTATAGGTATATATATATCCCCTCTTTTTTGGATTTCCTTCCCATTTAGGGCACCACAGAGCACTGAGTAGAGTTGCCTGATCTATACAGTAGGTTCTCGTTAGTTATCTATTTTTTAAATTTAATTTTATATATTTATTATTTTTGGTTGTGTTAGGTCTTCGCTGCTGTGCGCAGGCCCTCTCTAGATGGCGGTGAGCGGGGGCTACTCTTCGTTGCGGTGCGCGGGCCTCTCATTGCAGTGGCTTCTCTTGTTGCGGAGCACAGGCTCTAGGCACACGGGCTTCAGCACTTGTGGCACGTGGGCTCAGCAGTTGTGGCTCATGGGCTCTAGAGCGCAGGCTCAGTAGTTGTGATGCACGGGCTTAACCGCTCTGCGGCATGTGGGATCTTCCTAGACCAGGGCTCGAACCTGTGTCCCCTGCATTGGCAGGTGGATTCTCAACCACTGTGCCACCAGGGAAGCCCTACTGCTTTATTCTTAAAAGTGAGAAGAGGATGGCCAGCCCAGGGAAGCAGTGACCTGGCCAAACTTCTTGTAGACGCCTTGGAATCAAACTATTTTCCTTTAACTGCTCCCCCGCTACCCCTGCCCAGTTAAGATGAGCTTTTCATTAAATCTGGCAAAGAGGTGGTATGATTTGTGAAAGGAGTAGAATTTTTACAGAAACTAAAAACTGTATTAGAATCCTGGTTTTAGCATTTGTCAGATCTGCTGCCTCAGGCAAATGTCTAAACCTTCTCAGCCACGGTTTGATCATGCGGACAATTGGGAGACTCTTACCTACCTTCCAGGGTTGTCACTGGAGCGACTTGAGGTCCTAAATTGAGTTCATGTAAAAAGTCTCACTTCTGCCATTGCCCTGAAGTTCTACCCAATGGCTGCCCTGAGTTTCTGGGCAGGTGAGGCAGCCGGTGTTTAGAGCAAAGGCTCCATGACCATCTCAAAAAGTGAATGCCACTGGACTGTAAAGGAAATAAGCCAAAAGCCCATCCCCAGTGGAATGGACAGGTAATTTGTGGTATATTCAACCTGATGGAATGTTACACAGCAAGGAGAATAAACAATCTACAACTACACACAACAACATTGATGGTTCTCATAAATGTAGCGTCCAGTGAAAAAAGCCAGACAGAAGAGTACATATATATGATTTCACTTATATAAAGTACATAAGCAGCCTATGGAGATCACCCTGGGGAGTCGGTGACTAAAAGGGATAATGAGGAGGGGGGCTTCTAGGGAGCTGCCAATGACTTGTTTATCTGGGTGCTAATGACATAGATTTGTTAATTCTGCAAAACTGTGATAGGCTATATACTGACAATACATGTACTTTTCTATATACTTCAACCTTAACTTTTTTAAGGACTCCAGGGGTTTAGTTCTCCTCTCATAAAAACAGTCTTTGGTCCCACAAAGCCAAAAGAGGCGGGACATACACCCCACCTGGAGGGAGCCCACCCTGTCTAGACCATGAACAAGGACAAGGGACTCATCCACGTTCCTTCTGAGAGAGTTCTGATGGCAGACATACAAGAAGGCTGTCTTGGGAAGGTGGGAGTGCAGGTGGGGAGAGCCTGGGAGAGAAGGAGAGAACTAAAAGGCAGGCTGGTGCCCTGAGACCACCACCTCAATAGCATCTGTTTCTGCTGAGGGAGCGACGGTCTTGCGTGCAACCACTATGCACTGATTGCTACAAAGCATAATCTAGGCGTCATTTTGTTTGGTCTCCCGAGTCTTCTAAGATACGTTTTATTGTTCCTCCTTACAGAGGGTGGAAACAAGGCTGTGAGCAAATAAGTTGCTTGTCTAAATGCAGCCAGGAAACAGCCAATCTGGAATTTGAATCAGTCTCTCCGATTGCAAGAATTGCTCTTTGACCAAGGCCCTGCTCCTCGTCTTCATGCAAAGATAATTCTACCTCCTTCCTAACCCTGGGCCAGAGTTGGACAGTTATGATGGCATGTGGGTGAAAGTGAACCAAAGAGCTTTAACCTCTGGGTTTTAATTATTAGACCTCTTGTTAGATCCTAACAAGGTAGAGAAACCAAAAGGCTGATTCAAAGGACAGTAGCCACCCAAAGCATCCTCTGACAGCAGCGTTTCTCAGTGAATTAATGAATGGAAGAACCGACAGGCACTTTGCAGTGGCTGTGGAGTTGACTCATGGCATCACATCCTCACCATAAACGGGGAAGCAGATTTTTTTACCCGCACTGTGCATACAGATGAGAAAGTGAAGCCGAGAGCGGGTGGAATGACTGGCTGAAGAGTGCCCAGCCAGGGACCGGCAGCGCCAGAAACACCAGGCCTATTAATACACACTTGAAAAACTTCTGCCAGGATGTCAGCACCCCAGCCCACTGTTTAGACAGCAAATCCTCAAAACCATGTTAAAGAGAGGCTGCTCTTTACTTAATGAAGCCCGATGATCCTTTAAAAATACCGCTGCTGTTTATTTATTTCTGGAGCGCAGAGCAGCTGAGCAGAATATTTTAATGCCACGTTCTGAGAAAGACGCAGGCTCAAACCAGTGATGCAATTGGCAGAACTTGAGGATACAGTTCCCTGTGCTGTTTGGACAAATTCTCCCTCTGCTGGCTTCTCTGAGGTCTCTCAATGGCATGCCATCCCTGTCTGAGACCAAGGATGTGCTCACAGGGTCTGTTTCTTTTCTTTTTCTTTTTTTTTTAACATCTTTATTGGGGTATAATTGCTTTACAATGGTGTGTTAGTTTCTGCTTTATAACAAAGTGAATCAGTTATACATATACATATGTTCCCATATCTCTTCCCTCTTGCGTCTCCCCCCCTCCCCCCCTCCCTATCCCACCCCTCCAGGCGGTCACAAAGCACCGAGCCGATCTCCCTGTGCCATGCGGCTGCTTCCCACTAGCTATCTACCTTACGCTTCTTAGTGTATATATGTCCATGCCTCTCTCTCGTCTTGATTTGGAGTCTGCGAATCATGGTTCAAAGGAGATAGCCACCGCCCAGTCCCAGGCAACTCTCAATCACCCTCGGCCACTCAATCAATTAATTCTGACACTAAGTCAAGGCAGGGTGTCTCCGACGGATGCTTCCTCCTCTAAAGTTCTAAATGGTACCCCGTGGCCAGCACTCGATTAGGGGCCACAGAGAGAAAGAAGAAAAGCAAGAATATGCCTCCTCTTATTCCTCATTCTTTGGGGAGAGATTACTTCGCAGGCCTAAAGCAGAAATAACAAGGGGACGTATATGAGACAAAGGGAATCCCTGTAGGATCCAGTGGAGACTATCTGAAACGCCCCTTCTTTCCGCATGACCCTGACCCTCCCCAAGTGTGAAACAATTCCTCCTGTTGCCAGAAGGGAATGAGCCAGGAATTTGACTACCACGTGGATGACAACTTTATTTTGCACTATTTTCCGTTCTCATTACACTGCTGATTCATTTGTCCCATTTTTTGCCCTCTTCTATGCTCTTTGTGCAAATCACAAAAAAAAAAAAATGTTGTCCCTGACTTTGAATTTGCACCGTAAGCCCAAATCCTCCCTCCATCGCTGCTGGAGACGGTCTCCACCGCCAGAGTCAACTCTCTTCAGATGACAACGGCTCTCTCTCCTGACCCTGATGCTTTCTTTCTTTCTCTGGGGTCTGCCGTGCTTTCCCAAAGCTGCCTTGTCAGTGTCCCTATCAGCCCCCATGTTCAGACACAAGCTGAAATCACTGAAAATACTAGCTTCCCTTCTCCAGAGAGTCCAGCCCCTGCTTCTCTCCCAATGAACACAGACTGCCAGGCTCAGGGCTCCCCTTTGCTGATTAGGATCAAACCTCACTCTCTGCTAACCCAGAGAAAGGAAAAGGCAGACAGTCATGCTAAGAGGCTGGAAAAGAGCTTCCTCTTATCCTCCCAAAGCACTGGAGAGAAGGCTTTCAGCCAGGCCAGGGTCATTTAATGTATTCTGCCGTGGAAAAGATATTAAAAATGATTAAGTTCATTAGAAAAGAAAGAAAAGAAACCTTGTCTAAAGCAATGACCTCCACCCGGCAGCTGTGTTAAAACAAGTACCTTTTCTTGGGATCTGACAGGTGTTGGGAATCTCGATAAAGGTATGCGGAAAGGCAAGACCCACCCACACCAGGGAGTGGGCCTTTCCGCCCAGCAAACCAGCAGAAGCGCCTCAAAGATCAGAAGCAAACAGCACTGCAGTCTCTGTGCTGAAGAGGAACCAAAGTGGATGACACAGTCTCTGGCCTCAAATATCTTCCAGTCTGGACAGAGAGATGAGAAAATATAGAGAAAAGAATAGTACCTGATGGGCACACAGTGGACACAATAAAACGATCCCTGGAGGGAGGACTTCTGTGCTAAACCTTGGAGGAGGAGTTGAATTTGGAGGGGCAAAGAGGATATTCCAGGTAGAGAAGAATATTTTGAGCAAACGCAGGAAGTTTAAAGAAAGGGAAAGGCAAGTTTGGCCCCATGGGAGAGTGAGAAAAACAGATTGAGTCCTTAAGAGCTTAGACACGAACCAATGAGCTGTGAGCTCTTCCAGCATCAGTGCGAGTGTGCTTCTACCTGAAAGAGGATGATCACCTCTTAACGGGCCCGGGATTCTCAGAGCTCAGAATCCTCAAGTTTCCATCACACCTCTAGGGAGAATGGCATTGCCCAGATGAAACCTCTGAGTCATATTTGGCCCCTACCAGCAGTCTACTAGTGCCAGCACTACCACTACCGCTTACACCAAGATAACTACCATTGGTTCAACACCTAATACCTTGCGGATAGCGGCTCCGCATAGAGATGAGAATGACTCCCATGGTAGAGTCTTGGAAATTGACTTCCCAAGAGACTCATGTCCAGACCTGCCCACAAGTAGGATGCCCCCTGCTATGCCAGACCTTGGAGCCCAGTAGCACCCACCCAACTAGGCCATCCTTCCACTCCAATCAAAAACAAAGGCTTTTCACAGCATCGCCCACATGTGTACTCTTCTCTGATGACTCAGAATGCCCTTGGAAGCCAAACCAGGCAAAGTCACCATGTGGTGAGATACTCCCAACTGTACTGGCAATATTCACTCGCTCATAACCTTCACTGTGAAAAAATCCTTGAGGCCTTTACAAGCAATATATCCCCTTACAGCAGACTTTGAGAAATGCAACTCTTTCCCAGCACCTAAGACCCTTAGGAGCATATAGAGAATTCCCATCATCAACTACACTTTGTAGCAGGCATAAAATGAAACGCGGCGCATCCAATGTCTGAGATTTTCCTCCTTGAGAAGACCCCGTAATGCAGCTCTTAGTTTGTACCTTTATGTTTCCTTTAAATAAAGAAAGGGAATTAGAGTTGCATCATAAACTCCATGCCCTTCAGCTCCGTCTTTCTAATGACCATTTACAGATGAAGAAACAGAAGTTAAGAGAGGAAATAAATGTTCCTTGAGCGAGGTCAGAAGGCTAGTGAGGAAAGAAGCTGGGATTTGAACCCAGGTCTACCTCTATTAGATATATTTCTCTATTAGATATACAGTTGACCCTTGAACAATGTGGGAGTTAGGGGTGCCAACCCTCTGTACAGTCAAAAATCTGCATGTAAGTTTACAGTCAGCCCTTCGTATCCGTGGTTCCACATCCACGGATTCAATCAACAGCGGGTCGTGTAGTACTGTATTAGACAGAGTTCTTGAGCTATTGAGCTATTCACTCCTATTCACTCCTGCTCATGATGGGGTGAGGTGTGAGGGGGCGAGAGAATCACTGGGGTGTTTTTCAAAACACCCATGCCTTAGCCCCACCTCGGTTCTGCCTTCTTGAGAAGTTGCAGTGATCTGCTATCAGACCACATGGGGTAAACGTGTATTACGAAAAGTTTCAGAGATGATTCTGATAATGTGATTCCTCGCGTTGGCAGTTGAAAACCTGTGCACTAGACCCCATCGCCTCCCGGGAGTAGGAATTCCTGACTGGAATGCACAGTTGGACACTTAAGAATTCCATGAGCTCCCTGAGAAGCACGAAGCGCTCTGTGCGTGTACCACACGCATTATTCTATAATTTTCACCAGATTCTTAAACTAGTCCCCCACTCAAACTTAGAAAGTACTCCTTTGGAGAAAATGTGGAATTTTTCCACGTTCCTAAAGCAGAAATGTTAATTCTATCCTTTCCAGCTTCAACAGGCCCCGGACACATGTCATTTTGAGCCATGATTCAGAGTACTCACTCGGCTTGCATTTAAGGCAATGGTTTCCCCAGTTTAATGTAATATTGCCACTGGCAAATAGATCACTCTTAGAGGCATCGAACCTGCCAACTTTTATATCCACCAAGGTAAAAAACGTTCATCAGATTTTGTCTTTTCATTCTCTCAATGGGCTTTAATAGATTTCTGTCTGGGATCAAAAGGCTGGCTGAATACAGGCCATGCAGAAAGTTCTGTGGTGAATTAAGGTGACCACTAACTGCTTGAGCTCACTCTTAGCCTCATGATTTGTAGGTAGAGAGTTTGCTTCTATCAGACACAGTTGCCCCACTGGGATCACCCCGTGTGCGTGGAATGGTCAAGCAAACACAAGACCCTCGCAAGAAACCTGGCTGGGTTTTGAGCACTGGTCTTGGCATTTGTCACCCTGATAAGGTGCTTTTCTATTGGTTTGGCCTGGTTACACCATTGTGGTAGGAATTTTTGTTTAAATATTTGTGGGCAATCCTATTGCTGTTTTAATTGCTTCCTTACATTCTCTGCTGGTATGTTTCTTTTTCACCAGTGGTTATAGCTATACCTCTACTGTATCTCTTTCCTTCTCTGCAGTGTCCATCACCACATTCATTGATCCAAACACTTACTGAGCACCTGTGATGTGCCCAGAAGACTGCCAGGCACTAAAGAATGAAAGTGAGATGGGACATATGGTCTCTGTGTTCACAGAGCAACTCGAAGCCCAGTGGGGGAGACAGAGACCTGGATCAACACAGCGTAGTGAGAGCTTCCGGAGAGTTAGGTTGCCCGAAGGAAGCAACACTGAGTCTTGGAAGTCCAGTAGACAATAGGCGGGTGAATGGGGAGCAGGTGGAGGAGAGGCTAGCCAGGCAGAGGAGGTGGTACACAGGGAGATGGGCAACAACAGGTGCGTCACTGGCCACGCCCAGCCCATCTCACAGTGGCCAGAATAGAGATGGTTTGCAGATCACGCCAACATCACCATCCCTCCAAGTCTCCACCCCTCAGTCTCCAAGAGGTTAGTTGGCTTTGCCAAGAAGAAAAGCTGCTATTACGGGCTAAATGTTTTGTGCCCTTCCAGATTCGTGTGCTGAAGCCCTAACTCCCCCTTCCCCCACACCGTGCGATGGTTCTTTTTAGTGGGGCCTTTGGGAAGTAATTAGGCTTACATAAGGTCATGAGGGTGGGACCCTCATGAAGGAATTAGTGTCCTTTTAAGAAGAGAAAGATAGCTTAAGACAATCTCAGGTCACAGCCATGGAAAGTATGGACTTTGAGTCCTGACTCTTGATTGTCTAGAGACGGATAATTGAGGTGAAATGACCATTTCTTGCTTAACGTATTAAATTTTCAACAAAACAAGGCAGCTCCTTTTGGAAAATCCAGGATGACCAGCGACAGAGAATGATATGTGATAGGAGCTTTAAACTCCATATTTTATACCCAGGGTAAATTCCTTACAACTCTCCAGGCATTTCCCCTAGGAGGGCTAAGAACCTCCACCCCTTAAAAAGCTTGGGGTAGGGCTGGGGGAGATGGGCAGAAGAGGAGGGATTCCATAAGGAGCCTACATGGGAGATACACCCACCCCAAATGCCTCCTAGAGTGCCCATCAGAGTTTAACTCCTCCAGTTGAAAACCTATTCAACTTTTAAATTTTGGTTACCACAGCATTTTCCAAAGATTTTGATCTCAGATCTGCCTCTAAAATATATCTTCTGTGTTACCGCTGTTATTTCTGGTTTTATTGTTTTTGTTACTTTGATCGTAACAGTATTTAACATCCCAAGGATCCCAACTTAGGAAAACTGCACAAGACCAGTAGAAAGACCTACAGACACATATTCACTGGCCCAAAATTAAAAGAAGGTAGCATGTCAACAGCTGCTATCCTTCTGTGAGGCATTTCCATTCATTTTCATTTTTACACTCTTCTGAATTTCTAAGGCTTTCAATTTGAATATTTTCCTTTCATAATTCAGGGGAAATTATTTCTTAGGCTGGAGCCAAATAAATAACTATTTATGTTACTCGAGGACACTTCCTACTCCTGTGCCAGTTGTAGAAACTGAAATTATTTATTTTTACAAAGACTTGGGAGCAGTCTTGAGTAGTTTGAAGATGCTGAGAAATGGAAATGCAGGATGTGTAGATATTCTTTTTTTTTTTTTTCCTGTATCAGTGGTGCTCAAAGTGTGGCTCCTGGGCCAGCAGCGCCACCTGGGAATTCTGAGACACGAAACTTCCCCCACCCCATCTGCACACATCTCTACTGAATCAGAAACTCCAGATGGGGAGTGTTTTCACAACAACAACAAGAAGAATGCCCAGCAGTTTGAGCATTGCTTATACTAGGCTTAGAGCGTCACAGGTGGGCTCTCGGCTTTGGAGGTGGCATGATGATCCTGACTTCCCCCTTCCAGCCACCTCCCCCATCAGTGTATTCCCCGGGTCAGCAGAGGAGGGGAAGCTCTCCTAAGCTGATTCTGCCAGGTGTCTGTGAGGGGTAATGTCGCCTCATTGTCTCTATCAGCCTTCAGCTGTCCCTGCTCTCATTAGTCAAACTGCACCAATCAGCAAGTGGGCCCAACAGCTGTAGAGCAGCAGGTGCAGTAATGAGGAACTTCCCTAACTGGGGTCAATCCCGCACCGCCCCCCCCAGCCCACCCACCAACCCTCATGGTGGAGCCCAGCCCTGCAGATGCATTTATACAGCATGAGGTGGGCCCTTCTGCCCCCTGATTTCATCGAGGCCTCTGCATGGTGCCCGTACTCACACACTAGCAGGTGGGAGATCTCAGCTGGGATGCAACCCAAAGACCATCCCTCCGGAGCCCCGCTTTTTACAAGAACGAATCTGAGGTCCACAGAAGGGAAGAATAGGGCATACCAACACTGGAGTTCAGAATTCCTGTCCCTCAATTCAAAGCCATCTGCAGCACCCCCTAATGGAAGCTGAATATTCTTATGAAATAAATACACGTAGCAATGAATCGATCACCACCTTGTTACTGTGACACATATAACGTAATGAGTAGATATCTATCATGCATCACTCACCATTTCAAATAGGCTACCATAGAGGACAGATTGCAAATGACACAAAACAGCCCTGAATTATGCTCTCTTCCAGGGCTGTTGTAAGGATCCCCGTCTGCCCTTTGCTTAAATCATAGCAATCAGTAACCATTTTACCCCTGGTCCTTTCAGTTGCTGCCAATTCATGATTGAAGCAGTGGGAGGTGCTGGGAAAAGACAACCGGCTTCCAGCAGTCCCAGAACTACTGCTCACTAACCAGTGTGACCTTGAACATGTCACTTAAAATACCTGGCCTCAGTCTCCCCTTCCTTGAACCGCAGGGGTTAGTTAACAATCTTCAAGGGACTTCCCACTGACAGTAACGCACGCTTAATACCTACTTCCAGTTTGCCTACTTGGGGCAAAGAGAGATGCTTTCCTGCAAGCCCACTGAGACAGGCCAGCCTCTGTGTGCTCAGACCTCCTTGTCCCCTCCACCCAGCACCCCCATCACAGGGCTTGATCCCGTGGAGGCTCTTGGGAGTCAGAAGTCCTGACTAATTTGCCTGACTGCCCAGCCAGCCTTGGTGGGCTCGTTTGGCATTCCGGCGACACCTGGCTCTGGCTCGGGGAGGAACTGTCCCTGCCCCTCCAGATGGCCATGCTGGATACTCGGAAATTAAAGACGAGACTACCGAACCCTGAAGCACCCCTCCCCATCCAGAGAACGTTGGAGACACCTGCCATCTACGGGCCTAAGAAGAGCTGGTCCCCACTCGGGCAGCCAGAGCTGGTCTGAAATTACCTAAAGAGCCTGAGTGCGGGGTCTGGGCTCCATTTGTTTACAAAATAGGCACTTTCAAAGGCCCTTTACTAGGGCCTGGCAATTCCCAGGTCCCCTGCTATAGGCTGATGCATAATGCATAAGATGCTGGGAAATGTGTATTCATGAGGGCGGCTTGGCTTTTGTCAAAAAGAACCGTGAAATATTATGATGGAACAATTTTCATTTCTGCCACATTGTTTTTATAGTGCATTCATGACTGGGGATTGAGGGCTTTTCGAGTTTTGTCTGGTGCAGATGTAGCAGTGCTGAGAGCTGCTTCACATGCCTTATTTTCCAACTTTGTTGCTGACAATTACATGAGGTGGGGGGTGGGGAGGGCGGCTCTCATAGGGAGACAAAGGATATATGTCCTCAAGTGATCTTGCCCTGAATGCATTCAGGAGGGTGGGAGGGAGGAGGGAGGAGGGAGGGAGGGAGGAGGAGGGAGGAGGGAGGAAGGGAGGAGGGAGGAGGGAGGAAGGGAGGAGGGAGGAGGGAGGAAGGGAGGAGGGAGGAGGGAGGAGGGAGGGAGGGAAGGAGGAGGGAGGGAGGGAGGGAGGAGGGAGGAAGGAGGAGGAAGGAGGGAGGGAGGAGGAAGGAGGGAGGGAGGAGGGAGGGAGGGAGGAAGGAGGAGGGAAGAGGGAGGGAGGGAGGAGGGAGGGAGGAAGGAGGAGGGAGGAGGGAGGGAGGGAGGAAGGAGGAGGGAAGAGGGAGGAGGGAGGGAGGGAGGAGGGAAGGAGGGAGGAGGGAGGAGGGGAGGGGGAGGGGGAGGGAGGAGGGGGAGGGGAGGAGGAGGAGGGAGAGAGGGAGGGAGGGAGAGGGAGGGAGGGAGGGAGGGAGAGGGAGGGAGGGAGGGAGAGGGAGGGAGGGAGAGGGAGGGAGGGAGGAAGAGGGAGGGAGGGAGGGAGGAAGAGGGAGGGAGGGAGGGAGGAGGGAGGGAGGGAGGAAGAGGGAGGGAGGGAGGAGGGAGGGAGGGAGGGAGGGAGGAGGGAGGAGAGAGGAGGGAGGAGGGAGGGAGGGAGGGAGGGAGGAAGGAGGAGGGAGGAGGGAGGAAAAGAAAAGGGATACTGATGTATGGAGATGACTCTTGACGCCAGGGCTCGGGCTCGGGCTGCCCTCCTTGAGGGGGCCATTATCTGCATTTTACATCTGAGGAACTGAAGGCCCAGCAAGATTGAGGCACTTGTCTGAAATCACATAACCAGTGGATGGTGAGGCCTGGGTTTGAACCCACCTCAAATGCCCAAGCTTACGGTCTCCTCCAGCTCCAGGAGAACTGAAGCCGAGGAGGAGCTTCCTCCATCTGCAATGCATCCGAGAGACCTGGGGGCGAGAGGCGCACACGCGGCCACTGGGTGAGGCCCCCATCCCGGGGAGGAAGGGCTGGGAGTTCGGCCCTGAGCTGGCACCCGGGCACCCATGTGTCAGGAGGTGGAGGAACTTCCTGAGATTCCACCGCTCCTACCTTCTGGTGCCTGTATTCTAGCTCAAGTCTGTGGACTGCAAACCCCAGCGTGTGTCATCCTGCCACGGGGCTGCCTCCTAGTCCAGAAAACGCTGAGCCCCTTCAAGGCCCTCAGCCAGGAGGCAGTGCATCCCCAGAGGCGGGCGCGGGGGCATAAACTTCCCTCCCAGAGGCAGGCACCGGGGTATAAATTTCCCTCCCAGAGGCGGGCGCGGGGGCATAAACTTCCCTCCCAGAGGCAGGCACTGGGGTATAAATTTCCCTCCCAGAGGCGGGCGCGGGGGCATAAACTTCCCTCCCAGAGGCAGGCACCGGGGTATAAATTTCCCTCCCAGAGGCGGGCGCGGGGGCATAAACTTCCCTCCCAGAGGCAGGCACGGGGGCATAAACTTCCCTTGGCTCGCAACGCTCCAGCCAAGGTCAGAGCACAGGCTCCCACACCCGCTTCAAATGCACCCAGCCTGACAGAAAGGCCAGGCTGCAGGCAAACTCAGACACAAGGTGGAAGAAGAGTCCATCCCGGGACCATCGGGGAACAAAGCAAGCAAGAGAGACAGGAGCGGCCAGGGCCTCACGGCTGGAGAAAGACGTGAGTAGGCACAACACGGGGGTCTCCTGAGGCCAGCAAGCATTCCGGGCCCTGAGTGGCTGGACGCAGAGCAGGGAATGCAGGGGCGGCACAGGCACAGGTGGGTCCCCGAGGACCCCCCGCCCCTCCTTATGGAGGCGACCCAAGTGGGTCTGCGTAGGCGGGCAGAACTTGCCTCCCGGAAACCTCACTTTGGGGCATGTGGATTATTTTGAGCTGAAAACAATCAGGGCCCGAAAGACTTAGGAAGAAACTTTGTCCATCCCCCTAACTGACTAAAAGAATTTAGCTAGAGGGCCTGTTCCCAGAATAGCGCTATCAGCAGAGACATCTGCTGAGAATATGGGCTTCACTGCGGGGAACTCAGCAGGGGGCCTGGAGATCAGAGTCCTCTCTGTGTCCCAGTGTCTCTGCAGGGCCCACCAAACATTTATTTACCAAACATTTGCTTTTCCGTCTCCACGTGAGTTACTTTCCTCCCCTTTGAAGTCCCAAACCACTGCCCCCAACATCCTCTTTTGGCTTTAACTGGAAGTGGTATTTCAGGTGAGGGCGTACATGGCGAGTTCATTTTCCTGGCTCTCTCCCACGTATATACGTTACCAAGCTTTTGTTTGATGTTCTCCTGTTAATGTGTCTAACGTCAACTTAATCCTTAGATCAGCCAGAAGAACCCAGACCGGTAGAGGACAATGTTTTCCTCCCCAGCTTTTGAAAGTCTGGGGAAGAAACAGACACACGTGGAGACAATGATGTGTCTCCTGAGAAGTTATCAGGCTGGGAGTACATGAGGATCTCCAGACACATTCAGATCCACTATTCTTTTCCGCGCTGAAGTCATCATTATTCCGGAAATCTTGTCCACAGGGCGATTAGCTGGGAACTTCCGGTGCTCAACCTCTAGTGTCAGGGTGGTGATCTCCTGGCAAATCCAGCCCCGCACACCTCTGCCCATTTCTAAAACAGAGCGAACTCTTCCTCACTTGCGGGTCTTTGCACTGACTGTTCCCTCTGTCTCCAGTACCCTCCACCTACCTCCAGAGCCGGTACCTCCTCAGCCTTCAGATCTCGGGCTATCCAGCCGGTTCTCTCATCCCGGCGTTTCCCCTCAGAGCGTGCTGTTTGGGTTCGCTGCTGCCGTGAGGATTGTTAATGTCTTGTTGTCTGTCTCCAGCTGTGATAAAGTCGTGAGAGCAGGGATCAGGCTGTGATCTGTCCACCCTTCTTTCCCCGGGACCCAGCATCATGCCTAGGACGTGGTCAGAGCTCAGTGAATGTTGAGAACGCATGAATCGGTTCACAGAGTGTCATGCGATATAACATTAATAAGCCGCACGGAAAGGGCTGAAAATCCAACAATTCGCTCTCGTGCCGCACAGGGCCCTTCTCCCTATTTGGATAAGCGAACCAGGCCAGGGGCAAGTTCCAAAGCACGAGAAGACAGATCAAAGCTCACCACCACCAAGTCCAAGAGGTGGCCCTGACCCTGCTCCTCCCTGGCAGTCAGGCAGAGTCCTGTCAAGGATCGGAACAAAGGTGGTTTCCAAACCCCACGCTCCCACGTACAAGTTTTGTAACCATTAGCCTCTGTTTTCCTACATCAGCACAAAGGAGAGTGAAGTCATCTGCTGAGATTGCCACGAGGATGGAGTGTCCTCACCCCCACTGCCCCAAGGAACGTTTGGCAAAAGTCTGAAGACACTTCTGGTCGTCACGACACCGGGGTAGAGTCCAGGGATGCTGTCAAACATCCTAAAGTTCACAAGACATCCTCCACAACAAAGAATTACTCAGCCCCAAATGTCAACAGTGTCGAGGGCCAGAAACACTGCATCAGAGATAATGCCGTTGCACGGGAAGCCGTCGAACGCGTCCCTCTCTGTGACCAGATGCACCTGCAGGCAACCAACTGCAAAGGTCTGACCAGCCTCAGCTGAACACTCCCTGACCGCGCCTCCAACTGGCCTCCGCCCACACCAGTGTCTCACCAGGAATCCCCGCTGTCTTAGTCTCTTTGGGCTGCTGTAACAGAACACCACAGACTGGGTGGCTGGAACCACAAACACTTACGTCTCACAGCTCTGGAGGCTGGGATGTCCAAGATCAAGGTACCAGCAGATTCAGTGTCTGGTGAGGCCCCTCCCTGGTACACAGAGGGCCATCTTTTCACTATGTTCTCATACACTGGAAACGGCAAGGGAGCTCTCTGGGGTCTCCTTTACAAGGACACGAATCCCATTCATGAGGGCTCCACCCTCATGGCCTCATCACCTCCCAAAGGTCTCCCCTCCAAATCCTGCCACGTTGGGGATTAGGTTTCACTATATGGATTTGGGGAGGATACAAACATTTGGTCTATAGCACCCATCTTCCGATTGTTATTAAGATCCTTCTTTCACACCTGAATGCAAATCTCACTACAGAGAAGCCTTCCACCTGTTTTCTGTGCTGTTAGCCTTGTTTGTCCGACTGCACTGAATGTCCTCGGCGGCACAAATTACAGCCTGCCCGCCGCTGAGGCTTTCTCCTCCCTCTAGCCATCCTTAGGCCTTAGCACCAGGTGTTGCCTCCTGAGGAGAGAACTTGGCTCATGACAAAGGAGAGGGCTCCTTAGGCTAGCAAATCCAAAGTCCTAACTGTACGGCTTCTTCCTGACTGTCTGGCTTTTCTCATCTGCAAAATGGGCACCACTGAATCCATGTGTCAGGCTCTCCCCAAACAATGAGACACTGTTTGTGACATGTTGCTTAGAGTAGGCAATACAATGCCACTGTTTCACAGGAAGAGCTTAGCAGAGCCTGATCAGCTGAACGTTAAATCCAACCCTCTCTCTTGAGCAGAGTAAGGTTTTTGTTTTCTAATTCCTTGAGAGCCAAGCATCTTGTCAGGAAGGGGAGGACAGTATCAGGCTTCAAGGTGTGTATCTGGAAGAGGTCATTTTCTTCCTGAGATATCTTACTCTTTCATCTCTCTCCCTATATAAAGTCAAAGGGCTTCCTTTCAAAACCTGGCAGAGGTTTTGTGGCGTGAATTCCCCACCTTTCCTGGTCTGATCACACCTCCTGAGTGCCAGCCTGCCACCTGGGGAAACTGCCATTGCCAGCTCTGCACTCCACTTACAGCCTGTTTCTGAGAGCGAGGAGGGTCTACAATAGTCATCTCCTAAAGAAACAAGGGAATTCACAGCTCTGGACTCCCAGTTGTAATTTCCAGGGCATCCAGTGATTCCAGAAGGAGAATGTCAAAGGGGCTGACGGCTCAGAGCGTGGGGAGGAAACATTCACCTCCAACCACTGTGGCAAGTCCGTCAGGGTCAGGGGCATAGATCCCAGCCCCCCGGGGATCCCCCAGGACCTCCTTCATCTAATTCACAGGCCACTGTTTTATGAAGTTCATGCAGAAACATCAAGCGAGGGGAAAATGTGCTGGCGGGTGAGGAGTAGAGGGTGTACCCATTTTATTTGCTGGGAGGACCACTCAGGATGTCTCAGACAGGTCCTACTTCTTTACAGTTCTACCCTTGATGGGGAGTAAGGAAGGATAGCATTCTATCCCTGAACAAACCCAGCACAAACACATGTTTCAGAGCAGGCTTCATGTGCCCCATGCTATTACACTGTTGGCTTCCAGAAGGTCCCCAGTCCTTTCCCTCCACTTCTGCTAAAGTCCCTCCATTAATTCTTGCACCAGAAGCCATGTGACCAAGCAGAAGACACCGTGAGCACTTTAGCAGCTTACCCTAAAGATCTTGCTAATACGTGCAGCTGTCCCCAGATAGGGGACCACGTCAGGAGGCAGCCAGGGTCCCATCCCTGGAAACGTCAAGCAGAGGAGAGCTAAGAATCTAGGAGGGGACGGCAGAGGGCTATAGCACAGACTAATCCACAGACACGGCAACGGCTATCTGGGGAGGCCAGCTGACAGCAGCAGCTGAAGAATATTTTATTTCAGTGACTCGAGTCTCACCACTGCTGAGAAGCTGGTCACAGCTAAGGCTTATCAGGCTTAATATGTGAAACATCATCCAGAAAGCAGCAGACAAAAAGCAGACACAAGGCTGACTAATGTCAAGGACGGCACGCAACCCCAGAGGCTGGGCTCTACCGGGCAGTCTGCTCTCGCCCCCTCCTGCCCCACTGTCCCTGTCTGTGACGTGGGGACAACAGTCTCTGCCTTGCTTTCTATTGTGAAGATCAGAGTAGATGAGCATTCAGAAAAGGTGAGCTAAACCCTTAAACATTGAAGGAACTAAGGAATTATGCTTAGAGGATGAACATTTCAGTACTGCTTCTTCTGGAAGCTTCCCTGATCCTCCCTGACCTGGTCAATTCCTGCCATCAGCTCCCAGAGTACCAGGTCGTCCTCCTTCTACTTACGGCAGTTGTCATCCCATATTTCTCCATCTGATTCTTTGGTTTGTGTTTGTCTCACACGTTTGACTGTAAACACAGAGCAGGCAGGAGCCAGGTCTCTTTGTGTTTGATGTTGTTGTTCGTTCTTACCATGGCCTTCCGGCGCAGGCCCTGATAGGCGTCAAACGCCTGAACAAATGGATAACCACAAGCTCCATGGTGTTGGAAATGAACTGCAGCAAACTGCCCCCGATCATTCCCGATCTGTCACTACAAAGGTGTCCGCAGGCTTGATAACCACCAGTGCGCCTAAGAGAGACCATCATCTCTCCTGAAATTTAGCAGGTTAATGAAGGTGGCTGGTATTTTTTCTATTTCTTGGGGCTATGGAATCTTCCCTTATCTGCAAACGACTTAAAAATATTGTGCAGGCATCCTGAAACATTAAGCGACTTTACTAGGTTTGCTCTTAAAGAGAGAAAGGGAAAAAAAAAAAAAAAGCTGGTTTTGCATGTAGTTTCCAGCAACCACATTTATAAAAGCAAAGCCTGAAGCTGGAACTTTGGGGTGAGTTTTCAAAGAAATGTGAGTACTGTAAGTTAAATACTACTTTGTGCCGGTGGCACAACGCACGGTGATTATCAATCCTTAATTATGTGGAAATCTAAAGATCTGTGGCCCTTTACTTAAGAGTCCAGTGGTTTCCAGCAAGTATGCGCACTACTGCTGTTACATTCATGGGGTAAATTGTGCTTTGCGCTCTCCTGCCATTTCTTACGAACAATTCCATTTTCTTCAAACTTTTTGAGCAAAGGAAGGTCACAGAACAGTACTTTTTTTTTTCTCTTCTGTGTTCCTTGTCCCAGGTGAAATTCCCCCTCCTTCTGCAGTGAGCTTTGGATAATGGCCTCATTAACTGGGTTACATTCCCATTTGGCAGAGGAACAGGTGGGCAGCACAGAGGGCAATGGCTCTCGGATGAGAGAGCCACAAAAAGTGAATTGTTCAAAGGCCCCAGATGATTAAACAATTACTCTCTCTGTAGTTCATATTTTAGAGTAAACAGCATTTACCTAGACTGCATTTTTCTTCGTCTCGGAAACTCGTCTGCCTCTGCCGGCTGTGTGTCGGTCCCCTTTCTCCCCGATGAAATTTCATCCCTCCAGGAACTGTCTGCTAGCAGAAGCGGCTGATCTCTGGCCAAATGAAAAACGCCTGCACGTTCTGCTTCTCATCGTGCATCAAACCCTCATTTCCAAACACGATACCCTTTTCCTGATAGCCTGCTGCACTCCACTGCCTCTCTCTCCACACTAATTCAGAGGTTATAGCTCCTTCGCTTTATAACATTTACCAAGGGTGCGGACGAGATGGCCTCCCACTTTAAATGGATTTCCAATTTTCAGAGGCCATTCTTCAGTTGCCCGCTCCGATGTCCTCGTCCTTGTCGCTTTTGAGTGTCGGTTATAGTGGAGTAACGGAGCACCTGAACGAAACCAAGCCTCCCGAAACTGGATGTTCGGGAACTGCTGAAATCCCAGCATCTCAACTGGGAGTTCTGGCATTTGGGGACTAATTGTGTTGCTGAAATGTGGCCCGATCTGAAAACTGCCACCAGAAACAACGAAGAATGTGTGTGTGTGTGTGTGTGTGTGTGTGTGCGCGCGCGCGCGCGCGCGTGTGTGTGTGTGTGTGTGTGTGTGTGTGTGTGTGTGTGTCTGCAATAACATAGGCACTCATGACCTGAAAACAAGTGTTTTTATTGAGACAAAAGGAGCAAGTTGTGTTTTGGGGGCTCCTCCGAAAAATACAAGGTGGTGTGTCATAAATTTGGACCAAGTTCAAGTTCCCTACAATTAGGGGCAGCCCCTGAAATCCAGCCCAAGTGGAACATGAAAGTGCAATAAGGTGTATTCCCGCAATCTGCTCTACTCGAGCCAAGAGTCTCGACCCTTACACTCAGGTGATGGTGCTTCCACCAGGTCTCTATCTACACTGAGAGGGGATCCCTATCTCTAGCCCCTTCCTCAAGATGACGAATGGATTTACTGAATACGCTGAAGTTCACACGCTGGAAGGAGAACTTGATTCATGTGACTCCACAGACTGAAGTGAACAGACCACATAGAAAGCGCGCTGGGCTGGGAGCCTGGACTGCGCTCCCCACGGTGAGGTCAGGATCAGCAGCGCCAGCAGTACCTGGGACTTGAGAGAAACGCAGAACCTCGGGCCCCAGCCCAGACTTACTGAATCAGAACCTGTGTTTTAACAAGAACCCCATTTGAAAAGCGCTGCCCTAAAGCCTGTCTGTTAATCTACAACCCATGTAGGGGAGGTTGCAGTTCATTTTTTTTTTTAATTGAAGTTGTGTTAGTTTCAACTGTACCGCAAAGTGATTCAGTTATACATATATACATATATATTCTTTTTCAGATTCTTTTCCATTGCAGGTTATTACAAGATATTGAGTACAGTTCCCTGTGCTATATATTATATAGATATAGATATATACATAGTAGTGTGTATATGTTAATTCCAAACTCCTAATTTCTCCCCCCTCCCCAACCCACTGCTATTCCCTTTGGTAACCATAAGTTTGTTTTCCATGTCTATGAGTCTATTTGTTTTGTAAATAAATTCATTTGTATCATTTTTTCAGATGCCACATATAAGTGATATCATATGATATTTGTCTCTGTCTGCCTTACTTCACTTAGCATGATAATCTCTAGGTCCATCCACGTTGTTGCAAATGACATTATTTCATTCTTTTTTTTTTTTTTGCGGTACGCGGGCCTCTCACTGTTGTGGCCTCTCCCATTGTGTAGCACAGGCTCCAGACGTGCAGGCTCAGCGGCCGTGGCTCACGGGCCCAGCCGCTCCGCGGCACGTGGGATCTTCCCAGACCGGGGCACGAACCTGTGTCCCCTGCATCAGCAGGCGGATTCTCAACCACTACGCCACCAGGGAAGCCCTCATTCTTTTTTATGGCCGAGTAATAGTCCACTGTGTATAGGTACCACATCTTCTTTATCCATTCCTCTGTCGATGGACACTTAGGTTTCTTTCACATCTTGGCTATTGTAAATAGTGCAATGATCATTTGGCCCAGATCACCAGCTTTTGGAATGTGGGCTCCAAGAGGGAAATGCATCTTTAGCCCCTCTCTAGTAGACCCTCAATAAATATGCTTTGAAAGAGTAAACGGGTGCCCCTGCGATGCTTGTTCCCCATGGTCTATATGCACCAGACTGTCTACTTCTGGTACAGGAATCACGTTCCTAACTCTTCAAGTTTGCTTTTTAGTTGAGAACTTGTTCTAAGCCCAGCCAGTGAGGTCCTGATACTTACAGTCTAACCTCAGGATGTGCAGCAACTATGGCTACAACGTGAGCCCTGGGGCAACCTTCCACTTTTACCTCAGCATTGTTAAACCCTATTTACTAACACGAGTCACTTCGTGTTTGCTATCAAAAGCCCAGAGCAGAGGTAGGGTAGGTAACACTAAACTTCCCTTCATAGAGCCACGACCCAGCCTGTGCAACACTATTAAACGTCCCCTTTCCATCATTAGCTACAAGCTTGGCTGTGGTCACTTTGTCCAAATATCAGTCATAAAAGAACAGAAAATAGCCTCTCCTGCTTTCTCATTCACACTTTGTGATGTGGAACGAAAATGTCTCTTTCTAACCAGAGTTGGCTTTATTGCAGGCTATCAGGCTATCGTGAAACAAAACAAAATAAAAACACACACACACCCCGGCCCCGCCCACACCTGTCTCAAGATATTGGAAGGGAGAATAACAGTTTGAAGTGAGGAGAATATTTAGGGCAAATATAATGTTGGTTTCATCTTTGTTCATTTCATGCAATGGGTACATATAAATCTCAAAGAAAGGACACCCATTATTTTTAGCTCAGTCTTTTTTTTTTTTTTTTTTTTTTTTTTGCTGTACGCAGGCCTCTCACTGCTGTGGCCCTCTCCCGTTACGGAGCACAGGGTCCGGATGCGCAGGCCCAGCGGCCATGGCTCACGGGCCCAGCCGCTCCGCGGCATGTGGGATCCTCCCGGACCGGGGCACGAACCCGTGTCCCCTGCATCGGCAGGCGGACTCCCAACCACTGCGCCACCAGGGAAGCCCTTAGCTCAGTCTTTTTGAATGCACCACGCAGAGGGTGAGAGGGCCTCTTTAACCCTCTCTCCACATCTGCAGTTTGCCCCCCACCCCTACACTGGGCAACTACAAGGGTTTGCTCAGCACAGACCGGCACAGCCAAGGCCAGCTCCGCCCACCCTGCAGGCCCACGTCCTGTGCCCCGACTCCTCTCACACAGGATGGCGTCCCCCACATGCTGTCCCCTCCCACATACAACTGCTCGTTTCCCATCACCCTCATTCACATTCCCTCAGAATGTTTCTGTACTTTCCCATTTGCCCCTGACTAGGAGACATGGTGACCTAATGGAAAAAGTATGGATTTTGGAGTTAGAAGCCAGTGGTTTAAAATTCCTGCCCTGTCTCCTGGTTGTCAAATGATGTTGGGTAACTCATTTATCATCGTTATACCTCCATTTCCTCCTCCGTAGAATGCAGGTAATAGTATATACCGCATTGGGCTGCTCTGCCCGTTACAAACGTGAGCCCATATAAGGTCCATAGGATAATGGTTAGTGCACAGTGACTGCACCCACCCTCCCCAGCAGGCCCTGGTATTCAGGCTCCTGAGGAGTCCTTATACACCAGGCCTGCCTAGCCAGGGGGATGAGAGGCTTACAGAAGCCCACCTCACCTCCTAGGTCAGATGAGACCCAACTCTTTCTCAGTCCTTTATCTTTCCAACTGTCACAGAAAAGGCACAACAAGCCATCTTGAAAGCCAGTGAGTGGAATTCTAAAGTCTAGGAGGGAAAATGCATTATAGAGAATAGAGACACCCATCTTCCAACCAGATAAAGCAAGCTAGACCTCTGACAAGCTGTGTGACCTCAGGCAACTCACTTGAGCTTTCTGAGCTTCCGGTTCCTCATCTCTAGAATGGGGATAATCATGGCTCCTTGCAGAGACTGCAGTGGGATTAAGTAAACGTGTTAAAATATTAAAAACAGCAGATCCATAACTGGGGATAAATAACTGAGCAGACGTCTATCCCGCCTCTTGCCTTTTCATTGAAGGTCAAGGAGCATCGACACAGAGGAGGCTGCCATCGTAACCTGCTCCTCAGGCAGTGACAGCTACTCCTGAGCCATCAGCCCAGGAGTGATCACTTGAGCTATTCATTAGCATAAGTATTTCACAAAATGTCATTTTAATGCTCCCCAAAGAGCACCTGTTATCTATCCCACAGATTGGCCCCTCCCCGGCATAAATCATCAGGAAGCACTTCCCATGTGTCTTAAATGAAGGAGAGCCCTTCCCACCAATAAGGCAAATATTAAACAAATCCAAACAAAAAAAACAGATCAAGCTCAGAAACACCCCACACTGTGACTTTAAGAGTTGATCAACTGCAGATCAAAACCTTTAATTTCTCCTCGGCTCTGGGCTGATGACAGGAGCTGAGTTCCCACTCCTTCAGAGGTGATTACTTTGGTGAAAAACAAAGGCTCTCTTCATCAGACCTTGGCCAATAAACACCCACAGACCTGAGACTCTCTCCCAGAGAAATATCCAGGCCATGAGCGATGCCACCACACCACTAGATGACCCCATATAACAGGGCTGTACAGGGACCACTGCCCCACCCCATGGCCAAGCTGCGGGGAGCAGAACATGATTCTGTTTCCCTGAGTAGGTCACGAGTTAGTCAAGGGTACAAGACACGCTCTGTCCATTCCAGGATCCAGGCCCAGCCTAGGTACTTGATATAAGTTGGCTGAATTAATTTCCTCAGGCAAACAAGGGGTGGTCAAGGCCCACTCTGCCTCTCCCACAGGCCTGGCATTCACCTTGCAGGTTCCTCTGCTGACCATCACGTGAAGGTCACAAACCTGTAATTCTACCAGACCCAGCTAATGACCACCTTCTCTTTGAGTCCTCCTCTGGTGTTTTGCAGAAAAACAAGATAATTTATAACAATAATAACCCACACTTCCTCCAGTCCCACCTAGAGCTTTTCCTGCATCTCACGCATGGCCCATTTTACATGACAGCATCTGTGCTCTCAGTTGATGACAATGGAAACACTGTCATCGTGCAAGACAGGGAGAGGATGGGGGACGTGGAGATACCATGTCCTCTGGAGTCAAACAGACCAGATTTGAATCATGGTTCTGCCAGGTAATAGCTGAATGGCCTTTAGCAAGTGATGTAACTTCTCCATAAAATGCTACCATACTATCTATCTCACAGGTTCTTCATTCATTTAGTCTATGAATATTACGGAGTGCCTTATTTGCCAGTCACTGAGGTAGGCACTGGTTTGTTCAATTGAGCAGTGAACAAAACAGACACATCCCCTGATCCGATTCGAGTGGGCTGTAGAGAGGTAACCTCTTTGAAAATTGCTAGTCAGTGGAAGCAATTCAACAAGCATGCATTTGTTTCATCTGTAATGCCCAGGACCCTGCCTCAGCATAGCACTTGCTTCATAAATAATGAGACTAAATCAAGTCATTGCTTCTAAAGTAGCCAGAGCCAGAGCCAGCGCCAGCATACTTCAAGCAACATGATTTCTCCTCCTAGTTAAGTGTATTTCAGTTCAACAGTCATGTCACGTCATGGCGCCTTCCCAGGGCCACACTTAGCTCTAGGTTTGGAAAACACCAAAGAGAATGGGTCATATTCTGCTAGGGTGGAGAGAGTGATGGGTAAACAAAGAAATATAATTACTATGTAATATGCACATAAAAGTTAGACAAATGTGCAAGGCTATACAGAGGAAGGAGTGAACTGTGGAGTTGGGGGCAGCGGGCCCCCAGAAGCAGTCACACCTGAGCAGGTGTAGGAGGGGCAGGAGCCTTGTTAGTTGTCATCCATCGTCACCCTGCTCATTTGATACATTACTTGCCGAGTAACTGTGTGTGCACAGCTCCATGCTGCATTCTGAAGGTCAGGTGCAAGGACAGAGGCTCTGCCCCAGAGACTGTCTGCACAGGGTAAGCAGGTGTGCCCCGGAGATGCTGCTGAGGAGCTCGCGGTGCTCAGAGATGGATGTGCCTGGAATCGGGGGGCGGGGGGGGGGGTGTTTCAGAAGAGGAGCGTGTGGACCTTAAAGGGACAGTGACACTGGAGCACAGTGAGAAGGGAGCCCTGCTGTCATGGGGGTCACATTTCCTGCTTGTCCTCGCCTGGACTTTTCCTCTGGGGCACGACTTCTTCAAGCATGAACCATCACCTCTATGGAAGAACAGAACCATCTGGAAGGGGAAACTGCCACTGAGAACAGCTATTTTGGGTCTCAAAATGTAAGGCATGTCATGCTGCATGGCCTTCAGAAGAAGGGCGTGGCTACCTACTGGACAGATCGCAGGTGCCAGACAGGCCGCTCCGGGGTTGCGGGGTCACGGGCTCCGTGGTAGGGTGGCAGCCCCCAAGCCTTCCCCAGCAGACAGAAGCTTCGGAAGGCGCTGGCATGGACGCAGCAAGCGTGGGGGATGAAGGTGGCGGTTTCCGGCCCACCCTTCTTGACCAGAGGCCATAAATTACCAGCTGGCTGACAACAGCCAATGGGCAATGTCGAGCTAAGCAAAGCAAGTGACCTGGGCCCAGGCTGAAGTCCTGTTGTCTTTCTTTCTCTGCTTGTCAGAGGCCTCTCTGCTTGTAGAAGCTGCATCTTTTAACAGAGGGGGCAGGAGACAGGGAGAAGGGGGTGATGGATTAGGACCAAAATTGAAAAACAAAACACTGAAGAGGCCTAAGGCCTAACCTTCCCCCAGAGTCTCTATATCTTTTTACCTCCATCCCCTCATCTCTCTCTGTCATCGCTAATAAAACCTTGACGACAATATCAACCAAAGAGTAAAATTCAGCGTCAGAGGCTCTGCGAACATCTGTCCAGCAGATAAAGCCAGGCCTGTGAGATGCCCTCTGATGCCAGGCCCTGGGGAGACTGCACCCACAGGAGAAGGGGCGGGGGCTGGAGTGACCTGAAGAAGGCCTGAGGCTGTGGTAAAGGAAGAAGCACATCTCCATCTTCTCCCCGCAAAGCATCTGTGCCCCACCCGTCTCTCTAAATGTTTTCGGTTGATCTCCACACTTGAACAATTTGCCCTTGGTAATGGGAAGGGAAGTGACTTGGTAATCATGAAGAGCTGAAATGTGTCCCCCCCAAATTCATGTATATTGAAGCCCTAATCCCCAGTACCTTGGCCTTGAAAGAGGTCATTGAATCAAAATAAAGTCTCTCCGGTGGGCCCTAATCCAATATGGCTGGTGTCCTCATACGAAGAGGACACAGGAGAGGCATCAGGGGTGCACAGCCACAGAGAAAAGGCCACGTGAGGAGCAGCAAGAAGGTGGCCATCTGCAAACCGAAGAGAGAGGCCTCAGAAGCCACCAAACCTGCCACCACCCTGATCCTGTACTTCCAGTCTCCAGAACTGGGAGAAAATAAATGTCTGTTGTTTAAGCCACCCCGTCTGTGACGGCAGCCCTAGCAGACTAACGCAACGGTCCACGGTTCCAGCTGAGACAATGCACGTGACCCAGGGCACGCTCAGATTGGCAAGGCGGGTACCGAGCTGGAAACCGCCAAGCCCGCAGCAGCACACCGACACACAAAGAAAGACATACGACATGTCACCCACCCACATCTAGGGTTGACATAATGGAATACTCAGACCTTCCAAAGGTCCAGTCCTCCCTTTTAAAGGAGGCAAACCATCTTCAGTTGCTTTGGGGTGGGGAAAGTGAGGAGCTTGTCTTTATAAAGTGTCACAATTTGTCATTTTCATGGTTTGGTTTAAAAAAAATGTTTAACTCATAAAATATTGGCTCAATTTGACCTAAGTAGTCAAATTGGCAGGTCTGAAAGCCCTGTTTCCATTTGGGGCAACGCTGTTATACGTCTAAGCCAGAACGTTTGTCCTTCAGGGCACAGGGGAGCCCCATGAAAATGACACAGACGCATCGTCACGTTTCCTATCATTGAGCTCAGCTGTCTCTGAGAGCTTGGGACATGTATGACATCTGTGGTACTACTAGGACAATTCCCCACATCCCTCTGTAACCTGATGCCTTTGTCATACCGAAGAGTTCCAGCCAGGAGGAAAGGCACTAATTGAAGGCACGGGGTTTCCACTCCTTCGGGGAGGAAACAATTTGATGGCGTCCTACATCTCTGTCCGTCAACAGGCATGTATCAGCAGCCAGCTGAGTGCAGGGCATTAAGGTGGTGGTAGAAAAATACAGAAATTTGAAGAAACAAATATCCCACTGGCAACATTATTATGAATCAGACAAAGGAAGGATCTGGGGCAAGAACGACCATTCCTTGGAAGCAATCCTACGATACAGTGTGCCCTGCATAACTATAACCCCTTACTACCCCATAATGATGAGTTTATGGCTTCTCAATTTAGCCTACAATACTTCGGCCTTTATTTCCTGCCTACTTGTTGCTAGGGAGTTAATTCTGATGGGCAATACTGGGCATTAAATACAGGCACGCACACCTACCTAAGCTAATTTCCCCCGCAGTGGCTGTGGTCTCAGTTATTTTCACCAACCCTCCTTCCAATCTTCTCTTCAATTGCCACAAAGCACAGAGTTGAGTACTTGACATTTCCTTTGAATTAAGACTGCAAGTTAAGTGGACATTTTCCCTTAGATAGATGGTTATTCCACGCCTCCCCACAGCTATTCATGCCAGAGAACGTGGATTTCACCTGTTCCTTTCATACACACAAGTCTGCTTGAAATTTGCCAGCAGGTCCTCAGTAAAGAAATAGCCCTGATTGCTCATTAAAAGCAGGAGAGAAAGCAATTAAAATACAAAAGGCAGAGCAAAGCTTAACACTTGGAAGTCGAAAGTTGAGCAAGCATTGCTGAAGGTGGGGAAGCAGTTCTGGAGGGTGTGGGAAGAGAATCGAGTGCCCTAGTCAGCTATTCACAGATGCAAACAGATGCACAGAGGAGAGGAAAGGGAGGGGGGGCAGCGGAACCGTGGCGGGCCTGGTGCTCAGCATTCTTTTTCCATTTAATTTTATTTATATCCATCTAAACTCACTTAATTCATTGAAATGAGCTAGATGTGAAATATTACTTCTTTTTAAATTTTTCCCCCTTTCTTTCTTCTCTTCAAAGCTCATACACAACAGATGGGGCAAACTTCAAAAGCGTGTAAGCTGTGCAGTAGAACAAAAGCCCCCTCTACTTAGAAGGACCACTGTTGGTTTGATGTTCAGCTACGGCCATCTTGAACTTCTTAATTTCTGAAACAGGGGACCCTGCATCTCCATTTTGCACGGGGCCTAGCAAATTATGTAGCCAGTCCCGCTCCTAGAGTAAATGACTGTCCAACCCAGGTTGTTCTTTTCAAACCCTTTGCCAGAACCCTAGATGTGACTAACCAACTTCTCCTGCCCACAGCCCCTCCCAGCCCCACTCAGCTCTTCTCTGGTCTGTGGGACAGACCTTCCATTGGTATTACTTGCCAACAGGATCAGGGTTAACTTGAAAGAGGGTCCAGGATTTATTGCAAATTAACGTAAGAATTTCTGGATGACATTTCCTGGGAGCATTTTTGGTTGGCCTGAAGTATTTGTGGGGAAGTGATTCTCTTTCAAATTGTTCTGTTCCTGGGTAAGTAGCAGAGAACTACTATCACCATAGAACAATTGTCCCAGGCAACGAAAATTCATCCTAGGTGTTCATTAGCTCAATATTTATCTCATCTAATATGCAAATTAAGACACTGTGGTCTCATTAGCGTCATCTGTGTTTCCTTTAAGCAAAGCTAAATCCCTTGCCAACGCAAGAAAAGGAGAAAAAAACAAACATTATTATTTCTCTTTGAAGCTAATGAGGGTGTGATATGTCTCTTTCTTTGTTAGGAGGTAGCAAGTTAGGGAAAACACATTTGAAATATGCCAAGTGTGGCCTGACCTCATCTATCAGAGGAAAGAACACGGCCTTGACTGGTTACTGGGCTTTCTGCAGCTCGCCGGTCCACAGGACCGGGGCCCAAGGAGACGGCGGGTGTTTGCAACGAACCCCAGGCGAGCAGATAAACAAAGTATGGACATGCAGCCTTCAGGAGCCCACTCAGCAGACAGATGTGGCATCACCTCAATGATAAGAGAGGGTGGAAATAAATTTACTTAATGCCTTCTATCTTAAAAATAAATTGGAAAAGAACAGAGATTTCAGCTCAAAATATCTTCTCCTTCCAGCTTCCCATTTTAAGATTTTAGAATTTATAGAAACAATAATCAAACCGTCAACAAATACCCACATTGTGCCCCAAAAGGCAGGCTTCATGTGCTAGTGGCACAACAATGCTACAGAGCAAGGACTTTAGGAATAACTCGACTGTTCTGGGTCTCTCTGCTGTGAACTCTGCACCCGTGAGCTCTAATCTTCACAATAACTCTGCAAGGCATCCTTTCTCCTTTTTACAGATGATGCCACTGTGCTTCAGGGTGCTGAGGTCACTTGTCCAAGGTCTTGCAGCTAAAACCTGGCCCAGGTGGAATGAAAAAATAAAAGGAACATGACAGCCCGTGGTGAACACAGCCTAATTAGCGAGGTGTCCTACGCGTGGTGGTAGGAGGTTGAAAGGATGTGTGACCCCGTCATCCCGAACGCTAACGCCGTGTGGATCTCCGGAATTCTGAGGCCACAAGCCCAGGGTAGCTCCTCCTTGCTGTCCCCACTTTCCCAATCGTGACTAGTTATTCCAAACCTGTTTTGTGAACACAGTCTGCTTCCTGGGGCAGGAGAGAGACCCGTCTGCATTCCAGCACCTTCTGGGAACTGAAAACTGGAAACCGCTCCCCAGGCAGACGGAGGCTGATTTCCATATGTAGCAAACCATGTCCAGAGTCACAGCTGTGGTGCACGGGGAACTCCCGGCTGAAGCCCACCAGGGGCAGGCAGGGGAAGTCAAGAGGAGCTGCCCTCCGCTCCCAGGGGAAACCCGAGAAAGAGGCCTTGACCTTCCTGGGACCCATGGCCCACAGATGACAGGTCCCATGCTGCGAACTGGGCGTTCGCCCTGAAGCCTAGCAGCTGGGCAGAAGGGAAGGCATGTGAACATGGCAAGGCCATGAGGGAGCACTTGAAAGCACTGCTGTCACCACCAATGCCTCCATAACCAACAAGGGACACAGGGGCCATCAGACAGCTGCACGGACAGACACTCCAAGTCTCTGGAGACACGTCTACTCTCTACTGGAACCTCCGGAGGATGCTTCTAACCTGTCCAAGCACGTTCCCTTCCATCAGTGACGAGGAGCCCCCAAAACAGGCACAAAAGGATGTCCCACTTGACAGATAGGAATACTAAGGCTCCCAGAGGCAAAGAGGTCTGCTCGATCAGACCAAGGCAGCCTGGGAGAAGAAGCTGTTTCCAGGCTGTCTCCTCTATTCCAGCTCCCATGCGGGGGTGACCACCTGGCTTTCTCCTAGGGTTGTCATAGTGTCCATCTGAAGTAGGGACTGTTGTAGGGATGGAGAAACTGAGTGAGCAGATCACGGAAAGGGAGAAGGAAATGAGTACTTGCTGAGTGCCTGATGCTGGGGATGACGGACAGGTAACAAGACCATTAACATAGGTGCAGGTGATAGGGTGTGCCACGTGCAGAAAGACCCTGGAGGACAGGGTGGGTGGCTTCTCCTCCTTACCAGGAAAAAGTGAGAAGAAAGAAGAGCAGACAAGGAACTTCCTGTGAAAGTCACACCCTCCACCTCCTGCCCCAGGGCAAGTTTCAGGGAGCAGACAACAGAGCCCAAAGCAGAATGGGAGCCTGCGCAGGCAGAGCGGTCAGAGGTGGATCGAGAAGCTCCAGCCCAGGGCCTGGGTGCCTGGGAAGGGAAGCAGAGGAAGCACGCCACACCAGAGAAGGGTGAACAGAAGGCTCGGAAGCTCAATGTCCCGTGGGGTTTCACTGTCTTTATGCTGCTGCCCCTACACCTCATGACGGATAACGTATTTTGGATTGGTTTTCTTTTTTCGGTCAATAAACCTTTTAACATAAACGTGCTTTCAGAGTGGTTATCTAGGGTTTCTTTAAATTATGTAATGGAGGGCTTCCCTGGTGGCGCAGTAGTTGAGAGTCCACCTGCTGATGCAGGGGACACGGGTTTGTGCCCCGGTCCTGGAAGATCCCACATGCCGCGGAGCGGCTAGGCCCCGTGAGCCAGGGACACTGAGCCTGCGCGTCCGGAGCCTGTGCTCCGCAACGAGAGAGGCCACAACAGCGAGAGGCCCGCGTACTGAAAAAAAAAATAAATAAATAAAATAAATAATAAATAAATTATGTAATGGAATATACATTAGGTATATGCAAGATATAAAAAAAAATCATAAAACCCATCCTCATGGTCCAACCACTGGGCCTGAGAAGTATTGTTACTAAAGTGCTGAGACCTTCTGCGTGTTCCTCTCTCCATCTCTGCCTTCTCCCTGACAGAAGTGAGTCCCATCCTGAATCGTGCATTCATAAACCACCAGACTGCCTGTCGATATACAAGATATACATACATCATAGATATACAAACATCAATATGCATACATACGTATCCCTTGGAGGTAAAGAGTTTAGTTTTTACTGTTTATGTACTTTACAAAAGTGACATCATACTACGCATGGCCTCGTGCATCCCATTTTTTGGTACGATATGCTGTATTTTTCAGATAGTCTCCGCAATGCCAAAAAATAGGGAATTTCACCTAGCAATGGATTCTGTGCAACTAATTTTAATGAGAGTTCATGGGGAAAAAAATTGTATTGCAGCAGATGCTGTAGATCCTATTGATTCATCTAATCCTGCCCCCCTTTTACAGACAGACATCAAGCCTGGAGGGATTAAGGAATTTTGTCTCAGTTGCCATTGGGAGCCAAGATGTGTCCCCAGGGCTGCCTAGCACCCCCTGGAGGCGGTATACTGCAGAACCCTGGGAAGGGCTATCTGCAGGCAGAGTATGGGAATGGTGCCCTCCCTCCTGGTCTGTGTGACGTGGAGGCCCTGCCGAAGCTCCTGCTTTTACCTCTTTGTTTTGCACCCAGAATGGGGCTGATATCCAAACCTCTGCCAAGACTGCATGCCTGCTTTTTAAGAAATTTGACCCTGCCGGTGTACTGCCTGAGCCTTGTTTTATTTCCTGTTAATCCGATTTGTGACAGTGAGCCTACTAAAAATTCCTTTCAACTCCCATGTCCTCCCCGTGCAATATCATCCCGGAAAAATCACATTTTGCATTACTGAGAAAGTATCTCGCCTGCTTGATTGTCCCCAGCACCAGAAAGAAACGTAACCACTGAGTGATATGACAGTTTGGAAGAGGATGGTGACAAACTCTAAATGAGATTTCAGCTGTTAACCAACGTTCCTTCGCTGCCATATTAGTCTGAACAGGAGTTAAAGTGCTGCAGGAGTGAGGGAAGTGAGGAAGGGAATTGTGTTCATAGACACTGACAACACACCAGGTACTGACAGGTATGCTTTCCACATGTATTACCATGTTCAAGTGTCACGGCAGCCCTGAGGTAGCAATTTCTTAATCCCCATTCTACCGATGAGCAAACGAGGCTCTGAGAATGTAAGTGCTGTGCCACACGGCAGGCCAGTCTGTCGACCCGCAATTCAAATGATTTTCTTCTGACCTGAGCTCCTCACTCTTTCAGTATTACAACTTGATGACTTATGCCTGCTTGAAGGCAAAACTCATTAAGCATCTTTTGAGTGTGCCATTTGCAGATGCTCAAAGAATTCTGAGCCTGGGGACTTCCCAACAGAGCAAATCAACCTATCTCCAAAACGGGGAAAGGGCTTCATTTTACAACTTTCTCCCATTATATGGATGAGAAAAATGAGAACCGAATCCCAAAGTGGTAAAGAGTCTTTCAGAAGCCACACTCTTCAAAGGCTCCACCTTCTGGGACACATTCACTGACTGCCCCAGAGGAGCTTGTGATTGCATCTCTACTGTTCTTGCATCAACACTGCATGCTGATCAAAAAAATAAAATACAATGTTTAAGTAAACTTCTTTATCCTTGAATAACTTTAGATTTACTAAAAAGTTGCAACAGTAATAGGGGGGATTTCCAATATGCCCTTCATCCGGCTTCCCCTAATGTTGACATCTTCCATAACTGTCATCACTGTCAACGCTAAGAAATTAACATTGGTACAATATTATTAGCTAAACTACGGGCCTCATTTGGATACCAACAGTTTTTTCTAATGTCTTTCTATTGCAGGATCCACTCCAGGATTTCAGATGGTAATTTAACTATTTATAAATCTTTCAGCCTTGAAAACATGTCCAGTGTCAGCCCGCTCACAAGGACATGAGAGTTCTCAGAAGGTAAGGACCCCTGGAAACGTAGCTCTTTATGTCCAGCCACTAGATATGTACTTGCTAAATGTGCAAAGCAAAACAGACTTAGGAGAGTTCTGTTATATTGCTGTTACAGTGCAAAGACCTCAAAAATGGCACCAGAACCAAATTATGAATGCAAATATACAGATAGAGATCTAGGCATGGGTAATGCACACCCACACGTATGTATACAAAAACACATATGTATAGAAACATTCACCATGACAAAGGAAGCATTTCATATCAGTTGAGAAATGTTGGACAGTTCAATAAATGGTGTGAAAACAACTGCCTGTTCATATGACATAAGGAACTAAGTAGATTCCTACCTAGCTCCTTACCTAACATCAGTCACAAAAATAGGTTCCAGAATTATTAAAGCATCACACGTCGAACAAGTAAAAATGTCAAATAATTAGAAAAAAACCCACAGAGAAATATATTTCTAATATCGAGGTTAAGTCAGGCTTTCTAAACACAAATGCTGTGAAGGGAACCAACAAAACCCTGGATTACAAGAAATATTTTCAAAATTTATAACAGAGAAAATATTCATGATGAGAAAAAAAGATGAAAGATGGGGACATATTAAAATGTCTACAAATCAATAGGTAAAAGATGAAATAAACAAGCCAACAGAAAATGACCTAAGGATCTGAACTGGTAATTCCCAGAAACAGACGCATAAACCGACAGCACACATCAAAGAGTATTCGCCTTCACTAGTAATCAGGAAGCAAAAATGCAACCAACATAAGATGCCATTTTCACCCAAAGCGTTACCACCGGTTAAGTAAATGTGTATCAGTCTGGACGTTGGGTGACGGTAAGGGGAACCAGGCCTCACGTGAGCTGACCTGTTGGAAGGAGTATCAGTGAGAGCAGACTTACCCAAGGGTTTTGTCATCAGCCAGCAAATGCTCGTCCCACATCTGTGGATAACAATTGCTGCATCTGCAGTCTCAACCTGGACCTAGGTGGCATGTACTGGGAGGCACACACCTGAGAGCTGGGCATGATGACCCAGAACTGCCGTCTCAAGCCACTGCTCTAGGGCACAGAGTAGAGGTAGGAACTTGACCTTTCTCTGGGGCAGCCAGGTTGGTCCAGGAGGAGCATACAAAATATGATTCCTGGTGAACGCTGTGTCCCTCTGTCCAGGTGCTGTGTCCCAGTGTCCCTGGCCTACCCTCACCCCACTACCACCCCCACCCCAAAATCAGAGCCCCCCAAGTCCGTGCATGAAAATGTAAGGCGGAGGGGCAGGAGATTCGCAGCTGCAAGAAGAGCTGAGGACGCTGCTGGCAACTTACAATCAGGCCTTAGAGCCCCATCTGAGAAGAGCCTTGACCCCTGCCCTCCTCTGGGCCGGCTGCCAGGTTCTACCCTCTCAGGCAGTGACTCCAAAGATCCTTTCTGGAAGGATCGCCTGCAGTTGCTCTCCCTGTCCCACTCCCTTCACTATGAGGCTTTATTTAGGGCCTTAATACCAAGAGGCCCTGACACGGCACCCACCACGAGCAATATTTTGCACGTTCCTTGTGAATCACTGTTGCTGCCCCAGAGAAAGGCCAAACATTGCAAGCTCCCTCGGCTGGGGTGGGGTGAGGGGGCATCTACATGACTTAAGAGACGGAGAGTGCTTTCCCTGGGGAGGAGAAGGGCCGGGCCTCCTCCTGGCCAGAGACCCTGATCAGTAATACACCTGAAGATCTGCTGACGAGAAGCTGTGAGAGTCTTCCCACGCGGCAAGGCAATCTGTTCTGGAGTCTGAAGATTGCGGGGGGATGTATGAAGGGAGAGTGAGGCCCTTACAAACATTCTTGAGGACGAAACTCAAAAGCCCTCCAAGCCACACGTAGTAGCCTGCCAAACAGACCCGCTGCCAGGGCTCCCGCTAGGAAAAGTGCACGGCCCTCTGAATGAGATCAGCTTAAACTAGCCAGCGAGGCTGGAGGCTGAAGGGTCAAACCGAAAAGTTCAGGCCAGTCAGTGGTGGGAGAAATCTACCTGCCAGAGAGCTGTATTTTATTCCTCACGCTGTTTAGAATTGCCGGCAGAAGGTGATAAGAGAAAGTTGACTGATTTTTATCCAACTCTCTGCCAACAAAGTACTCCCTTATTATCTACACCTAGGATGGACCTTCCCCACTGCCTGGCCCTTGGTAGGCCTAAAGCATGACTGATTAGTGATTTAATGTATGGGAAAAGACTTCCAAAGGTCTAGCTATCAGATTGTGTTTAGATACGCACTTAATGCCTCATTCTCACGTGGAATTGAGACCATGGTCTGTGTTCTGCAAACACACTGGACCCTCCCTCCTCAGCCCCCCATCTGAGCAGACCCTCCCTCGCTTTCACCTCTCAGGTGCCTTCCCCACCTCCGATGACTGTCTCAGTGCCGCTCCACTGACCAGGCAGCCCCTGGACCATGGCGTTGTCTCCCGCCTGGCTCTCATGCATTCCCTGGGGGCCTTCTTAATCTGTCCTCTGCACTGCAGACGGGGCTCTTTTCTGAATGTGCGTTTATTCATGCCGTTCCCCAGATTTGGCCTTTGACCCCTGCCCACCACCGACGCTGGATTCACTCCTTTCCCTCCAAATCCCCCCTGTTCCTGGGCTGCTCTACAGCTGGCCTCCAGATGTGCTGTTTCACACCTCCACCCCTTTCAGCTAAGCTTTTCCATTGAAAAGAAAGCCATGCCTCCTGGCTCCTTCCTGTTAAGCCTGCCTCATCCTTCAAAATCCGTCTGAGCTGTCCCTTACGTAGAAGGCCCTCCTAAGCTTGCCTGCACCCAGAAATTAGCTTTATCAAGCACCACTACCTCGGTGAGCTCTATACACAATTGTCCCCAACTAGGTGTCTTAATACCTTTGGATTCAATGTCTAGATGGTTCCTGGCCTCTAGTCCATGCTCAGGAAAAGATGAAAATGTAAATCAATGAATGTAAGGTGTGGGGATCTCTAATCCCCGCAGGCCACTCAGGGTGTTGGGATTTCAAAGCTATTGGTCAGTGATGGTTTCATGGAAGGTGGGGAGTGGGTTCCGGGGCCTGGGCTCTTGGCCGTGACAATGCAACCTAGTCCTCTCCAGAATGTGAAAGAGGTGGGATTGCCCCCCTCATGGGACCTCTGGGAAGACTGAGTAGGGGAGCCGGATAAAGCATCGGGCACAGAGCCTGGCCCCCAGAAGGCTCCAGGACAAGTTCAGCTGAGGCCCAAACTTACGTGCCATGGAAAAGTGGGTGCTGCTAGGAAAAGGGGGCTGAAGCAGCACCACCCATCCTCAAAGTCCAGAAATAACCTCTCCTACTCAGCCAAAGCAAAAGACTCGCCAGGCGGCTTGGTGTATTTCTGCTGCTAAACCTTAGCCTTCACGATCAGACTCTGCTGGAGACGCTCGCCACACCACAGCCAGACCAGGCAGGCCCCGCTTCGCGTGAGCACCTGAGCTGAACCTCAGGCCTCCGTGGGGAGCCACATCTGCCAGGAGCCCAGGTCCTGCTCTTGAGGCTGGGGTTCAAGTCAAAATCCTGCCACTGACTTCCTCCGTCACACTGGGTGAGGCACTCTCACTTCCCCTTTGCAATTCCCTCATCTGTTAAAAAAAAAAATGTGTGGGCCAGTAAGATTCCCACCGCTCCTCCCAGAAGTGAGGACTTTTGGAGGTCACTTCTCCCTTGCCTCCACCATACGGTCCCCACCTGCCCACACAGACTCCAGAGACACCAGTGGAAGGAGAGGGCTGGATGGGCAGGGGCAGGAGGGAGCATGCATTTTCCAAAATGAGTGGAATGCAGTTTCATGGGAGGTTTACAGGACTTCTCAGAGCCTTTAATAAGCAAATACATACTGTAAGCACATTGATGGTGAATCATCAATTGCAAGACATGGAACCACCATATCCCACTCTTATCTGAGCACGGAGCCTGTTATCCCTCTAGAGGAAGCTCTCCTAGAACCAAGGGTTATGTAGAAAACACTTTCAGAAACCCCAGGAGGGTAGAAACCATTGCCAAATCTGAACCAGATCCTGGCTCATCTTTCATCTGTATGAATCTGGGTGCATTGAGTCTTAGTTTAATTGGATGAAATGGAAATGTTCATCGTATCTAACAGGTATCATATTATTCTTGTCTTATTTTCTATGTTTTCCAAACTTTCTATAATAAGTATTTTAATAACTACTTCTTAAACTTATGAATAACATATTTAGGATGTTAAGTACAAATGCAAAGCCTTCCCCAACCCTCTAGCTCCAGTTCTCAAAAGTAATTCAGTATTTGTTTTGCATAACCTTTTAGACCTTCCATGTAAACTTTTTTTTTTTTTTTTTTTTTTTTTTTTTTTTTTTGCGGTACACGGGCCTCTCACCGTTGTGGCCTCTCCCGTTGCGGAGCACAGGCTCCAGACGCGCAGGCTCAGCGGCCATGGCTCACGGGCCCAGCCACTCCGCGGCATGTGGGATCTTCCCAGACTGGGGCACGAACCCGCATCCCCTGCATCGGCAGGCGGACTCTCAACCACTGCGCCACCAGGGAAGCCCCCCCATGTAAACATTTTAAAATGGAAAACAAAACATGATGCTTTGCTTTCAAACCAGGGCGTCGATGATCGCCAGCTCTGGTGTTTGCTCTAAAGACCATGAGGCATCTCTGCGTGCGGATGAGCCCATCACATAGCTTGACATGATGGGCACCCCATAAATACCAGTTCAAAGCAAACTCCTGCTTTTGGGTTGGATTGCCCGCTCAGGGGGCCCTGTGCCGGTTTGCTTTCAGAGTTGATGACTTCCAGAAGCCGCTGCCCTGTGCAAATTCAGGAAGCAATGGATACCTTCCTAGCTCCAGCCCTGGGAGCCTCTGAAAGCAAACAACTGTGGGAGGGATGTGGGTCCGTCCGCTCCAAGGGGCCACAAGACTCCAGAGCAGTGCCTTTGTCTGCCTGGGGCCAAACCACTCTCCTGCCAGTGATGACAAGAGAAATCTCTGGCCAGAAGCGTGGGGGTCAGAGCAGGAAGGAGAAAGAGGGATGGAAGGGGTCTCCACACCACCACAGGCCAAAGCTCCCCCTCTCCTCTCCATCGAGTTCTCTCCCAACCAACCCTTCACCGGCCAAGCTCGGAAAAACTCCTCACGGATTTTTACCATGGTCAAATTACTCATTTACAAAAAATGCTGCTGCAGATGGGCAAGTCCCCACGAAATCATGCCAGGGACTCTTTAGGGCAGATCCTGCTGCTTGGCATAATAAGTCCTTATTACCGTAGCACTGAGGGGTGTCCACTTGCCAGATGCCTGCTTTTAATGAACTTTGCCGTCCAAAACTGGCCAAGAGGACACAAGTCACATTTTGCCAGTCAATGGGAATTGATTACTTCTCGAAAGCCATGCCTCAGCTTGCAGGAAACACACACAAACGCATCCAATATTTGGGGGTTAGTTTGACTTCTTGGAGAAAAAGGCGTTCTTGGCAGCTGGAGACAATGATGGACCAGCCTTTACAAAACCCCCAGGACGCTGGAAAGAAACGGGGTTTCTGGAGGGAGCCTGGGCGGACGAAGGAAGCTTTGGCAGCCTCGGAGTTTGGATCATGCCCAGGACGCCGTCATTTTTTCTTTTTAAATTCCTCCACCCTTCCATGGGTTCATAAATCAGAACTCAACGACACTGACTAAGAACTGACGATCCCAGGTTTGGTACCGGGCTCTGGGATGTCAGAGATGGCCCCTGTCCACTGAGGGAACCAGGATGTCAAGCGGTAACACACGGCTCTCCTGGCGGAACGGGGGAGGGGGCTATAGGAACTCAGAGGAGGGAGGGTCTCAGCTGGGCTGAATCTTGAAGGATGAAGGTGTGTTCACCTGGGGAACAAGGGATGGGGAGAAACGTTCTCCTTGACCTGAAGCCTTCACAGCGGCTGTTCTTTCCAACGGGATAAGTTCCAATCCTCGTCACATACACCCACCCCTTTACCAGGAAAATCTAATACATCCTTCAGTCTCAGCTTGCGAGAGCATCTGTTCAGGGCAGGCTTCCCTAAACCTCACTGACCTGGTTGGGTGCCACCCCCCCCACCCCCAGGACCCCCAGAGTCTTGCAATTCCCCAGGCAGAGCCCTCACCACCTGGCACCGTCGGTTCTCACTTGCTGTCTGACTTTGCGCGTGGCGCATGAGCCTGTGATGAGAGGGGCCATGCCTAGCTTGTTTCCCAAGGTACAGGTGTTAGGACAGCACCTAGCACAGCACCGGGCACACAGTAGGCGCTCAATAAATGCTTATTTGACTGTGGAGTCTGTGAACAATCTTAGACCGGAGAGGTAAAGGGCTGCCCCTGGAATACAACAGGGAGATGGCTGGGGACATGGGGGTGGCATCTACTGAGGACCCACTATGCAGACGGCCCTCTCCCTGAGCCCTCAAGTCCACTGGGAGAGCGGTGGGTAAGGGCAGTGGAGTCTCTGAAGGGGAAGCCTGCAGACAGAGGGGAGCCAGGCCGGCCCAGACGGAGGGCAGTCTCGGTTCGCTGCCCCCGAAGCCCCCTCTACTCTCCAGAGTGCCAGGCCCCCAACTGGGGTGAAGAGGGCACTTCATCAACATCCCCAGGCTGAGGGGACCTCAGAGAGGGAGGAGCTGGGGGACAAGCCCGGAGGGGGAGGCTCTCCGTCAGGGGCCAGGCCTGGGCCTTCAGGAGGAAGCCACCCAGGACCTAGAGATCCAGGGTGAGATGGGGCTGAGCTAGGGAGGCGCTGGGCTGTGTGTGGAGCCAGCCGAGCTCCGCAAAGGAAGAAACAGAGAGGGCAGGGGTCGGGGGGATCAGGGATGGCAGCAGAGAGAGGAAGACCGAGACCCAAGGCAGAGAAAGACACAGCAAGAGACGAGAAAAGAGGGTTGCGCAGATGGGAAAGGAAACGAATAGAGAGGAGGAAAGCGAACAAAGAAACTCAAAAGCAAATGGAGTCATAAGGGACAAATGAACCAAAGGAAGAAACGTCAGAGAGGGGCAGACATAGATGAGGAGAGAAACAAAGGCAGGGGAAAGTGACCAGCGGTCACCAAGGCTGGTCTGAGAAAGGCAAGCAGCGCCCAGAGCTCCCGCAGCACAGGGCCCAGCCCTCCCCGGGGGCCTTGACCGCTGGGTCCCTCTGGCTCCAATCCGGGCCACGAACAGCCGCCTGTCTACTGAACTGAGTACCACTCAAGTCCTTAGACGGCAGAGCCCTCCTCGGGCCTTCGGAGTCCATGTCATGTGTGTTGGGAGGCAGGAAGAAGAAGGAGGGGTGTGGGAAGGACAGGAAGGATCCCAGGGCTCTGGGCTTCAGACAACAGCCCCCCACGCCCCCCCAGATGGCTGCTGGGGGGGGGGGCGGGCCCCTTGTCTCCCTCTTGCCTGGCCTTGAACGTCGAGTAGCCTGATACTGGCTCTTCACATTAGGGTGGGCCCCCATCCCTGAGCCAAGGCCAGCACATGGCCTGTACCACTCAGACCTTTCCATGGGGCCTGAGGAATGCAGTCCAGGGGCTCTCTGACCCCAGTCCTGGCTGGGAGACCAAAAGCCTTCCTTTTTCTGAGCCTCTGTTTCCTCACCTATTCAATGCAAGGCTAAGTCATCGCCCAACACATTGTGTTTAATCCTGAGAATGGCAACAATGATGTGCTTTCCCTGTGCCGTCCCTGTCCTTATAGCCCCAGCTCGTCCCTCCTGCCAGACAACCTGACCCTCCCACGGGCAGCTGGCAGAACGCCCGTGTCTGTGGTCTTCCCTAAAGAGAGCTCAGCACTGTCCCAAATACGACGGCTAGTCTTACTTATTTTTCATCTTCTAAATTGCACTTCCCCTGAGTCAGGGAAAGCCTGCCATTACGCTATTTAACCTATAGATATCTATATGGTTTTCTCCAGAGCCTGCCAAAAGAGCCCTGTTCCAATTAACCTACAATTCTTTCTTTAAGAGCAGCAGCGTGAGATAACAGACACGCGAAGTTGGAAGGGGCCTTGGAGATCTTCTAATCCAACCAGAAAGTTCTGCAGCCCATGATGCCAGCCCCAGAGAGGCAAGGTCCCAACATACAAAGTCACCCGAGTCAACAGAGGCACTGGGACTTGAACTTAATTTACCCTATTCCCAAGCCAGGGCTCTTCGCTCAAAACCCTGCTGTCATGCGTTTGTTTGTTGATTCATTTATTAAGCAGGTTTGGCCTTGCAATGCCTTGCACATCTATTTGTTTTGGCTAAGATGGCCTTGCACATCTATTTGTTTTGGCTAAGATGGCCTTGCACATCTATTTGTTTTGGCTAAGATGGCCTTGCACATCTATTTGTTTTGGCTAAGACGGCCTTGCACATCTATTTGTTTTGGCTAAGATGGCCTTGCACATCTATTTGTTTTGGCTAAGATGGCCTTGCACATCTATTTGTTTTGGCTAAGATGGCCTTGCACATCTATTTGTTTTGGCTAAGATGGCCTTGCACATCTATTTGTTTTGGCCTTGCACATCTATTTGTTTTGGCTAAGATGGCCTTGCACATCTATTTGTTTTGGCTAAGATGGCCTTGCACATCTATTTGTTTTGGCTAAGATGGCCTTGCACATCTATTTGTTTTGGCCTTGCACATCTATTTGTTTTGGCTAAGATGGCCTTGCACATCTATTTGTTTTGGCTAAGATGGCCTTGCACATCTATTTGTTTTGGCTAAGATGGCCTTGCACATCTATTTGTTTTGGCTAAGATGGCCTTGCACATCTATTTGTTTTGGCTAAGATGGCCTTGCACATCTATTTGTTTTGGCTAAGATGGCCTTGCACATCTATTTGTTTTGGCTAAGATGGCCTTGCACATCTATTTGTTTTGGCTAAGATGGCCTTGCACATCTATTTGTTTTGGCTAAGATGGCCTTGCACATCTATTTGTTTTGGCTAAGATGGCCTTGCACATCTATTTGTTTTGGCTAAGATGGCCTTGCACATCTATTTGTTTTGGCTAAGATGGCCTTGCACACCTATTTGTTTTGGCTAAGATGGCCTTGCACACCTATTTGTTTTGGCTAAGATGGCCTTGCACACCTATTTGTTTTGGCTAAGATGGCCTTGCACATCTATTTGTTTTGGCTAAGATGGCCTTGCACATCTATTTGTTTTGGCTAAGATGGCCTTGCACATCTATTTGTTTTGGCTAAGATGGCCTTGCACATCTATTTGTTTTGGCTAAGATGGCCTTGCACATCTATTTGTTTTGGCTAAGATGGCCTTGCACATCTATTTGTTTTGGCTAAGATGGCCTTGCACATCTATTTGTTTTGGCCTTGCACATCATCTATTTGTTTTGGCTAAGATGGCCTTGCACATCTATTTGTTTTGGCTAAGATGGCCTTGCACATCTATTTGTTTTGGCTAAGATGGCCTTGCACATCTATTTGTTTTGGCTAAGATGGCCTTGCACATCTATTTGTTTTGGCTAAGATGGCCTTGCACATCTATTTGTTTTGGCTAAGATGGCCTTGCACATCTATTTGTTTTGGCTAAGATGGCCTTGCACATCTATTTGTTTTGGCTAAGATGGCCTTGCACATCTATTTGTTTTGGCTAAGATGGCCTTGCACATCTATTTGTTTTGGCTAAGATGGCCTTGCACATCTATTTGTTTTGGCTAAGATGGCCTTGCACATCTATTTGTTTTGGCTAAGATGGCCTTGCACATCTATTTGTTTTGGCTAAGATGGCCTTGCACATCTATTTGTTTTGGCTAAGATGGCCTTGCACATCTATTTGTTTTGGCTAAGATGGCCTTGCACATCTATTTGTTTTGGCTAAGATGGCCTTGCACATCTATTTGTTTTGGCCTTGCACATCATCTATTTGTTTTGGCTAAGATGGCCTTGCACATCTATTTGTTTTGGCTAAGATGGCCTTGCACATCTATTTGTTTTGGCTAAGATGGCCTTGCACATCTATTTGTTTTGGCTAAGATGGCCTTGCACATCTATTTGTTTTGGCTAAGATGGCCTTGCACATCTATTTGTTTTGGCTAAGATGGCCTTGCACATCTATTTGTTTTGGCTAAGATGGCCTTGCACATCTATTTGTTTTGGCTAAGATGGCCTTGCACATCTATTTGTTTTGGCTAAGATGGCCTTGCACATCTATTTGTTTTGGCTAAGATGGCCTTGCACATCTATTTGTTTTGGCTAAGATGGCCTTGCACATCTATTTGTTTTGGCTAAGATGGCCTTGCACATCTATTTGTTTTGGCTAAGATGGCCTTGCACATCTATTTGTTTTGGCTAAGATGGCCTTGCACATCTATTTGTTTTGGCTAAGATGGCCTTGCACATCTATTTGTTTTGGCTAAGATGGCCTTGCACATCTATTTGTTTTGGCTAAGATGGCCTTGCACATCTATTTGTTTTGGCTAAGATGGCCTTGCACATCTATTTGTTTTGGCTAAGATGGCCTTGCACATCTATTTGTTTTGGCTAAGATGGCCTTGCACATCTATTTGTTTTGGCTAAGATGGCCTTGCACATCTATTTATTTGTTTTGGCTAAGATGGCCTTGCACATCTATTTGTTTTGGCTAAGATGGCCTTGCACATCTATTTGTTTTGGCTAAGATGGCCTTGCACATCTATTTGTTTTGGCTAAGATGGCCTTGCACATCTATTTGTTTTGGCTAAGATGGCCTTGCACATCTATTTGTTTTGGCTAAGATGGCCTTGCACATCTATTTGTTTTGGCTAAGATGGCCTTGCACATCTATTTGTTTTGGCTAAGATGGCCTTGCACATCTATTTGTTTTGGCTAAGATGGCCTTGCACATCTATTTGTTTTGGCTTCCCAGGGATCCTTCCCTTTCCTGGTGCCAGCAGTCTGTTCCTATTGAATAACTATTCCTGCTCCTGTGGTCCTGGGGGAATAGGCACCCATACTGCCCACCCCCATTCCAGAACACTAGGACAGGAGGTAGAGGGAGTCGATACTTAGGCATGTGCTATCCCATCTCCCACATGGGATCTGTGGGTGGAAATGCGACCCAGGTGTGCCAACCAGCCTTCCTTGAGATTCCTATGTGGATCGCAGTGGGGGAAAGATTCCTCCTTTCCACCGCAGCCTGACCCTGCAGAATGGTAAGCTGTGAGGACGTGATTCTCCTTGAGGGTTGCCGTCTTTCATCTTCCTAACCACAGGGAGAAAGCCTGCCTGCAGAAAGAAGCCAGCACACAGAGACCAACAGAGTCAAGAGATCAGAAGAGAGGCTGAGTCCTAGCAGCATCCTCAGAGCTGTGGGTCTAGGGGATCCCCCAAGGAGCCCCGTCTTCTAAAGAAGAGAGCCACCCCAAATCGCAGGTGGTAAAAGACATACAAATACAAATAAACCCTACCTTTCATGCCGCTGCTCATATTATCTCATTTAACGCACGAAATAATTCCACTCGGTGAATATCATTAAGCCCATCTGACGGTGAATTGATTAAGGCTTTGAGAGGTAAGATGTCTTGCCCTGTACCCTAAGTCACATGCCCAAAACAGAAGCTCACCTCAGCTTCAAAGCCAGAATGTTTCCCAATTGTCTACACTGGCTTTTCTGTGATAGAGAGAAGCCCAGGAGGTGGTGGGACACCAAAGAAGACAACCTTTGCCCGCCCGGGGCTGCAGGGAAGAAATGAAGAGGTACCCTCATTAGGAATATGAATGGTGGATTGTGTCTTGAGGAAATTCCAAGCGGATGTGGCCTGAGAAGAGGGAGGAGGATTCCTTCAGACCGCAGGCCTACGGGTGGGACCTGACAGACGCATCCTGTTTCAGTGTTTTTGCTCCAAACCCCAAAGAGGCCCTTCCACGTCCAGAGAGTGGTCATGATAAAAACTCTGCACAAGTTTCTTTTCAAAGAGATTCCCCTCCCTCTCTCTCCCCCCTACCGCTCACCTTCTCTTTCTCTCTGCTCAAACTCCTGCCAAAGGCACTGGCAGCTTAGGGTCTGAGTTCCTGGGTGATCTGAGGTGACAGGAGAACTCAGGCAGCCATCCGATCTGTATTCTGGACAGCCTAGCCGCAGCATTACTTACAAGGCATTCCGCAACCTTTTGCTGCCGCTTTCTTTAAAGGCTTGAGCAATTTTGATATTTTGGTTCAGGGTCACTATAGAAAAGCTTTACAATTCTAGCTCAGGAATTAGAAGATATATTTGTAATAAGAATTGCTAACCACTGTCAGCTGGCAGGCCCGTGTCCGTGCATGAAAATGATGCCATTAGATTTCACAACGGTGGGCAAAATGTAAAGATCATGTATCGTATAAGAGACAGAAGTGAAAAAAACCCCCACTCCACCCTTGGGGGGTTTCAGGTGGTCCGGGTGGTGAGGCTCCACGGGCGCATTTAGCCCCTAGATAAGGTGGAAAGCTCAGTACTACTGGTCTTTGCAAATAGTACTATTTTCCCTTCATTTTATCTAACTGCTTTCTCCTATAATGTTGAGGAATCGTGCAATTGCATGTTAATGAGGTGATGGTGAGCCTGAGAGATAGTGAGGGGGAAGGTAAAGATCTAAGGGAGACAGGAGAGGTCCCAAGCACACAGGTCCAGAGCGTGGCAGGGACACCCAGCCTGTCCCTGCACTGAAAGCTGGGCCACCCACGTGACTGAGCGACAGTGTCAGGGCCTCAGAAGCAGGCGGGCTGGGGTTGGGCTCCTGCTCTGGCATTTCCAGGCCATGCAGCTTTTGGTGGATTGCTGATACTTTCGTTTCTGGTAGAATCCATTTCCTTCCAAAGGGAGAATGCGTGACTGCACGTCTGCCATGTTCTAGATGCTGGGGAGATCCTAGTGAAGGGGAGGGGCAAACATCCCTGTGCTCCTGACACCTGGCTCTAACAGGATGATGACGGGGATGACCCAAGAACACTGGCCTGTGAGGATCGTACTAACGTAGCCAAAGGGTCAGGCACACAGTAGGTGCTTGATTAATGCCTCTTTCTTCCACTCTTGATCCCCATTTATTGATCACGTCAATCAAGAGAGGAACTTATCCTTAGCAGCAGCTTCTAGGTAAGGAAGAGAGTGAGGATCAGAGGCTGTGAGGATGTATCAGAGACAGAAAGCTTACAGGGCACAGATTCGAGCTCAAGTCTGTCTGACTCAGAAATGCGTTGACTCTCCCCGTCATCAGCTCTCGTTAAATCAAAGACAGTTGCCAGGGTCTGAGTTCCAGAAACGTGGCCTTTTCTCATCATAATTAGAAACATGGAGGTGACAACAAGAAAGGTGTTGGATGCTCCCTGACCCCACCCTGGAGAGTGCAGGAAAGGAGGAGAGAGGTGTGTAGACGGAGACTAGAGCTTGGGGAGTGAGCGGTGTGGACCAGACTGGAGCCTTCAGCAGGGACGGGAGGAGGGGCACCGGGCAGCGGCACAATGCCAGACCACTACTCGTCCCAGCCTGCTCCGTCCTCAGGCCCTGCACCTGTCACCTCAGGCTGGTCACTGATACTTGTGTCTCCTTTCGACACGGCCTCTGTATCTTACGAGTGGTCCCCTGGGCTACCTTAATTCCGATTCACCTTATAAACGATTCTCTATTTGAAAAGAAACCATTTCTGGTTTAGGATTAAGGATATGGATTTAGGGGCTCATCATAAAAAAGAAAATGAACCCATAAAATGAAAAACGTAGCACTTGAAAGACCTTTTATGGTTTGCAGAGTGTTTCTCTCATAGTTTCTCACGTGATACTCTTGAAAAGATCCCTTCAAACCTGTATGTACATATGAGGTAAAAAGAGACAGCCCGAAAAGTAATTTACCTCATCTCTCAGAGCTGTCTTTTGGCAGGTGTGACATTTAAGCCCAAATGTCTTGACATAAAATCCAGAAGGTGCCCCACCACATAGGATCTCTCAATCACTGAAGCGGGAGGGTGTTAAGACTGACTGCACACCAGCCAGGAGTAGTTCACCTGCAGCCACACTGAGGTCTCACAACGAACTTGCAATGCAGTGTTTCTCAGAGCGTGGTCCTCAGGGCACCCACGTGGAACCACCCCCCTCCTCCCCGGAAGCTTGTTGGAATATAAGCATCGGGGCCCATCCCAGACTTACTGACTCAGCATCTCCAGGGACAAGCCTGGGAATATGCATCTTATTTAACAAGCTTCCCGGGAACCACTACAGTAAGATGGATATGTATTGTCCCTGGTTATAGATGAGAAACATGAGGACCATGGAGAATCAGCATCTCATCCAGCTTATGTAGTGTCAGATGGTGGATTCAGTCTCCATCTTTATGATCGCAAAGCCCAGGGTTTACCGACAGACTCATTCATTCAACGAGCATCTATGAAGCACCTAGCAAGGGCCAGGCGCCGTTCTAGATTACCCCGGCACACGAAGATACAGCCTATCCGCTTCTTTGCCTTAATGGGTACCTGATGAGAGAAATAAGCTTAAAAGTTGGAGTTGGGCAGAAAGAAGGGTTTCGGGGCTCAAAATTGTTGAGTCTGGAGCGGTTTACAGAAGCAATGACAGATGTTGGGCACCCTGGGACTTCCCTGGTGGTCCAGTGGTTAGGACTCCATGCTCCCAATGCAGGAGGCCTGGGTTCGATCCCTGGTCAGGGAACTAGATCCCGCATGCCACAACTAAAAAAAAAATATCCCACTTGCCACCACTGGGACCCAGCGCAGCCAGGTTAATTAATTAATATTTTTAAAAAAAGATACTGGGTGCCCTAAGATATGTTAAGCTCTCTGATCTTATTCAATCTGCCAACAATCTATGAGGAGGTATTACTATTATTATTATCATCATCATCATCATCGTCCCCAGTTCAGAGGTGGGGACACTGAGAGCAGGAAAGCTAAGTGAATTGTCTAAGTCATTAAAGGCAGAGCCAGGCTGTCTGACTTCAGAGCGCACACTATCGGGGCCATCGCTAGGAAAGTCCTTGGTCTCCATCTGCCTCCAAATACCACGCTCACGGGCTGAGTCTCTACGGGAAGTGCATGTGGCTCATTAACGGGTTCCCGTCAAAGAGACAACGTTAATACCTATAACCTAATACAGCCACGTAATAATCATTATAACGGCAATCAACATCACCAGAACACGTTAATGAATTACTGATGACTTTCCATCACCTTAAAGAAAAACACATTTGAGCAGCCAGTCCCACGAGAAGACAAGAGACACATCATGATTAGCCAGCTAATCTATGGTCAACGTGTTAATGTGCTTGAGGGAAGCATCGTGCACTGAGTGTTCAGATTTCTAGCAAGAAGGGTGTGGGTCAGCCGGTCACGGACTTGGCTGGCAGCTGAGAGCTCCAGGGGTGAGCACAAGACATGGATTTAGAGGACTAGCGACGTCCATTCTTCCTTCTAACCCATCCCTTCCTTCTTTACTTCTGTTCGTCCTTTTTCTTTTATCAGTGAGGGTCCACTCTAAAGACAGAACCCAACCCAGTTGTTTGAACAGAGAGAACTTAGTATAAAGAACTGTTCAGTAGGAATAAAGTTGATAACTAGGTACTTGAAAGGGTAAAAAGAGAACCACAGGGCGTCACAGTTCAACCAAGTGTAGGAGTAGCTACCACTTGCTAGGGCTGAGAACACAAAGAGAAGAGGTTGGTGTGAGGAAGCTCTGGGGGAGGGGTCTCACAGAGTCAGGACTCAGATCTCTGAGGAAGTGATGCCCGCTGGTGGGGGCAGGTATCTCGAGGGGTTGTGATGGGCTGATTCTGCAAATGATGAAAAAACTGCCAAGTGTGATAAGCTGCTGCTCCAGAAGGGTGAAGAAAAACCAGGAAACTGATGGGACGCCCCTAGGAAGAGCCATGAGAAAGGATGAGAGCCTCTATGTTTTCTTCCCCCCGAATTACTTCCACATTAAGTGCTACCTAACTCTCTGAAAAATGAATGGATTTGGGGCATCAGAGAACATTCGAGATTCTGGGTTTCCCAACACTGCACACTGTGCCAAGACTCAAACCACAAACACGTTATTGTTTGAACCCATCTGAGCATCTGCTTTAGGCTGGTGCATCCTTTATCTCATTCAATTTGCCTAAAAGTGCCTGGCAACCAGATATTATCATTCCCACTGTAGAGCCGTCAAACTCCTACCCATGGAGGCTAAGGAGATGCTCCAAAGGCACACAGCTCATCAAACCCAGGCCTGAAAATTTGCAAACAGCACCATCCTGAGAGCTCTACCCCAGCTTCCCACATTTATCCTGCTGGTACCCATCATCTAGCTGCTATCATGGAACTATTACTGCATGCCACGCCTTGTGTGTGGGAGATACCCACAGAACACAAAGGAAAGAGGACATAGCATGGCACACACACACACACACACAAACCAATTCCAGGAAGAGCCTGTGACAGCTTTCAAGCCACATCCTTGTTGCGTGCACCACGACAAAATGCCCTGAAGCATCCTCCGTGGTGAGGTGGGCTTAAGAGAAGCTCTAGGAAAGAAGTCCTGTCTTGTCAAAGGCATTTGGGAAACGCTGCTAACTCATCCCCTCTTGGAGGGACACCAGGCAGGGTGTCACAGCAAAGGCACTGAGAGGAAAAACTGGCCTGCAGTGAGAAAAGGTAATGAATTTGGTTCAACCAAGTGTTTTGCAAATTACTGCATGAGTCTTGTGTGCCCACAACAGTTATCAGTATTCCATGGATGGTGTTTTGTGTCGCACACTTGGGAATGCAGCTCTGAGGAAGGGAAGGTTGCAAGGAACACTGTTGTACTTGCCCGGAGCAGGCACAGGCCACAGCCGCCGAGCTCAGAGGCACGGAGGTGGGGGACTGCCCAGGATGCAAGAGATCGAGAAGGTTCAGGGAGGTACCTGCAGCTGAGGAAAGCCAACATCAGGGGTGTAATTAGGAAAGCAGGGACAAGGAGATGGGGACACATTACAGCTGGGAACGCTCACTAATTATCCCAGATAGCAGCTTTTTAACCCGATGCCCTTTGAAATGCTTACTGTGCAGTGTCTTAAAATCTCTTCTTGTGCAATGTGTATAACAAAGAATGAATATGCAGAACACATAAAAATTAATCATCCAGGGACTTCCCTGGTGGCGCAGTGGTTAATAATCCGCCTGCCAATGCAGGGGACATGGGTTCCAGCCCTGGTCCAGGGAGATGCCACATGCTGCAGAGCAACTAAGCCTGTGCGTCACAACTACTGATCCTGCGCTCTAGAGCCCTTGAGCCACAACTACTGAGCCCGTGTGCCACAACTACTGAGCCCGCATGCCTAGAACCTGTACTCCGCAACGAGAGGGCACTGCAATGAGAAGCCCGTGCACCGCAACAAAGAGTAGCCCCCGTTCGCCGCAACTAGAAAAAGCCCACACGCAGCAACGAAGACCCAATGCAGCCAAAAAAAAAATTTTTAATATTTATACAATCAATAAGAAAAAGGTGACAATCCAATACAGAAGCAGGCACAAGGAAGGAAGAAGCAAATCTCAAAAGGAAAAAATAGCCAACAAACATAAGAAAATATACTCCTCTGGACAGTAATCAGTGGAATGCAAATTAAAACAATATATGTTTGTTTGTTTCCATCTGATTGGCAAAAAAATAAAGATTTGACGCTACTGAATGCTGGTAATGTACAATGCTCCAGCCACTCTGGAGGGCAACCTGGCCTTTTCTGTTAAAATTTAAAATATGCATGCCATCTCTGTCTCAACAATTATTACGGTAACTATTATACATAAATGCCCCATGAGACCTAATCTGTTCACAGCAGGACTGTTTGTGATAGCCCCAAATCTGAAACAACGGAAGGCCCTAGACTGTGGACGGCCCAAATAGCAATTAAAATGAATAAGCCATACACGAACAGTATATGCGGTAAAAAGGTAACAGATTACTATGTATAAGATTAAAACATGTGTTTATACACTCAAACTGATAATGATATAAAAACCTGAGAAGGAAACACCTTAATCTGATGCTCACGGTTGCCTCTGGGGATGGGGGTGACCTTGGGGTAAAAGGTCAAGGGAGACTCAAGTTTTATCTGTGGTGTTGCAAGTTTTGCAATGAGAATGTGCTTGTATGTTGCTTACACACTTACTTTTTAAAGAAAAGCAATCTCATGTGAAGTGATACACATGAAACAGAGACAGACATCTCTTCCAGCTGACACAGAGCAAAGAGAGTAGAAATATCTGTCAATGAAGGGAATGACTTTTCTCTTTCCACTACAGCTATGGGTCTATTTAGCACTACCAGCTTCTGCATGTGGGCAGGAAATAGCTTTCCTGGATCCCCTACTGTATCCTGGGCTCAGTAACAAGCACTTTGCAAGCTCATATATTTACCACCAAAACCTATGGGGTCAACATTGTTAGGCTCCAGAGATGAGGAAGTATCCCAGAGCTCGCTTTTGACAGAGACTGGGCCGAAATTCACATGTGCCTGAACACACACAGCAAGGCGTGACGGGTAATGGTATGTGTCAACCTGTCAGGGCTAAGGGACTCCCAGGTAGCTGGTAAAACATTATTTCTGGGTGCGTCTGTGAGGGTGTTTCCAAAAGAGATTAACATTCGAACCTGTAGATTATCTTCACAGATGTGGGTGAGCGTCATCTAATCCATTGAGAGCCTGAATAGAACGAAGAGTAGGAAGAAGGGAGAATGTGCTCTCTTTGGTGAGCTGGGACCTCCACCTTCTCCTGCCCTTGCACATCGGCACTCCTGGTTCTCAGGCCTTTGGACTCAAACTGAATTCTACTACCAGCTTCCCTGTTCGTCCAGCTTGCAGACGGCAGACCATGGAACTTCTCAGCCTCCGTAATCAAACAGGCCAATTCCTAAAATAAATCTCTTCTTACATATCTATACCCATATCTATATCTATCTATACCCTATCAGTTCTGTTTCTTGAACCTAATACACAGAATCTTTCCAAAAACCACAACCCTCATATTATTGGGCTATAAATACATGTGCTCATGTATATTTATCTACAGTCTATATATCATCTATCTCTATAAATAGTTGGGTTTATATCAGTGGTTCTCAATTAGAGATGATTTTGGCCCCACCCCCACCCCAGGGGACATTTAGCAATGCCTGGGGACAGTCCTGATCATCACAGCTGAGGGGAAAGGGTTGCTACTGGCATCTAGTGGGTAGAGGCTGAGGATACTGCAAAACAGGCTCCGATGCACAAAGACTCCGCCAGCCCAAAACATTCAAAGTGCGGAGGCTGAGAAACCTCGGTTTCTACCTATGAGAATGGTTTGAAAGCTCACAGCCTCAGGAAGGCCTGGCAAGGTCAGCATGAAATGCCCAACTTACATCTCTAAACCCAGATGTGGCTACTTCCCACAGCCAGATGATCCCTGGCAATGAAAAATCATTGCTCACCGCCCTTTGGACAAAAGCTAGTCAAGTTCTCTGTAGCTTTTTGAGAAACCAAATGGGAGGGCAGCAGGGTCCAACCCAGTCAAAGATAATGCAACTGAACCTGAGTTAAAAGCTTGAGGAATAGGTGAGAATAGTCTCTTTGATTTTTCTCGCCCAGAGAAAAATCTTACAGAAGAACTAACCCACTAGATAGACCAGGAAAGTGCAAAGAATATTCATCAGTAAACAGAAATACCCCACATTGTGTCTGGACTCTATTCTTTCATATCAGAGAGCACTGTCACTTAAGATGTGTTTGGATAAACAGTCTTTCTGAGTATTTATCAACTCCCCTTTCAGTATGAATTCTTCCCATTTTCTGTCTTCTTAAGTCTATTTCCAATAGTGAAAAGGTGCCAGTGATAATTAAAACCTAATTCTATCCCTGCATTCATTAAAACAAACAAACAGACAGAATACGATCTCCTGTAAAGCCCTCAGAAATAACCAAGTCTCCATGTCTGCCCAGAATAACAGTGATTTCAAAAGGATAAAGTTTGGAGAAGAAATACCCAGAAACGCAGTGAAATTAATTGCTGTTTTTCAAGAAGCAGCTCTAAAATGCAGTAATTAATTGACCTCCTATGAGAGACAGTTTCTCCATAGTTAATAACCACTCTTCCCAGACATGAGAAAGACAGATTACTTTCATTTGAAAAGAGCTTCTACTAAAATCGAATGATGGAAGACATCACCGCACTTTCTGGTACATGCACCATAACCAGATGGGGTTTCATGAGTTGCTGTTACTCTTTTAGTCCGGTGAGGGGAACATGCTATCAGTGGTCCTGCAGAACGTGCTTCTGTGCTTTCCTGAGTCTGAGACATCTGTACGCCCATGGATTGGTGTGTTATCTGGAGAGAGCTTTCTGTTAGGAACGGCTGTCCTGTCCCACGCGAGGCAGCACGGTGTCGGACTCATCTGTCTAATGAGCAGTGCAGGAGAGGGCACTCAGCTCCCACTCCTTCCCTCCCACACTGATGCTCCTGCGACGGACGCATGCCACGATGCAGGGAGACAGCAGTTGGGTCAAAGTTGTAGGGCTTCTCCCGACTTCCACGCACCCCCTCCAAGTCCACTCCTCTCTCCTGCCCTTGTCCTCGAGGGCTCACCTGTTAGGACTGCATCAGGGGATTCACTTACCTTCTGGCATGTCTTCGGATGTGGCCAGTGGGGCGCCCTCACAAAAAGCCTCAGGAGCGGGAGAGTAAGATTGGGGTCCTTCTGCCTTAGGCACCCTCCCTGCAGAGCTTCCTCAAGCTGGCCACGTCCCGCTCCTGGCATAGCACCCCTCTCCCCTCTCCTCCAAGGGTGCAATTTGAGTGTGCCGTCCATTTCCTGCTCGGCCCAGACTGCTATGCTCATGGCTCTCTCAACCCGATCTTCCCTAGGGCATTCGCTTTGTCTTAGCCTTCTAGTGCCTTGCAAGCAATTTCACTTCATGAGTCTTTCTTTCCACACCCAAACTGCACTCAGGACCGAGACACTATATAAAGTCTGCCCCAGCCCCCAGGACTGAGAAGGAGAACCGGAAACTGGAAGAAAATGAAGCTAGAACGTAGCCACTACTGCTAATTTGAGGGGTGACGGTATGGAGAAGACCAAAGTGGATATGAAGCAGACTGAGAAAAACGTGCATAAAGAGTGAGAGTTATTTGTTGAAGGATCTCCATGTCTTTCTCCAGAATGGGGAGTTGAACTCATAGTTTTCCAAAATCCCTCCTCATTTAAAGTCCTAACTCCATGTGTCATACTCCTTGAGTCAGGATTCATGGCTCGGGAGTTAGGTTGCCTTTCCATTCCTCACAGTCTCCAGAGAGAAAAACTAACTAGTTCTGTTTGTTTGTCTGTCTGTTTTGTTTTATTTTCTCTTTAGTCTTTGGCTTGCGCATGACAGTAAAAGTTCCTTCTCTCTTACTTAGGGGGGATGCTGACTCATGGGGGATGCTTATATCCAAACTCCTCTCTCTCGAGAAAAGTGACCCTCATATTGTGGCTCACCTCTCTTCTTTTTCTCCTCTTCCGCCTCCTCTTTTTCCTCCTTCTTCTCCTTCTTATTTATTTTGCAAATAAAGTCAATGATACCAGCGCAATGATAGCACCTAGTAAACCACTAAACAAAAGAGCTAAAATACACGGTTCCCAGAACAACTTCGGCCCTTCCTGCTACCTAGTAGTTCAGGCTGTTTTATTTAAAATTTAGAATCCCCATTTATCTCAGTGGGAACTATCAAAAATGCCCACAGAGGGATCTTCTAGTTCTTGGGTTGTCGGAGAGCAGGTGATTAATTGATTGTCCCACAAGCAGATTCCCAGCCCACCCCATGCAGCTTTAGAGAGCAAGATGGCGGAAACATAAGTTGGGGAGTCCTCCATGTAAAAAGAGTCAACTCTACTCAATGCTCTGTGGTGACCTAAGTGGGAAGGGAATCTAAAAGAAAGTGGATAAGTGGATCTATGTATATGTTTAACTGATTCGCTTTGCTGTACAGTAGAAACTAACACAGCATTGTAAAGCAACTATATTCCAATAATAATTAATAAAAATATAAAATAAAAAGAGTCAAGCAACCTGGCTGGAGGGAATGGTCCCAACGCAGTAACCGACACTTCCTACGCAGAGGCTATCCTATTTCTCCTTCCACTGGGACCACATAAACTAAATTTCAAGGCTGAAGAGAGGCATGGTCCCTCAGCAGCTCTGAAGCTGCAATCAGCTCTAGGAAAGGAAGCTTGGAAGAAAGTACAAGCCCAGGCTTTCCCTGAATTCGAGAATAGCTGGGGCTGGGAGTGGAGGGCTCATCCCAGCTCCCAGGAATCTTAAAGAAAGGTTCTCTGTTAATCCTCATCTCTAATCCTTCCAACTGTTCCTACAATTGAGATAACAGTTCCTAGGTCTGTTAAAACAACAGACACCACATCTTTGTGAACTATTCAAGAAGAAACCCAATGGCCTTATTCTACAGATACCTCCAAGGCAGTTGTACAAACGTGCGCTTCAATCAATACTCATTAAGATGGTTTTATATACAAAACACCTAAATAACGAAATCAATCTGCTATGCAGAATGAAAGTGAATAAGGACAGAAGAACCAGGGGAAAAAAACCCACTGAGGAGTTAAAATAATGATCATAATGCTCTGAACTGACTCTCAAAGAAGAATTCTTCATGGCCTCAGGCAGCACCATTTTAAAAATTTGTCTATTCGCAATTATTTTTTCACATACTTCTAATAAAATTGGTTAGTTGCTTTTCTACCACAGAGTTGATTAGAAGACGTATACACCTAAAGGGTAAAGCTTGGAGGGGATGGAAGACAGGCAGATCTCACTCAGAATGAAATTATGGGCATTGGGGGTCTAGTGAGAGGGTGATGAAGAAGAGAAACGTTGAGTGACTCAAGAACTGTGCAGCAGGCTGGGGTACTTTTGCGTAGAAGCAGAAGTCTACATAGTCTACGTAGGTCCAGTAGCTTCTAAAAGAATCAGTTGATTAGAGCAGAGTGAAAAATTGGAAATTAAAAGGAGGATCCTAAATTACCAAAAAGTAAAATTAAAATATGTTCCAAATCTCCTAGTGGGAACATATGGCAGATTGCAACGTGTCTTCTCTTATTTTCAGTCCACATCATTGATTCCAGGGATGTCATTGATTCCACTGTGATGTCAGTTGTTTTCTGTTGCCTCCAATGCAAATTTAAAATTCCACCATGACGCTTTGAGATTTCTTATGCTCTGTTCTTCTCCCAAGGGACTCTCTTTGCCCCTCTGCATTCATCTTAATCTCTTGCCTCTCATGTACCACCCCGATTCTATTTCACAGAGGCTGTTTCTAGGACTTGCCTTGGACTTCTTACATTTTAAACTTATCTTAGAAAATATAACTTTTAGAGATACACTTTTTCTTTGGGTCTCCAGAGCAAAACTTCCTTTCTCTTAAGCAAAGCCCCTCAGGTTAGTGATTTTTAAAAATTATTTATTTGTTTATTTGGCTCATCCCAAACTGGGAGGAATAAAACTAAACCTATGCTTTTTAGGAGCCAGAGTCAATAGCGTCATAGTCACCACCCAGGTTCCCTGGAATACTGGCCACAGCCAGTATTCACTGGGGTCAGGTTTAATTTTGTCCTGCTCCAACAAGTGGGTTCCCTGCCATTAGTTATGCTACTTTTTCTCACGCAAATAAATAATCCAGAATGAAACATTTCTCCTGCCACCACTTTTATTTCTGCATCTCCCTGGGTTATTATTTCCATGTCTTTAAAAGCAAGTAGTAGTACAGAAGTTAATGGAAGCCCGAGCATTGAGCAGGCTTCTAGAACTTCCACGTTTATAATAAATTTTCCACAATGTTTGTGGATGGTCACCTACCACTCTCATCAGTGAAACTACTGGGACTTCAAGTGAAGCTTAGACAGCGAGGGTGAGTCTCAAAGCTCTGTATTTGTGTGTGTGTGTGTGTGTGTGTGCACGTGAGAGAGAGTACGTGCGTATGTATGTGCACTGAAATACTTATGTGAGAGAGAGAACTTGATAGGTTCAGACTTTTCTCTAGATTATTTGAACTGTAGGGCCTGTTTGGTTTTGAGATTGTGCTTAGAATTCTATTAAATCTATTACATAAACTCAGAGCATATGGTTCTACAGTCCTCTGTTAAATTTATGTTGTTTTGCTAATTTGTCTTTTTGCATCGTCAAAGGTATTTTAGTAGAAAGGAATATCAAATCTATATAGTCTGTGGCATTGCTTAGAAATACATATTCATATTTTGTCTATACTGTGGAAGAATTTATAAGTCACAGAGATTATCTGATCTTCAATAGTTTGAGAGAACCCATCAGTGAAATTGCTTGCCACATTAAAGCAGTACGCTTTCATTTTCTTCTGTGGTTACTCGTCTATGCAATTAATTAGCGGGACTTTTTTTTTTCCTGGAGCCAATTTCAGTTATTTCTATTTCTTTCCTAAATAATTGATTTTATCAATAATTTTATCATTGTGTTTACCTGAAGTTGTGCACTATAATTGGATTCTCTTATTTTTAAACGTTCTCTGTATTTGCAATTATCCAGTAATCTCTTTAATTTTCCTTAAGGGTGAATGGTGATTCCTTTTTTTTTTTTTTCTTTAATAAGATTGTCTGATCTAGTTGATCTATTTTATTTACTCTCGATATTCTATGACACAGGGGGCACGGGTGGGGGAGAAGGGTTGGACACCATTTCCTGCAATGATCTATTTCTTCTATTTATAATTATTTTCTATTTCAATTTCTTTTTGTTCCTATTTTCATCATTTGCATGTACCTAGTCTCCCTATGTTAGTTTTGGGTTCTCAGTCTAACATTTTAAAGAGACTGTTAGCTTACTTTTCTTACTTCCTATGAAATAAGGAATTGATTTACTATATGAATTTGCCTTGGAGTAAAGCTTTAGCAGTATAACATGTGTTTAAGATGGCATATTCTTACCTTTATTTTCTTTCTAAGTAATTAGCAATTGACTTCCTATTATTCATCAACCCAAAATTGTTTAGAGAGAAATTTTACTGTTCGTTATTATTTGTTTCTTTTTATTTTTGATTTGTATTTATCCGGCGTTACATTTGGAGAGTTGATCTTACAAAACATCTGCTTTAAGGAATTTATTGTGCTTACTGTTGTGGCTCGGAATAAGATATAATTTTATAAATCTTCTGGTGAAACATTTTAATATATGAACAGTCTTATTATTTTAATTTGTCTATGTACTTAGTTATTTTAGTCTGTTTTGTCTGCCTTGAGTAAGAGAGGTGTGTTACTGTCTCCCTAAAGCAACATGTTTCCTTAGATTTCCCATTTTATTTCTAACGTTTTTAGTTTTATGTATCTTGACGCTATGTCATTTGGCAAATAAAGTTTCATGACTATTTTATCTTTACCATGGATTGTAAAATGACACTCTTTGTCTCCTTTAATATTATTTGGCCTGGAATAAAGTTTGTTGGAAACTAAGGTTGTTAGTGCTGCTTTCTCTGTTCTTGCATTTCCTCAGTAGTATATTTTGCAACCAATATTTTTCAACTTCTTTGGCTTTTGGTTTAATGTAGCCTTGAATGGGATTTTACCGTTGAACATAATAGGCGAAATGTGGTCTTCTCAACTGTTGGAAAATATTGTTCATCATACGGAATCTTTTAAAATGATCTAAAAATGCTGACAGACACCTTTCATCGGCAGCCCGCACACCCCTCTCCGTGTGGTTTCCTCTGGGAAGCAAAGCTGTGAACTGTCAGCCCTTCATTTCACTCCTGGCTACTGGGTGGAATGTCTTGGTTAAGCAAGCATGCCTCTAGGCTATAGAGTCAGCTCTATGAGAACACAGGTAAAATGAGAGGTAAATAAGACGTTACTACTAGGTAAAATCTCAGAGCTTACAATAATACTATCACCTGTTGGGGACCTCGCTACGTATTTTTCTTCCCTCTGCCATCTTCTCCCGGACTCTCAACGGGACAGTGGAGCCATAACAGCATTGTGTTGCTATGGGGATAAAATATGAGAAACTCATGTTACAGATTTTAGATAGCATCTTCCGTCCAAGACAGGTTAAGACAAGGGCTTTGCCCGTCTACAAGGCCATGGGAGATATCAAGAGTCAAGTCACTACATGACTCCTACATGGCAAGTTACTATTATGTCCCAGTTACTATCTACCAAGAAATCTGCTCCAAGCACTTTGTATGTACTTAAGAGGACTGTGTCTCAGTTTTCTTATCTGTAAAAAGAGGATTAAATGAGGTAATGAGATGCATATGAAGAGTTTGCTCCCTTGGCCATCTTGTTTTATATCAACTTTCATACTGTTACCATTACCTCTCTTAACTTTATTTTATTTATTTATGGCTACATTTTGCTTATTTTTCCCCAGTACTTTGGAAAGAACTCATCCTTTTAAAATTTTTGCTTTGGTTGATTTTTATAGATTTGGATCATAATTTTCTCTGACCCGTAAGATTTAATATCAACCCTCACCCTCTTATAAGATGAGCAATTGAAACCGTTTATTTTTCATGTCCCCTTTATAAATTCATTTTCCATTATATTAGTACTGTATAACTGAGAATTATACTTTTGAGAATTATACTGGTATTTACATTCAAGTTGAAAGGATATTTCCAGCTTTTGACTTTATATTGTTTTCTTTTCTCACAGTCACACTTAATGCCATGGTTTTCCCATTCCTGAGTCACAAGTTTCAAGTCAGTTTCTCTGTTGTGTACAGATTGTATTCAAGCTCTTTTTCCCCCAAATAAGATTTTATTGGTAACATATTTTGGAAGTTTTTCAATTTCAATATGCTTTTTGTTTTGTTTTGTGTTAGTGTACGTTTTTTTTGAAGTTTTGGGTTTTGTTTTTGTTTTTTGTTGTTGTTTTTGCCTTCACCCATAAATGGTCATTTAGTTGGTCAGAACACTCTTGGGTCACACACTTTTCTCTGAAAACACTGTACAAGTTGTTCCATTTTCTGGCATTTACTCTGCCCTTCTAGATATAGATCTTTTTTTCATTATCTCTTTTTACAGTACAGTGGCGATATTTGATCTCCATATTTAGATCCTTTCGGCTTCAGAAAATTGTATCTAATTATACCCTTGATGATTGTTTTCTTTCAATTGCTCGCTTTTAATCTTTAGAAATATCTAAAACGCATGTGTGTTATATCCATTCTCTGTCTCTTCATCCTTTTCTCATCTTTTGCTCTGTATTCCTCTGACATGTATTGGCTGTTCAATAAACAGTCTTGAAGGAAAGAAAACGAAGGAGGGGAGGGAGGGAGGGAGGGAGGGAGAGAGGGAAGGAAGGATCCAGTTTGGAGACATGTTTTCAAGTTTATCCTACTCAGCTTGGATTTGACTTTCTCATCATTTCTGTCTTCACTGTGGGTAGTTACTGGTTCACCTCCCTACAGCTGAGTGTTAGCTTCCTTGGAACTTATATCACTCACTCCATTGTTCTCATATCAGTCTGTATTGTAGTTGTTTCCAAAAAGGCTTCCAAATAGTGTTTTGGGGTCCCAACTTCCTATATTTCACCAAACATTCCATATGTTTCGCTCCACACCCAACTTATATACATAGCAGCTTATTTTCAAGGTGATGTTATTTCTTTCTTTGTTCTGCACTATTTCCCAACCACCCCCTTTGACTTATATTTTTTTATAAAAGTTTTTGAGTGATGCCACATGGAATTGCTAGTCTGTAACAGGTGTTCTTCCATTCAGGTATGGAGGGACCAAGGTGAGATCATCCCCTAGTCCATCTGTTTGGTTCTCTGACACTTGAAACCAATGACTCAATAAAACATAGGAATCACCTGTATTGTATGCATTGCTGCCAGGGCTTTCCTGTCTTTGCCCCGGTACAGCCCTTTCCCTGTAGGGGTGATGGCCTCAGATATAAGGGAACTCTGTCTGTCCTCACTGATTGCTTTCATTTATTTATTACTTATTATGTCTGTAAGTAGATATCGGTGGGACTAAACAAGACGTAGGAGAGTCAACTGTCCCTGTCAAGAACAAGCGCTTTAAATAAATGACTAAAACTACTTTCACGATTGGTATAAATCCTGGGTCTCTGAGCCAGGCAGAGACAGTGTGACACTGTGAGTGTGTGTGTGCGTATGTGTGTCTGTGTGTCTGTGTGTATTGGATGAAATGGAAAATAAATTTTACCCTACATACTTCCATGCATGCAACATATAGCACTGTAATATATTACTGTAAATAAACAGTAATATATTACTGTAAAATATAGTACTGTAATCTATTGTTTTTCTTTTTCTCCACTTTTAATTTAGCATCTGTTAATCCCAGAATATATTTATTCTGATAAAAAATTAACCTGGACTGTTAGCTCCCTGAGGACAGGGACTACGTACTTGGTTCACCAGTGAATCTGATGGCCAAGCCCATATAAGATGTTGACTGAATAAACAAGTGATTAAATAAAGGTTGGGATGAACCAGACCCACATATTTTTTAATATCATGGACAAAAATCTCCATTTCTTTCTACTTATTCTATTTATTTTAGTTTACAAATATGTTGCTCAAATTTTTAAATTAGAAAGTTAATCCTACCAGCAGCCGGCATATGGTAATGATTTTAATGGAAATTTTTGGTTATTCCTCTTTATAAATTGCAATATTTCCATTTCGCATGTGTGATGATAAAAGTGTTAAAATTCACAGAATTATCTCACATGATATCAAGAAGTTTGGTATGCACATTAAAAAAGTAGCAAGACTGGGACTTTGCTGGCGGTCCAGTGGTTAAGACTCCGTGCTTCCAATGCAGGGGGCGTGGGTTTGATCCCTGGTCAGGGGAAATAGGATCCCACATGCCATGTGGTGCGGCCAAAAAAACAAAAAGTAGCAAGACTATTACAGTTTAAAAAAAAAACAACCTTTTTCTTTTTCATCAGAGTCATTAAAGGACATTTGGAAAACGAGAAGAAAATATTCCCATAATCCCAAGACTGAAGTGGTGTCACTAGCAACAGCTCGATATGTTTCCTGCATATCGAGGCGTGGTTCAATGAGGCGCCTCATGCCTGTGGGTGTGAAGTGACCCACCAGCCTAACTCTAGTGGGAGGGTCGAATGGTGGTATTTAGGAAGAGGCATGGAATCTGCAGCCCTGCAGCTGAGACGTTCCCTTTAACATTCTTTCCCATTTTGAAAAATAATTGCTGCTAGCAAAAACCCTCCACCGCTCTACATCCCACGGCAATCAAAGGGAAATCAGATGAGGGGGCAGAGATGAGAGGAAGCTGCATGGGACAAATGGGAGATGTGGTTGCACGTGGCAGGGCACAGAGGAAAGCAGAATGCCCTTCAAACAGGGTTCTGTAACAACTTTGTTATTCACATTCTACCAATTTAACGGTTTCTAGTAACAGAAACTTGACAATTGTGCAGCTCACAATTACGGGCCTGATCCATGGAAATGTTACCTTAGGGCAAAACTATTATGTGTCCAGAAGGGTGTGAGGAGAGAACTTGGCTGGCAATAATGAGCCATCTGAGCAGAAAGATAATTCTCCTAGTAAATATAGGCTAGACCTCTTACTGTGTGTCACTAATAAGAAGTTGCAGCTTTTTATTAAGGCGCTGCTTTACAATATTCAGAGGTTATCTGAGTTATGGGCATGCCAGCCACCTGGAAATCTCTATAAAGCTTTCACTTCAGATTGGGTTCAACCATGCTAACCCATCTGTTGAGGGCCATTGTTAAATCCTAAATTAGATCCCACCCTTCACCCTCAGATTCCATACAACCTGGCCTATTAATTATAGAAATCCAAGTCAGGCCCAAACCTATGGGATACAGGTGTAAGATTCTGACACCCAGTGTAGACAGAGCAGATTCAACACCTGTCACTCGCTTCACAGAAAAGGGCTCTTTCCAAGGCCTTCCTGTGTGAGTGTGTGCCGAGTTCTACGTATTTTTAGACGTAATTAGTGGTGTTTACTTTTTGTTGTTAAACCTTTCAGTATGTATTATATGGCATTTTGCTTCTTTCTGTTCACTTAACATATGATCAAATAGCTCCATTTATTAAATGGGCTTCAAAGCCATCGTTTTAATTACTGCAAGATTCCCCATGCAATGTACACACCATCATCTATTTCCTCCACCTTTGGAGATCTAGACTGAAGAAGCTGCTTTGTATAATCCCCATGTGAAATACTCTCTGGAAAGGTTTAATGATTCATGCAAAGGGTTTAGACTTTTTGATATTGCATGAAGACAGATATCATCCATTGAAAAAAAGAAATGTACCAATCAGAATTCTGTTTTATGTTGCTATTTTTTTTTAGCACAACCAACCAACTCTCTATTCTTCTGTTTACATAAAATAGCTACTTATAGAGTAGAGCGATTACATAAGCAGCTACCTCATATAAAGATGCCAGGGGATCGGGTACCACGTCAGAAAGGGGTCTTAAGTCATAAAAGGGATGGCCCCAGCCATACACACTTCTCCTGTGGTTAGTTATTGTGTATTTTAATTCCTGACTCACATCAAGATGTTTTCTGAGAGGACCCAGTCCTGGAAGCTGGATGGAAGAATTGAAGATATCTGGGGACGAAGAGGGAGGCTCTAACCAGAGACTGTTAGGCCTCCTCTTTTCAAAACAACAAGAAATGATGACTCTCCTCCATCATATATAATTTAGCTCTGAGGTTTGGAAATTTCTGAGTAAAATGAATAAAAAATAAGATGTGCAGTCATGTGAAATACCTTTGGTTAAGCTGGCCTGAGAATGACTAAATTCAAGACACAAGTGTGGGGGGCGGGGAAGGGTGAGGGTAGACACATGCATTTAATACGCAGTACATACAGATAGTTCTCCCCTACTCCAGACAAGGGAGGGTGGGTCAGCAGGGGGCGGCATCTTCCCTGAGGGGGAAGAGTATTTTATTACAGACACTGTTTAAAAGGGCAATTATGTTATTACTTTAAAATCTTCTATCCACAACACAGCCCCCTACTACCTGCACTCAGGGCAGACGACTCCCATCTACCCAACCTTGGCATGCCACCAGCTTTCAAATACAGTCCCTTATTATCCTTACGAAACAAAATCAGCTGGATTAGTTACTAACCCCATTTCAAGGAGAGGAAGCTGAGAGTCTCAATTTAAACAACTTGCCCTTGGTCATACAGCTAATAAGAGGTCCAGTCAGGATTTGAACTCAGAACATGCTGACTCAAAAGCCTACCTCCTCTAAACTATGCTGACTGCACAGGACTGATGGCTAGAGCTTTCATTCAGAGATAAAGAAGAAGCAAGAAGCGTGAGAGGGGAGAGAAAGAGTGAGCGCTACAGAGTGTTTTTATAGTTTTTGGCCTAAGATCTTTCCCTTCTTACCTCATCATATTGTTTTTTTCTGGTTACCATCTATCGTGGGCTGAACTGCGTCCCTCCGAAATTCATATATTGCGGTCCTAACCTCAAGTATCTCAGGATGTGACTATATTCGGACACAGGGTCTTTAAAGAGGTCATTAAATTAAAATGAGGTCATTATGGTGGGCGCATTCCAGTATGACGGGTGTCCTTGTAAAAAGGAAATTTTGACACGGACAAGTCACTAACACAGAGGGAAGCCCATGTGAAGACACAGGCCACGTCTATAAGCCAGGGAGAGAGGTCTCAGAAGAAACTGACCCTGCCGACACCATGATCTTGCACTTCCGGCCTCCAGAACCTTGAGAAAATAAATGTCTGTTGTTTAAGCCACCCAGTCTGCAGTATTTTGTTATGGTAGCCCTAGCAGACTAATATACCATCATCAGACTTACATGGAGGCTGCACTTTGGGGGCCGGGGGTGGGGGTGGCGGGGCGGTGTGCCCCATGCTGAGACCCCACAAAGCCACTCTCTCAGTGTGACCCATCAGCTGGGTTCATTTAGCTCCACAGGAACTGGTTTACAGGATCAAGCCAGGACACACATATGTGTACCCAAGGGAGCGATGGGGTTGGCTTCCAATTGACATTCCTATAAGGGTGCTACCCCACCTTTCCCTTTTGTCAAACAGATATTTCCCAGAAAGCTGTATTACATGTGCACTGGCAGAGATGACCCCCATTTGGTAGCTACTGAATCAGGGCCTTAACCAAACATGAAATGACAGAACCGTTTCCAGAGGAGGATTACTTGAGCCAACTCGAGGCAAACACAACGTATTCTGGCATTGCTTTTGACAGACGGAAATAAAACAAACATTAGCAAATGGATTGTAGCTAACAATATGCAAAATTAAAGAAGGTACCTTTTTAACTTTGCCTGGGAACCCACTGGCTTTTCTTAAAAAATCTGCAGAAAGAAAAAGACAGAATTGTTAATCTCATTACACAACCAGTTAGCACATGCAAACAAGGGGAATTATAAGCCTTTGCATTCAGGGGAGGAAACGGATATCTGACACATGTATTTATTAAGGAGACTGGACTGGAAAATAGTACTGCTGTATTAATCAGAAATGGTGTAGAAAATACTTAAATAATACAACAGAATGTGCACAGACAGCATAAGCTGCTTACAAACGGAAGCCTAAGGTCTAAGTATTTTTATTTGAAGATTAAATTTTCAATTAATTTTTTTCAGCTTGTTGCCATCTCTTCCAAGCATCACTGTTAATTGCTATAAAACGACGTCTCTCCCTGTTTGAATTCTGGACATGGAGGCCAGAAGCTGTCAGCCATCTAGTGGGCCTCAGAGTATCAGGGCAGAAATCAAAACCACTGGGTAGAGGCTGAACCAGTGTATCAGGGTCGAGAAGCCGACTGGTCAGTTAAAAACCCCTTTCTTCATTTGCTCAGTTTTTCAAAAGTTACATTTATAAGCTCTAGCGTGTCACTGAAGAGGGCAAATAGAAGCTTTCTATTATTGGGAATTTCCAAATATCCCAACCTCAGGGGGTCTGTGGCAGACCAGGGTCTATATGCACACTCAGTGGATCAGCGGAGAAAGGCCCACTTGCATCCTTCTTCTTTAGAATGAACAGTATACATGTCCCTGGCTGCAAATGAGCGTGTCCACTTCTGGCGGGTTCACTGGTGCTGGAGTTCTCTTCTCTAGCTAACACTCTCATTGTCTGGGATGATGGGAAACAGGAGTTAGAAAGCAAGTGTATGCTTAAGACTTGGGGTCGGAAATAGGGTTACACCTTGAGTCGAGGACAGGATTAGAATGAAGGTTTGGGGTGTAGATATGTTCACATATGTTTGGGCTTGAGCGTCAGATTTAAATTTGAGGATGATTTTAAGTTGAGAATAAAGGAGAATAATGGCACTGAGGATCAAATGGGTAGCATTATGTTTAAGTTAAAATAGTCCAGTGTGAGAAAGATAACATGGATGTTTTAAAATAAGGCAAATCTAATTTTATAACCCAGATCCGTCACTTAATACTTATGTAATCTTGTATACGTCACCTAAATTCTCAGCCTCAATATTTTCATCTGTAAAATGAGAAGCGTGTCTATGTTGTACCTTCTTGAAAGAAACAGTAAAAAATAATGGATAGATGATAGATTAGATCGATTTTGTTCCCCTTGTCCAAGGGGACATCTGGCATTGCTTGCAGACATTTTTTTTTTTTTAGTATCTTTGTTGGAGTATAATTGCTTTACAATGGTGTGTTAGTTTCTGCTTTATAACAAAGTGAATCAGTTATACATAGACATATGTTCCCATATCCCCTCCCTCTTGAGTCTCCCTCCCTCCCACCCTCCCTATCCCACCCCTCCAGGCGGTCACAAAGCACCTAGCTGATCTCCCTGTGCTATGCGGCTGCTTCCCACTAGCTATCTATTTTACGTTTGGTAGTGTATATATGTCCATGCCACTCTCTCGCTTTGTCACAGCTTACCCTTCCCCCGCCCCATATCCTCAAGTCCATTCTCTAGTAGGTCTGTGTCTTTATTCCCGTCTTACCCCTAGGTTCTTCATGACATTTTTTTTTTTTCTTAGATTGCTTGGAGACATTTTTGATGGCCACAACACGACTTGGGCGAGGAGAGCTACCAAAATCTAGTGACTAGAGGTTCAATATTCTGCTACACACCCTACAAGCACAGGACATGCCCCTGAGAATCACCCAGCCCAAAATGTCAATGGTGCTGATACTGACAAACGCTGGATTTGATACAGGTCAGCAGATGATGGAAGACAGGTAAACAGCTAATGAAGAAACTGATTTTGGAGATTTACAGGTCATCAATCCATAGATAAATCGATTGATCGATAGACGAGAGATATTCTGACATGGGAGACGCTCAGCATTCAACAAAGGGAAGGGACTTCTGATGAAATCTGAAGATTGGATGAACACCATGAGGGTTAGGATAAAACAGTGGATGTGGCTAAAGGCGAAACGATATATTAGCAATGAAATCGTGTCAGCCATCACGCTAAGTGTTTTGTATTCTTATCGCATTTGAGATAGGGGTTCACCCAATTCTATGACTAGGGTTACTGTTAGAACTATGGATCAAGTAAGGGTTGGGATCAGGGCTGGAGCTGGGGAACAGCCCACTGCAGGTCCTTCCCAAGGAACAGCCAGAGCTCACTCATTATTTTGGAAACATGCAGACAGCCCTGCCAGCGTCAAGTATCCTAATCTGAGGCAACTGCAGTTCAAGGAGACGAGAGAGGCAGAGCCTGCACAGGTCAGGCTGATGTGACACGCACAGGTATGTGATGATGTGATGATGTGACACGCACGGGTCAGGCTGATGTGACATGCACAGGTATGTGACGTGACATGCACAGGCATGTGATGTGACATGCACAGGTATGTGATGATGTGACATGCACAGGTATGTGACGTGACATGCACAGGCATGTGATGTGACATACACAGGTATGTGGTGTGACATGCACAGGTATGTGATGTGACACGCACAGGTATGTGATGATGTGACACGCACAGGTCAGGCTGATGTGACATGCACAGGTATGTGACGTGACATGCACAGGCATGTGATGTGACATGCACAGGTATGTGACGATGTGACATACACAGGTATGTGACGTGACATGCACAGGCATGTGACGTGACATGCACAGGCATGTGATGACGTGACATACACAGGTCAGGCTGATGTAACATATACAGGTCAGGCTGATGTAACATACACAGGTCAGGCTGATGTGACATACACAGGTCAGGCTGGCCCACCCACAACTGATAGAAACTGCAGCACACTGATGACCCAGTTCTACACCAGGAGTAAGGAGCCGGAGTGAGCTGGAGGGATCTGGGTTTCATGCAAAGGGAGAAAGCTACAACGTTCCAATACTAAATCTACTTTGAGAATAGGCAGCGGTTTGTTCCACACGTATTAAGAGAGTAGAAGTTTCCGAGGTTCAAGTGCTCTACTTTGTCCGCAGGAGCGGCAGGCAGCTCCGAATCTACAAGAGGGCCTTGGAGGGGCCCTGGGAGCACTGGCCACCTGTAGGCACATCTTACCCTCAGGAAGTGGGATCGGCATAACCACACCAAAGTTTCAAGAAGACAGATGTGGAATGTCATCCTACAGAAGAATGAAGAGACCTAAAATATTGCACGGTGGCCTGGCTGGGGAAAGACTGCTCGAACAGAACGATAACTGTCTGAATGGAACGTGGCAAAGGGGAGAAGAGAGGAACAGACTTGACAATGACTCACCTGCAACATCCAGGCGGAGGGTCACTGGATCTGAGAGACATTAGCAAACTGGTCCATAAACAGCATCGCCAGTAAGTGGGTGGTTTGGTTCACAGGCCACCTGAGCGGCTGTTGTGAAGCATCCTTGGCACCATCCATCACCCAATGTTCCTATCCAGGCACACCCGGAAAGTGGGTTCCTGGTTATTCAGCGCAGAAAGTCAAAGCCCTGGTGGGGCAACAAGAGCCTCCTTGTTCCTGGGAAGAGCAGCTTCTTCATATAAATTATAGACTGAAAATTGGTTTGAACATGTCTCTTGAATCTAATTTCCGGGGCAACTCCCCGTGGGCTCGATTTCCTCCCACGTTCTGCCAAAAAGTCTTGGTGAAAAAGGAGACGTCAAAGTCTGAACCACACCAACTTTGCTGTTATACTCCTGATGGGTTTCTAAAAAAACAACAAACAAAAACAACTTGAGTGAAGTAAAATCTATATATCATAGTGTTTACTCATTTTAAGTGTGCAATTCAATGATTTATTTTCTAATTAACTTACATAGGGTGCAACCGCGACTACAATTCCATTTTAGAACTTTTCTATCAGCTCAAGAAGATACTTGTGCTCATTGGCAATTAATCCCCGTTTCCACCTCCGAGCCCCAGGCAACCACTGATTGCCTTTCTGTCTCTACAGATTTGCCTTTTCTGGGCATTTCATATAAAGGGAATGATCTATTATGCAGTCTTCTGTATCTGGCAGCTTTCAACTAGCATAATGTTTTTTCAGATTCGTCCATGCTGTAGCATGTATCAGTACTTCATTCCTTGTTATGACTAAATAATATTCTCTTGTGTGGGCATTCCATATTTTGTTTACCTGTTCATCTGTTGAAGGACACTTGTGCTGTTTCCACTTTTTGGCAATCATGAATGGTACTGCTATGAACTTTGGTATAACCTTTGGGGAGCAGTGTTCTCACCTCTCTAGGGTAGGTACCCAGGAGTGGATTTGCTGGGTCACTTGGTAAATTTATGTTTTCCTTGGTGGTGTCTTGAGCAGCCAGTGACCCAGCCTCCTCCTTGGCATTGTGCAGGGTAACAATGGGAGCGCCTGAGAACTTACCAACTAGGTGTTCATAGCATTCATTCCCTAGGAGACTCCCTGTTAGGACTTGTAAAACTCTACCTACCTTTAACTTGAGGGCTGACTCACAGTAGCCATGTGAGGGTGTGATTTCAACACGATGATTCTCTAAAATACAAAAGACATGAAAGCATCTTGAAGACTTGACATCACGTAAGATGATAATGTCATATTGCTGCCATCATTAGTATTATTCGCTTATCATCTGCAGTTTGAAAGGATGGGGTTTTAAGCTCTATGTGATAGGATCAGGAAGCAGCTAAGATCTAACGCAAAGAGCCCTTGACTCTGACGTTTGGTCCCATCACTTCCACTCCCAGCGATGGGAACTTCCTTACAGTGATTTGCCCTTCCAAGCTTTACTTGCTTCACTTTGAAAAACAGCGCCACCAACCTCATCTCTCAGAGGTTCCACAGGATTAAACGAATTGCCGGCACATTCAATCCTGTCCCATGGGGCTGTTGGGTGGTTAAATTACTTGACCCTAACTTTAACCAAGAAAGCTTGTGTATCTCAAAGAAAACTTCAAAGAACTAAAATATGTTGCAAGATGGGCTGCCTAAGATTCTGAGACCAATCCTCCAACACCAGCTGGGTGTCCTACAACTTAATTCTGACACCATCTACTTGGAAACAGTATCAGTCCTACAAGACTGCCCCCAGCCCCTTCAGATGACAGTCATAAGCCCAAGTTGTCATCTGTTCTTCTGACTGACCAGCTATAGAGAGGAGGTTCCAGTGACCGCCCACTCCTAGGGTTTGGTTAATATGCTACAGCAGCTCACAGAACTCAGAGAAACATTTACTTACTAGATTACAGGTTTATTATAGAAAGACAGAACTCAGGAACAGGCAGATGGAAGAGATGTATAGGGCAAGGTACGTGGGAAGGGCACTTAGCTTCCATGCCCTCTCCAGCCTGCCTCCCTCCCGGAATCTCCACCTGTTCACCACCCAGAAACTCTCCAAACCCATCCTTTTGTTTGATATAGAAGCTTCAGTACACAGGCATGATTGATTACATCACTGGCCACAAGTGATTGACGTCAATCTCCAGCCCCTTTCCCCTCCCGGGAGATCAGGGGGCCAGACTGGAAGTTCCAACCCTCCAATCATATGGTTGGCTCCCCCAGCAACCAGCTTTGGGCTGCCAATCATCTCCCCCCAGCTTCAGGGGATTTACGGAAGTCACCTCATTAACAAAACCTAGGTGTGGTTGAAAGGGAATTGTTATGAATAACAAGATACCCATTTCACCTTCATGACCCTGCAGCCATTTCGGGAACAAAGGACAAAAGACCAAATATTGTAACAAAAGATACGCCCACTGTTCTTTCAAGGGTTTGGGGAGCTTTGAGCCAGAAACAGAACAAACACCAAAAGTATATTTCTTATTATAAATCACAATATCACACTGCTTCATTTTATTCACTTATTCATTTTATTTCTCTAGGGGATTTATTTGTACAGTATTCTGATATCTCTCTTTTAAATAGAAATAAACAAAAATAATAACACAACACATTGATAAGGCCTTTTTGAAATACGCATTTATATCAATTAGACCATTCAGACGATTTAAACCTGTGGCTCTCAAGCCTGGCTGCTCTTCACAATCACCTGGAGAGTATTCAGTCACACTCAATGCCTGGGCAGCTGAGGGAGGCTACAGGACTTGCCCAAGTCATCCATCTAAGTTGTGATGCCACTGGGATTTGAACCCAGGTCTCTAGCTTCAGTCCAGTACTCCATTTCCTACACCATATTTTCTAGAAAGAAAATTGACCTAGAGTTTAACTAAAATTAACTTAAGTGGATGCAAGTCCTGGAGTGGAGAAAGGAAAATTTGAGTCCTTGGCAAAAATATACGGACGAGTGGCAATAACACACTCACCCGGAACAAGTCCACAGGAGAGCCTCATCTCACCTGGCCCAGTGTATGCCGAAACCAGGGCCTGGTTTGTTATAAAACTGCTTACTGTGAAGAAGTTCAGAGAGACGTGGAGGTTCTAAAGGGACAGATAAATCTATAAGCAAGACTACTGAGTTGGTAAACTCCCAGCTCAGCAGTTCAGAGACAAAAACAAAAAGGCTCTGTGGGCAGGCGGGTACCTTTATTATAGTAATCAGCTCTGGGCCCAAGAAGCAATGAGGTCATCAGGGTTCCTGGGATGCCCTGAGGGAAGTGAGTAAAGAAACATGTAATCAGGTGACACCCGGGGGTGGGGGCTACCAACTTAGGGCCTCTCTGCACCCAAGGCCCGAGGAAGTTTCAGCCAACTTGGGAATCATCATGGATTGATGGTGGAGATGCTGAACTGGAAGGAATGCACTTGAAGAATGAGAAAACTCACAAGAACAGAATGGGAGTTCAAGATCATCAAGACAAGCCCCTTGTTTTACAGGTTAACGAAAATGAAGACCAGAGAGGGGCAGTGACTTGCTTCAAGGCCACAGAGCTAAGTGGATGGCAGGTCCAAGCCTCCCTGCCCGGTGCTTCTTCCACCATTAAAAACCAAACATGAAAACATGGGCAAAACACAGACAAGCTCCAGTGATCATCAGGGAGAAGAGACTTGGGGGGCACCCCTGTATGCACTGTCACTCTTCTGCCCCTCCACTCTGCCTAAGGAGGGAGCTGCCACTTTGGTTTCCACTCTGTGTCACAGGGATCAAGAGAACACTATCGAAAGCTGGTTTTACTCTGTCTTTGCTGTGTGTCTTGGGGTTAGTCACTTCATCGCTCTGGGCCTTGGGTTCTCCTTAAGTAAAATGGTATGTGTGAAAAGACAGTTCTAATGATACCCATTATGCCTGGTCTACTCTCTGAACCAGACTGGCAAACTACAACTGATTCTGGCCCACCATCTGTTTTTGTAAATAAAGTTTTATTGGACCACAACCACATCCAATCATTAATGTATTCTCTATGGATGCTTTTGTGCTATAATGGCAGAGTTGAGTAGATGCAACAGAGACCACTGCCTGGCCCACCATGCTGAAAATATTAACTAGCTGGTCCTCTACCAAAAAAATGTGCTGATCCCTAAAAAACAAACACTCTGCCTACTACCTGTGACATACCCACATACATATACTATACACACACATCTACCATATATTTATATATTGTCCAGATAATTTTTCTGCTTATGTGTTTGCTTCTAGAAGGAAAATATTTCAAGCATATAGCTAAATATGAAAACAAATGCAATAGATGATCATCATACACTCCAAGGTTTTTTCTATTTTTTTAAAATTTATTTACTATTTATTTTTGTCTGCGTTGGGTCTGTTGTTGCGCGCGGGCTTTCTCTAGTTGCGGCATGCAGGGGCTACTCTTCATTGCAGTGTGCGGGCTTCTCACTGCAGCGGCTTCTCTTGTTGCGGAGCACGGGCTCTAGGCGCGTGGGCTTCAGTAGTTGTGGCATGTGGGCTCTAGAGTGCAGGCTCAGTAGTTGTAGCACGTGGGCTCAGTAGTTGTGGCCTGTGGGCTCTAGAGTGAAGGCTCGGTAGTTGTGGCGCACGGGCTTAGCTGCTCCGCAGCAGGTGAGATCTTCCCGGACCAGGGATCAAACCCATGTCCCCTGTATTGGCAGGCGGATTCTTAACCACTGCGCCACCAGGGAAGTCCCCACCCCTAGTTTTAACCGATGTTAATATTCAGTTAGATTTTTATGTTTTCAAAATACTGTATCATAGTAATCTATACTTATAACTAATCTTGAGTTCTTTTAGAAGAAGGAAGAAAAGACATACTCACATGTACCTCGAGCTAAATAACCTGAAGAGTTTAGCACTGTTGTAACATGATTACTGTCATTCTATTTTTGGTTTTTCAGATGGGTAAAAGGGTCTCCCTTATGAGATCCATGGTCTAAATTACAAGGCACACATTTTACCAGAGATTAAGGAACGAGTTTTTTGAGTTTCTTCAATCAAACAAATAGTTTAATATTAAAGTAAAATGGTATCTGGCAACTGATCCACTTCGCTGTACAGCAGAAACTAATAGAACATTGTAAAGCAACTATACCCCAGTAAAGTAAAATGGTGATTTTAGTTAGGACATTTAACCAGAGCTATCTTTTTTTTAAAAAAAAAAATTATTTATTTATTTATTTATTTTTGGCTGTGTTGGGTCTTGGTTTCTGTGCAAGGGCTTTCTCTAGTTGCGGCGAGCGGGGGCCACTCTTCATCACAGTGCGTGGGCCTCTCACTGTCGTGGCCTCTCTTGCTGCGGAGCACAGGCTCCAGACGCGCAGGCTCAGTAGTTGTGCCTCACGGGCCCGGTTGCTCCGCGGCATGTGGGATCTTCCTGGACCAGGGATTGAACCTGTGTCCCCTGCATTGGCAGGCAGATTCTCAACCACTGCGCCATCAGGGAAGCCCCAAACCACAGCTATATTAACTAGCAGTTCTTGATGTACTGTGCTTAAATGCTAATATAAATAGGGCAAGATTTAAAGAAAATAAAGCTTGAGATTGAATTGAATGCCCGTTTCTATCCATGCTTACCCCTAATCCAGTTGATGAAATCTTAGTCATAGGAATCAGTCTTAAGAGGAATGTCCTTTTATAATCACTATTTCTTTTGTTAGAAAAAGCAAAACCTTTGAGACTTCTCTGGACGCCAAGGTTTACACAACTTCATTTGAAGTCAAAGTCCCTATAGCCATTTGGTTCCCTAGTGACCTGGTCCCAGCTCACATATAACCAAGGATAGACATTTGTTTCATCTTCTTTAGACATGACAGAGATGGAAAGGGAAGTTTCTGCCTCTCTCATCTGACTTCATCAGCATCATTGTTTGCCTTCCATAACCTCGTAACATTTCTTCACTGTATTCGTTATTTGTCCTTTTGAGGCTCTTTCACAGTGTGTGTGTGTGTGTGTGTGTGTGTGTGCGCGTGTGTGTGTGTGTATGTGCGCGCACGCATGCACACATGAGTAGTACCTTCATTCTAATCCTCTTTCAATCCCTCCAATCAATAACAGGGCTCTATATGAGAGAACATAAACTAGCACTGAGGGCTCACCTTTGAAAAATCTCCCTGACCAATGTCCCTCTGATACAGAGCTTAAGGATGTACCAAGGGGGAAAGTGGGGGAGGGAGAAATTAGGAGATTGGGATTGACATATACACACTACTATATATAAAATAGGTAACTAATAAGGACCTACTGTATAGCACAGGGAACTCTACTCAATACTCTCTAATGGCCTATATGGGAAAAGAATCTAAAAAAGAGTGGATATATGTATATGTATAACTGATTCACTTTGTTGTACAGCAGAAACTAACACAACACTGTAAATCAACTATACTCTAATAAAAATTAATTTAAAAAATATACAGTGAAGGGGCTTCCCTGGTGGCACAGTGGTTGAGAGTCTGCCTGCCGATGCAGGGGACACGGGTTCGTGCCCCGGTCCGGGAAGATCCCACATGCCACTAAGTGGCTGGGCCCGTGAGCCATGGCTGCTGAGCCTGCGCGTCCGGAGCCTGTGCTCCGCAACGGGAGAGGCCACAACAGTGAGAGGCCCACATACCGCAAAAAAAAAAAAAAAAAAAAAAAAAAAAAAAAAAAAATATATATATATATATATATATATATACACAGTGAAATTCAAATGAGCACTTCATATAATTAAGCCTGCTATAGAAATACATATTTCTTCAATTCTTCAAATCTGTAGACCAGAATAACATGAAATATATTTAACATCTTTCACAGGCAGAACCACCAACCAAAAAAAAAAAAAAAAGATGTTTCTGATAAAGCCAGACATTTTTTTCTTAAATTTTAGACCCGAAAGTTTGCTAGATTAGCACGTAGTTATACAGTCGTTAAAATAAGCTCTTGGAACAGAAATATACGTTCGTTTTACGACAGCTAGCTCAGTCTGCGCTAATGACGCCACAACGCAAGGGGGGCGGGGCATGGCCAAAATCTAATGTTTCTGCCCATCTTCCCAATTCCACTCTGTGGCACGCTTGTCTCACGGGTGTCCTTCCTCTCTCCAGACTGAAGGGCACAATGTTTTTAAGCTTTGGGATTTAACGTCTCTGCTTCAACCTTCAGAACAGCTCTCCAACCACTCTGAAGCCGTCCCAACCTCCCAAGCTGGGAGCCAAGAGTGTGCTTGACACAGAACCCAAGGGGACCTGGAAATGGTTCATAATGGAAGATTCTCAAATATATCATATGTATCTATTACTAGGAAGATTAATAATGATAAGAATGCCCTCTCTCAGTGCAAGACTTTTCTCTCTTGATACTTAACCTACCCCGGTGGATGAGGTTAAGCTATGCCCCTTAATGAGGAACTATTAAGACACCTATAATTAAAATGACTTTTCTCCCGAGTGCTCAAGGAAAATTACATTTTTCCCCTTAACAATTATAAAAACAAAATAACTACAGCAAATTTGAAAAAGGTAATGTCCCTCCCAATTCCACCCCCTCAAAAAGGCATAAAGGGATGGCTTCAATGCAGAACTGTCATACTTGGGAGGCACAAGGACACCTGGAAAATTTACTCAAAATGCAGGTCCCCAGGCCCAATTCACAATAAACTCCGCTACTTGAGATTTGGGGTCAGGCTCAGGATGTCACCTTTTAATAAAAGCCCAGGCAGTTTGGATACTCATAGTCCGGAGACTACGCTTTGAGAAACATTGCCACGTGTTCAATACTAGTCTTTTTTTCTTATATAATATATATCTCCCAATCTTCCAATTCTATGTTCTAGCTTCTTGTTATCCAGAACATATTTATTTACACTACATTTGTTCTTCATCCTGGTGAAATTTAAGAGATCAGAATTTAAATCCCCAAGCCTCTCTTAAACAGATTTATTCAGATACTTTCTTATTAAGGGGCCAGAGGGCAAGGGCATATTTACAGTTTCCACTGTGTATTGCCAGATTGCTTTCTCCTAGTGTGGAGAAATTTATATTTAAACTGGCAGATTAAGAGGACCCAATATTCACCATAACGTCACCAGCAATGTGTATTTGAATTTATTTTTACTTTGTTCTGCTAATTTAGTCAGTGTAAAATGGTATCTCAAGGTGGATTTAATTTGCACTTCTTGCACTTCTGGTGAAGATTAATATGTTTCCCTGTGTTTCTTTGCTATTTATAAGTTTCCCAGAGTTACAGTTAAACTTTCGAATCTCTCGTCACATTCAGGGCATGGCTTTTTGCTTCTTTCTTTGTTGTCAAGGCAACTGAAACTTAACAGAGACCGAAAAGCCAGTGATGGAGCGGGGACTCTGGCTTGATTCAGCATCCCACGACATGCTCTTGGCCAAACTACCTTCTGTCCTGAGGGTCTTAAGGCAAAAACTTCCAGATGGGAGGAAGACAGGGAAAAAGAAGGTATTCCAAGTCAGGTTTCTGGGGAAGAGACTGTGAGACCGAGATCTGCATACAGGAGATTCCTGGGGGAATTTTCTCAAGATTAAGACCTGGAGGAGGTGACAGAAGCTGGAGCTGGCCGAGGGGGGGGGTTAGCAGTTGCCATCTCAGCAACGGCTCCGGGGATCACTAGTACTGAGATGACACTTTAGTGTTGTCCTGCTTTAAGGCAAGGGTTCCAGGACTTTCTTCCCGCACATGGACCAGTCCTCTGATGCAGGCTGCCCCAGGGAAGGCATTCTGAGCTTGGATGAGGTGACTCTCTTCAGCAGAAGGCAAATCCCAGAGGGGCACTCGGCTGTGAACTGTCAGCCACCAATACTACCAGCAGCTGGGGGGGATGAGAGCTGAGTCCTGAAGAGGGAATCTGGGTGACGTGTCACAGTATCCCCTGCCTAAGGACTCTGACGTTGGTTGAAACACTATAGTTTCCTTTAATATGTGCTATCATTTTAGTTATCTACTGATGTACAACCATCTCAAAACTTAGCCTGAAACAAACAAAACATTTCCATTTTGCTCATGATTCTGCAAAAAGGGCTGGGCTCAGCTGGGCAGTTCTTCCGCCAGTCTTGCTGATGATCACTCATTGGCTGTATTCTGCTGCTGAGGAAGCTGTGGTGGGTCTCTCTCCAGGGAGTCTGAGGGCTTCTCCCTCTCACTGTGGTCTCATCAATTCCAGGTAGCCTCTTTACATGGTGTTTCCAGCAATGTAACTGGTTTTCTTGCATGGAGACTTAGGGCCAGTTCCCAGCCTAAGCCTTTAGAGAAGGGCTTCTCAACCTTGGCACTATCGACAATTGAGGTTGGATCATTCTTTTTTGGGGAGGCGGCAGCAGACACCTGTCCTACGCATTGCAAAATGTTTAGCATCATCCCTGGTCTCCACTCACTAGATGCCAGTAGCACTCTTCCAGTCGGGACAATAAAAAAAGTCTCTAGACATTGCCAAATGTCCCTTGGGGAGTCAAATTGGTTCCCGTTGAGAATCACAATTTTAGAAAACCTAACAACTTACACTTTAGTATTCTTGGAAGTTCTACCACATTCTACTGGTTAAAACAAGCCATAAACACAGCCTAGATTCAAAGCACATGGATACCAGGAGACCTGGCTCATTGGGGGCCAACAATGTAACAGACCGCCATGATTCTGTGAGGTTCACATTAATATTTCCATATCATAATGTGACACTAAGGCTCATTCTTTCAGATCCACACAGTCAGAAAGTCATAGCACCGAGATCCAAGCCCAGGTCTGCCTGACACAAAGCGCATACCCTCTCCACCACCTTGAATTGCCTACAGCAGGTTTCAAAAGGTTATTCTTAGAAATGAACTACCCTCAATCTTCTAAAAAAACATGTTAAAGAGCAAGGTTTTACTTGGGTTTACTTACAATTAATGAAGAAAACATTAATCACTTGAAGTGCTATTTTGGAGCTCATGAAACTGAAATGAAGCGCAATATGAGATGTTCATTTATTTCCAAGGGGTTTATTTTGTTAACATTCAATCACTCAATCCTCTTTGCCTTATTTATAGTCTAAGTATGCTTTTTTAATAAGTAAAATCTTATTTGGAGTGATACAAGTAACAGCCTTCTTCTCTCCAAGATGCAGGGGGTAGAGGTTGTGGGCAAAGCCAAGACGTCCCACTGGACACCCCCTTCCACCCAGGGCAGAGTTTCTTCAAGGGTGGTCTACACTGGTGTTCCCCACTTAGAACTGTAGCCTCTTACAAGACCCCAACTCCTGCCAGGGTACGAAATGCCTAGACTTAAAGCTTAGCTCCACCACTCACTGGCTACACGGCTTTCGATGAGCCATTCAAACGTCCAGAGCCTCAGTTTCCTTGTCTATAAATTGGGTGAAACCCTAGCCTGGAGGATTTGTGTTGAGAAAAATGAAATGATACATGGACATGTGATCTCTTTTCCCATCCCTTCCTGGGAAAAAAGGGAACTGCAGTGGATGCAATAGACACAACCAAGAGAAGGTCTTTTTGACTTGAGAGCAGATTAACCCAAGTCTCTTCTTTATCAGATGGGAAGCCCAGTGTAGAAGAGGAGGTTATCAGTGGATTAGGGCACATGCTATGGTCCCCAGGATTTGTGGATCCTGTGCCATCTCCCCTCCCACCCATGAAGGGAGCAGACACATAAAAGGCAAAAATAAAGCATGAATACTGTTCCTCCTCTATACCTCTCCCACCTTAGCAGACAGGACATGGAAATTGAAGGGAAAGGAAAGACCAGAATGAAGACCATTCATCATTAGATACAGTAACCACTACCTTCCCAGTATTTCTCAAAACATATTCTGTGAGTTCTTCTCCAAATTTCATACATTACATTTATTATAGAGAAAACTCTCTTATCTGGAATGCTCAGGACCCTAACGTTCTAGTGAGCTGAATGTTCTATTTCACAGGGAGGCACCAGATCTCTCATACACGGAATTCTAGTTTCCAATGTTGGGACATGGCAACAGGTTTTTTGATCAAAGTTTTAATCGAATATAATTTAATATTTATCCAAGGGCTTCTAAGGTACAGTAGTATTTTGTATTGGCTCCACTAAGACTTGAGGGTTAACATGTAGATTACTGGAGGTTTCTCATTTATACTTCCTTCATAGTTAAACCAATCTGGGTTGAATCCTAGCTCTAGACTTACTAGCTGGCTGTACTTGGGCAGGATAATCTCTACAAGCCTTAGTTTTCAATCTGTAAACCTGTAAACTTTCAATCTGTAAATATAATGGTAATTGCCTTAGGGAAACAATATGATAATTATTGTAAAGTCCTTAGCACAAAGCCTCACTCATAGTAAGTACTTAGTCAACTTTACTCTGACTGTTCTCTCTTTTGGATTCTATTTCAGCTGCATGAAAAATAAACATGCAGAGAAAGAACCAGGAAGCACTATGGAACACCTAACGGTCCTCGTGCAGGAGATGCTGACAAAGCAAGTGACGGAGGTTTAGGGGATGGGAAGGCGACTTGCACACCTGCAGGGCACACACCCCGTCTTGTCTAATCACCATGGCCATCCTGTGGTTGGGAATGAAGGCTGATTAGAGAGGAAAACTCAGGAGGCCACTCTAACGGAGGGGTAAAATTTCCCAAGCCCGTGCCAGGGAAAACTGCTGTTTGGATGCAAGAGTCCTGTAGCTGGACAGTCACCGGTGTGTCTCCAGTGCTGTGGTTCAAGTGCTCACAGCTCAGCCCCAGAGGGCCTGCCTGCAGTGAGTCAGGGAAGGACATTGTGAAACTCCTGCCCGTGCCTCCTTATGTGGTCCCAGAGATACACGCAGGCTTTCCTCTGCCATCAGTCACCCTTGGGCATCTAAAAGGCACAGCTGCTTTAGTCTAAGAGATGTTGCCTCAGCTACTGAGCCTCATCACTCATTCAATTTTTACTTGGATAATTATTTCCAAATGATAGCTAAAGGCCCCCTTTTATTTGCTGGCTGACCGTCTTACTAATGTGCCTCAATTTCAGTTAGGACAATTGATGACAGATCTCGGCTCAGACAGATGGACTCTCCATGAGGACCCCTCGCCTGTGTCTTGCCTCCTGAAGGGTTTTTCCATGATGACTGGCTCACACAAGATGGGCTCAGCTGTCCAGTGGGCACCCAGGAAGCAAAATGTGGTCCCGAAGTGAACAGAAAAGCTCAACGGGCTTCAACGATGCAAGAAACGCTCTGGCAAGAGGAGGAACTAGGTATGTGCTAGGCAGCGCCAGGGGCAGCCCCCTGCAGCCCAGAGAAGCTGCGAAGGAAAGGTTAGCGGGACATGAGGTTTCTCAGGAGCCAGAGAGCTTTGCTTCCGGAAGCCTTGCTCAGTTTGCACTGGATCTACGTGGGATGCTTCCTGTTGGCTGCACTTGCCCAGGGACAGGGCTGGCGTGGGTGTTGAGAGCAGCACTGCTCCCCCAGCACTGAAGGAGAGGAGCTGGAAAGACCAGAGAAAACCAGCCTGTGTCCTGCTGGAGGAAACACCTCTTTTTACAGTCAAGCCAGAGAATAAAAGAGCAGGGAGAAATGGGGTTTTCAATCTGCTGGGTTCGTCTGCAGCCCCCCACCTTGAAGGTGAGGCAGTGGTGGATGGAAGGGGCGTGGACTTGGAATCCAGAAGACTTGGAATCCAGAGGTTCCATTTTGCCTCTACCTATTAGCTGTGTGAGGCTGGGTCTCTGTCCCATCACACTGAAATGGGGACGAGACTACTAACCTTGCAGGGTGGTTGTGAGGTTACATGGAAGGACACATAAAAGATATGGTACCTAATGGTACTCCCCAAATGATCATTGCCTGTTCTCACTAACTTCCTTCCTTTGTCTCCACAGCTTTACCAACTGTGGGCAATTTCATACTAAAATCCAATCTCCCTGTCTCCCTAAGAGAACCCTGGTTTTGTTCAAGGGCAGCCATGAGCCTAAGAGAAGGACTGAATCTAGTAGCCTGCCTTGTAGGTAGAGGCGGCCAATGACACATAGTTACTGAGAAGGGCTTCAGAGAAAGCCCCCTTTGACCCTCACCCAACCTGTTCTTCCATCCAGGAACCACGGCCTGAGCTCAGGCAGAGCTGGGACAAGCCTGGTGCCCAAGAGAGGTTTTCTGACTGAACAACAAGAAAAAAAAAAATGGCAGAGACAGCTAACATTTATGAATGCCTGTGCCACGCCAGTCAACGTGCTAAGCCCTTTTCTTGTTTCATTTCATTTAATCTTCAAAAAGACCCTATGAAATATTTTTCTACTGTTAACTTCTATTTGCAAATTAGGAACCTAAAGTATAGGAATACGTGAGTATATGTAAGCGCAACTGAATGAATGAATGAGTGAACATACATACGAATGACAGCATCTTTTGGAATTCAGGAAGGAGAATTAGAGGTGGAGGGTAGGTGGAGGTTCCTATCACTGTGGTAATTTCCTAAATTACCACAAATTTGGTAGCTTCAAGCAACACAAATTTATCATTTTACAGTCCTATAGATTAGAAGTCTGACACAGGTGTCTCTGGGCTAAAGTCAGTATGTTGGCAGGGCTGTGCTCCTTTCTGGAGGCTCTAGGGGAGAGACCGTTGCCCCGTCTTCTCCAGCTTCTAGAGGCTGCCCACATTCCTTGGCTCAAGGCCCCCTCCTCCATCTCCGAAGCCAGCAGTGCTGGGCTAATTTCTTCTCGCGCCGCTACACTGCCATCTCTGTTCTGCCATCCACTTTTAAGAACGCTTATGATTAAGCTGGGTCCACCTAGATAATCCAAGACAACCTCCCTATTTTAAGGGCGGCTGACCAGCAACACTAATCCCATGTGCCACTTTAATTCCCCTCGCCAGAAGAGGTAACGTATTTACAGTTTCCGAGGATTAGGACCTCTCTGGGGACCATTACTCTGCCTACCACAGTAGGTTTTCCGGAAGTTTTCCTCATTGTTTACGGGAATATCTTTGTCATAGGAGCAGCTGCAGCACGTAGCTAACTCTGTGGCGGGAGAGCGTATCTCAGTTTAAGGATGACAGGAAGATGAGACCTGCCTGGTTCATGTTCCTGGCACGGTCACGGGGTGCAGTTCTGGTCACAGAGTCTCACACTGCCACCTGGGGATGCAGACTCCAATAGTTCTCTGGGGGAAGGATGAGGGTGACACTGGCCGGTCACACCCAATGACCATCTGCGGGTCACGGGGCTTTCCTCATCTTATATCCAGTGGCCACTGGGCATGTGGAATTGATTTGCAGGAAATTAAGGAGAAGAAAGGGAGGGGAGTTGCACAATCTCTTCACACTTATTTTCATACTCTTGTCTTTAATCAGCCATGAGGTTCACTAGGACAGTGATGCCCTGACAGGGAGGTCGCCTAGCCCGGGTGACCCAGCTACTAGCTGACAAAGTGGAAACTAGGATCTGAGGTCTTCTAACCAGCCTATCCCTGAGTAAGTCTGACTGCTCCCCCACCAGTCCCATGGCCAGACCATTCTCAGGGCCTTTGATCCAATGCCTTTCATGCCCAAACGACCTCTTCTTGCCCTTGTGTGCTTATATCTTTCCCTCTATCAAGACTATGCGGCCTCCAGGAAGCAGCCTCCCACCACACCACCCAAGCAGCCCATTCTGGCTTCTTGTCCTTACTTTGTGCAGGTCAGCCATTCCATGGCAACTGGTATCTCTGGTATGTCCATGGTGGGTCTCTCTCACTTGACCTTGGACCCCTGAAAGACAGTTACATTTTAATTGTTTTTAGTTCACCATCACTCCCACCTCCGCACCCGCCATGGTATCTTTTCCACCATTGACTGTCTCTAAATGTTTGTTGCTTAAAAGACAATTGGACTTCCCTGCTGGTGCAGTGGTTAAGAATCTGCCTGCCAATGCAGGGGACACAGGTTCGAGCCCCGGTCCGGGAAGATCCCACATGCCGCGGAGCAAGGAAGCCCGTGCGCCACAACTACTGAGCCTGCGCTCTAGAGCCCGCGTGCCACAACTACCGAGCCCATGTGCCACAACTACTGAGCCTGCGCACCTAGAGCCCGTGCTCCACAACGAGAGAAGCCACCGCAATGAGAAGCCCGCGCACCGCAAAGAAGAGTAGCCCCCACTCACCGCAGCTAGAGAAAGCCCGCGCACAGCAACAAAGACCCAACACAGCCAAAAATAAATAAATTTATTAAAAAAAAAAAAAGACAATTGGATGCTTTGAGTCGACCCAAGTCAACAGATATTTTCCTTTTAATATTTCACCTCAAAATAGCAGCCTCAGAGCAAATCAGTTACCTTTTCTCCAATACGTCAATGAGTTTTTAAAAAATCCTCCACACTGTCTTAGAAACTACTGTGTCCCTTCTCAAGTCCCTGTCAGGAATGCTTTTGTAAGAAATGCCTCTCTACTCCTCAATCAAAAAGCAAAAGCGAAACTAGTTGGTCCTTGAGCCATCACTGACTGGTGTTTCTGCAAAGCGATCTACTCAAGGTGACAACAAAGCAAAGCTCGCTGGTGAGGCTGAGAGAGGGATGCCTCCGCCCACCCCCAGGCTCTGTCCACCGAAACCAAGGAGCAGATGGAGGTTGTATGCCTAGCTGAGCACTGCTAAACACTGTTGTTTGAACAGAAACACTCCTAGGTCAAATCTCAGAGATAAACAGGTAATTACAATGAATCCTTCCTAATTGCCATCCTTCTGCCCAGCACATGGAAACAACACCTCACTCATTCTTTCAGGGTGCTGAGAGGTGGGCAAGGCCTTCCATGCTGCCTGTGGAGCTCTCTGAATGAAAGGCCTGTGTCCCTATCCTGTGGATGAGGTGACTGAGAATAAACAAGGCACATGTTTCCAGAGTCGCTGGGGGTGGTGGGAACATCCGTGTGCAGCTGCATTTCTCTGTTTCCGGGAGAATTAGAGAAAAAGATGGACTGGTGAGCACAAAACGAATCTGAAAGACGTTGTCCATCCCTGCCTGAACCTGAATTTGGGAGGCTGAGCTTAGCACCTACTGTATACCAGGAACTGAGCTGGACGTTTCCACGTTATTTCATTTAATCTCCACAACAACCCTCTATATTATAAATTCCATTTTACAGCTGATAAATCTCAGACTAAGGAAAATGAAGTGACTTGCCCTAAGTCCCCCAGGTAGCAGGTGACAAGACCAAAATTTGCATAGTTTCTTCATTCATTTTGATTCACTCTTCAACAGGTATTTACTGTAGAGCTACAAGTATTTAACATAGAGTAATGGGCACTGTGTCCATAGACAAACCAGGCCATTGGGAGAGGCCAAAGTCCCTGTAGGGCTGGGCTTTAATCTGAGACTGGCCCGTATGTCCTAACCAGACGGCACATGCTGAGTAGCTGGGGCCGGGTCCAAGGAGGAACCCAACCCTGGAAAAATCTGTCTCTTCTGCCATCTTCCTCCTTCCCAAGGCAAAGGATCACTAAATACAATTTCACAACAAGAGCTTCCATTTCTCCCAAGCCTGGGAGAAATGTCCCAGCACAGCACCCTAGTTCACCGTCATTTCAAAAGCAGCAGAACAGAACAGAGGAGGGATGGCTGGAGCTCAGTCAGCCAAGTTGAATAGACGGTGCTCTGGACTTCCAAGTGCAATTCCCAGGTTCAAGCGCTAAGTCTGATACCTCCTGGCTTGGCACAGGTCATGTCATCTCCTGGAGCCTTCGTCCCCCATCAAGTTAAATACTCCTTCTTGCAGTATTTGTAAGAGTATTTCTTGCAGTACCCTTTCCACTTATGGTGGAAATCAAAGGAGGTAACATCCAGCACATAGGAAGTGCTTTCAACAAACACGAGAGAAAAGGTCCACCAAGGCTGGCGGGCAATGTAGGAAGGCTGCAGAGGGAGCAAAACAAAGCCATGTTCCCTGGATGGAAGAGAGGAAGCCCTGTGAAGGCAGGGGCCACATCTGTGTCCCAGTGCCTAGGGCAGAGTCTGGCATATAATAGGCCTCTTAATAAACACTTATGAATTTAGCAATGAATGAAAATTGGGCAGTGTCATGGGGTACAAGAAGAGGTCAACGGCGGACAACGTGCTGGGCAAAACCTGAATCCTGGGGGCCAGGGTCTCGTGTCAACACAGGACTGGAGAATGAGGGAAAGGACATCACCCTTCCAGACCCAGTTCCTGGAGGAAGGCAAAGCCTTGATCTCAAACAGGAAGAAAGTGCCTGATTTCTAGCCGTGGGGCACTTGATTTGGCAAGACCGGCTGCTGGGATGAGTCTAGGGGCCCCCTGGGGTTCACAGCTGTCCCAGCCAAGCCCGTTAGAACTAGGACCATTTCAGACATGCCCCATGTTTGGAACCCTTCCTCTGGAACTTCCGGATCAATTTGGCAGAAAGACAATGTCACCAAAGCCAATCCTGGGTCCAAAAATACAACCAAATGTGTTACACAAAGAAACATGGTGGACCTGGATTCCCGATGGCTGGGACTGAGGCCACGGGCCTGCTCCTTGCCTCGACCAGGCCTGTGTGGCCTCAGAACTCGGCAGGCAGGGCTGACGGAGGCCAGCCTGTCCCCTCCCTGCCTGGCACTCAGGCCAGGGCTCTGTGACCCGTCTCCGTCACCACCCACCTCTGCCTGAGCTCCCATCAGCTTCTGAAATACTGTCACGATCCGGCATGAGCTGTGGCAGGCTACAATTAATTAACTAATCAGTTTTACTCTATCTGCAAGTGCAGACCAGGAATGTTAAATAAACAAATTAAAGGCTGTGGTTCACTAAAGCTCAGCCCGATGAAATAATAATGAGGCAAAGTTAACTGCTCTGAACAGAAGGAGGAGGGATGTTATAACGGAATACACCAGGGCGTCATATCCTAGAAAAAGGCAGAGAAGATTCTGCCAGGGGAACCCTCTCACCCTACGCTCCACTCGGGGAAAGTGCTGGGGACCCACAAGGACAGCAGAGAGAGCACAGCTCCACGGCCAGACGGAATTGGACCTGAAGCCCAGCCTGACTGCTTATCAGGAAGTCCCTTAACTGCTTTGAGCCTCAGTTTCCTAACTTATCAAAAGGAGGAAGAGGGGGGCAGCAGTTATCTCCCGCCGGCCACCTGCGTCAGCGCGCACGTGCATGAGCCTGGCTGCTCCGGCAGACTGGGGCATGGAGGGGCTGACACCCTGGGAGCAGCTCTCCACCCACAATTAGTGCGAGCTGGTGGGTCCCCACTCTAGCTCCTCACCTGTAGGCGGAACGACTCCCAAGTCTCCCAGAGGCCCCCCTGGGGCTCTGCCCCGACGCCCAGAGCCTGCTGGTTCACGCACACTGTACTGTCTTCCTTCCCGCCCTCTCTCCCCTCCACAGAGCCCTGCTGGTGCTTCCCTGAGCACCTGCCAAACCAGCCACTTGCAGTCAGAATCTGCTTCTGGGAGAATCCAGCTTGAGACACGTTCCTTAGACAGATGTGGGGAGCTATGTTCAAATGTTCTGCCCCACCCTCTCTCAGTTACTTTGTAATTCCAATTCACAGTGGCCACGGGGCTTTCAACTTCTCTGAGGATAACGGGCCCGTTTGTCCCACTGGAAGCACAGCTTGGGGGAACCTGCCGTTATGGCCATTCATTTGTTCAGCAAACATATACTCAGAGCCGCCACGGGCCAAGGCCTGGTCTGGGGCTGGGGGTCCAGCTGTGAGCAGTGCCGACAGACATCACTTGCATGGACAAGAGGCACAAACATACAACCAGCTGTGACTCCGAGGCAGGGAGAAGGCATTCTCATAGCACAGGACTAGATGGAGGTCTTCTGCTTCTGGGCCCGGCATGTTCATTGCCTGCCTGCGGGACGGGAAGCACACCCGCCATGACCTTCGGCCTCCTCGGCTGCAAAGTGAAGATGCTGAGACCCTGGCTGAAAATGAGCCAGGAGCTCTGGAATCTTTCGGAAACTGTCTCGGCCATTCTCTCAGAGACAGAAACTGTCTCTCTGTGGTTACTCATCCAGGAATTGATATCTGGGCAAGTTTCCAGCAGCGCTGTTGGATGATAATGGCCTTTCCCAAGTTTTTATCTAGACAGATCAGCATGTGGGGCTGTCAGCGAAGGTCTGTACTTTTCCTCTGCCAGGGTCTTCTCTTTAGAAGCTGAGTGTGGCCCTCAGGGAAGGCCCCCTCACTCGTACCTGGGGCAGCAGCATCTCAGTTCTCCCCTAATGAAATCATCGTGAAGGCACTTGTTGGGATTTTCTGAGCTCCCATGCATGGAAGCCTCCAGCCCTGGGCTCTAGCACAAACCTCAGACAGTGTATCTGAAAAGCCAGTTAGAAAAGGCCCCAGAGAATGTTCTAGAACTTAGAGAAGAGGGATCCAGAGGGAGAGAGCTACACCATGGGACAGTCACAGAGGTGGTCCCACATTCTCCCCGGCCCTGGGTGTCTTCGAGAGGTGGCAGGGAGGGTCCCAGCCATGCTCAAACCAAAGAGACAGTAATCATCTTATAGGGCAGTGCTTCCAATCAGGGCCCTTCTAGTGATGATGGGTTTTCCCTGCCAGTTACAGGTAAGAATCTAAGTGACAAATGGTGATGGGGAGCTCCGTTATAACTGCACAAGGATCTGTCTGGCAAAGAATATTAATATGTTCCTCTCCCGCCCTCCCAACCACACACACACACACACACACACACACACACACGCTTACCCTGCTTTGCACTGTGCTAACACCCCTTCTACCATTGCAGCTATTTTAGAACATCAGAGCACTCTGTAACGTCACGTGATGCTTGTGGGATGGTCTTCATAACACCCACCAGGATCTCCTGGATTCCTCCTCCCCTCGTGCACACCTTTCCAGCTGGAACCGGCAGACTGTGCTCAGCTATCCCCGTATATGACTAGTAATAATAATAACAACCATCACTATTTATTCATAGATTACCTTGCGTCAGGCCCTGTGCTAAGCGTTTTATGTGCATTAATTCAGGGGTTACCAAGTGACCTGAATCTACACACACACACCCCCCTCCACTGCCTGTCTATGTAAATAATGTTTTATTGGAACAGCCACACCAGTTTGTTTATGTATCATCTATGGCTGCTTTAGTGCTACAATGGCAGAGTAACTGAGACTGCAACCGTATGGCCCACGAAGCCTAAAATATGTCCTATCTAGCCCTTTATGGAAAAATTTTGCTGACCCATGCATTAACTCATCTTACCCTTTTCCAAAGCCCTGGGGATCACTGTAAAAGTCCTTTATATTAAAAGAAACAGGGATTCAGAGAGGTTAAGTACTTTGCCCAAGGACACACAGCTTATAAGTGACAGAAGTAGGGTTTGAAACCCAAGAGTTCAGGGTGGAAGTCCTGGCCTCCAATGATCTACCGACAACTTCTTGTGAAAGTGAATCAGAAATGACCAATGAACCCCTGGCCAACAGGAGGGCTGGGAAGGTGGGAGCAGGTTAGGGGCCACTGATGAATGAGATAACCGGCAGCTCCAGGGCGGTATGAGGGACCAGGGCCTCACAGGTGTTGAGTCTGGAAGGGATTTTTGCTCCTTCCTTTCTCCATCTCTGCGAATGCTGAGTGGCTCACGTCTGCTGGACTTTTAACAAGATTCAGCAACGCACACAGCAACTCGCTACCTGCTGTTATGGCCGCCGCAGGCCTTGTACCGGGGCCTGGTGAACAGCAAATGCTTAAACTTATTTACAAAGGTCGTCTTCACTCTTCTTAAGTCTCTTTTCCACGTTGGATGGAGCATGGGGCAATGCTGTAACGGTCCTAGAACTTCAGAATTTCAAAAGTGTCTCCGCAGCTAAGAAGTCACCCTCCCTCTGGAAGCCCATCTCCCCCAGAACATCCCCTAACTTAGTTTGTCCTGGCTCTCTGGGCCCATCCCAGGACCCCAGGCTGAGCATCCCCATGTGTTTCCACTGCCCCTCCTAGGACCTGGGTCCTCCCCATTGGGGTCCAGTGACGCCCACCTTCAGTTGCCTTCAAGCTGCAGAGTTCTGTGCAAACACAGATGCCCACCTCTCTCCAGAGAGTCTGCTTCACCAGGGGCACCTTGGGGTTTGGGTCTGTTAAAGCCCCACCAGGGCAGTTTGGCCTGAGGACGAGCGCTCTGGTCCATTATGCCTCAGCACATCCCCGTTTGCTGAGGGCGGCTTTGCAAACCCTGGTTGACCGGGAGGGTCCCCTGAATGTGGGTGGTATTCTCCTTCCAACAGTCAAAGACGTGTCACAAAGGGCCACGAAGGCTTCTGATTGGAAATTTCCTCTGGTCTAAAAAATCACAGCTGAGCAGGTTGGTTGCATTGGTACCAATTAGTACAACAAAAACCCAACATGAAAAGGATAACCTTACAGTCTAGGAAGTTTGCCAGAATCTCAGTCCACGCAGGTCATTATCTAACTCCTGCCACTACAACTTCAATAAAACTGATAACAACATTTAAATGGGCGATGAAGTTGCATTTTCCTTACTGCAAAGGAAGAGAATTTGGAAACCTGGTGATGGAATTTTTGTCAAAGTCTCATTTAAAAAAAAAAAAGAGGAACTGATAATATGAAGCTTCAAGTGATGCTATGAAGCTTGCAGTTAGATCAAGGTTCAAACTCAGGCCCTGTTACCTCTGAAGTATCAGTAGCTTGGGCAAGTCTCTTCATGACCCCAACCCTAAGGTTTTCATTAATAAAATGAAGATAAAGATGCTCCCTCCCCAGAGTGGTCAGAGGGCCAAATACTTAAGTAAGGGGCCTGGGACATGGTTGGTCCTCAATAAACACTTACTTAGAATAAGACTGGCTGCCAATGAGAAGTTTGCCTCCTGATAGGAGAGGAAAAATCACGCACAGAGATTAGGACCAAAGCCAGGAAATCATGAGGATCGTTCAGAGGGTCAGCAGAAGAAAAAACGGGAGAGAGAAAACTTTAGGAAGAAGGAAGTGTTTGATCTTGGTCTGGGTGATATGGTGGGATTGCAACATTTAAGCTTGGGGGGAAAAGGCAAGCCTGGTGGAGGGATGGCGGAGGCGCACAGGGGCGGCAGCTGACCCAGACCGACCCACAGCAGCCCCCCTGCCACCGAGATTTCAACCATAGATGGACCAAGCAACCCAGGGTGCATTCATTTCCACACAAGGACCGACAGCAGCATCCTGGGGTGGGGGGTGGGGGGAAGGGCTGAAGGAGGTTTTATCTCCAAGGTCAGCTTGGGATTGAGGAGCTCGGACATTTTTGCCCTCTCTGCCACCAGCCAGGGGGCAGGGGCAACCCACAGCCCAGAGGCAGAAGGGTCCAGGACAAGGAGGCTCAGAGAGCCAGGGAGCTGCCCGAGGCAATGAGCACAGCCCTGACAAATGGGAGCTTTACCCACACCTGGCCCAAAAACACCCCTCAAAGAGAGCCAGCCAATTGGGCTGACATATAAGGCATTTTATTTTTCTGCAACATACGCTGTATTCATCTACCTACGGAAAGGGAAACTCTGGGGGTATGGGGAATGGGTTTTTATATAGTTCGGGGTTGCTCAATATTTTCTAAGATGAGCTGCCTCAGCCTTTGCGTGAAAAGGCACCTGTGGCCAGAGAGGAGGCTGTGACCAGAGGCGCGTTTGACCCAGTGTCCCCAAACTGTGCCAGGAGATCCTCAGGACGCCAGCATCCAGCCGGATGGTCCAGTTAAAAATCTCTGAGATCAAGTCTTTGGAAAAGGTTCAGCCGCACTTTCTTTGTAGTGGTGGGACTTCAGAGTGGCTGAGATGCTGACACACGTGAAGAATCTGCAGAGGAGAGGGGTATGCAGTGCTATCCAAGTTCATAGCACCACATGCCACCACCCTGCCTTCTTCTCTAAAAGGCCCTCTGAACAGCTCTGCTGCCCTGGGATCCAGGGAGCAGTTTAGGATGGACGGAGACGGCAATATAAAGGAACGTAGCTTCCTTGCGCACAGGGGCCAACCGGGGCAGGTGCGTGCACCTGTGCTCAGGTAGCAGCATGAGCCTGGGTCTCCTCCAGCCTGTCTCCCCACCAGTCTATTCCCAGCTGCCTTCTGGAGAACAGGTATTCCCAACAGCCTCCCACGTGCCTAGCCCTGTGTTTCCTTGTTTAATTGCATTCTCACGGTATTCATTCCCAGGTCAACCATATGAAATAGTTACCGTCAATGTCATGTTATAATACAGGAAACGAAGGCAGCTCAGGGAGGGTAGGAATACTGCCCAAGACCCCACGGTTGTAAAAGGAAGAGCTTGGATTTGAACCACATCTGCCACACTCTGGTAGGCATTTCAACCCCGTGCCAGGGAGAGACCCAGGGATAAATGCTCAGTTTCTCCACAGAACAGCAGCCACTGTCTGGCTGCCCACCAGCTGACTACATATGAGCAGATGAGGCAGGCTTGGGGGAGAAGACTGGAAAGCCGATGGGTTCTGCGTTCCCCCAGCTGTATCACCAGGGTCTAGCTTCCCCGCCAGCTCCAGCAGGTTCCTGGTGCTCAATTTGAGTTACCAGATAATTATGCCCACAAATGTAACACCAAGGAAGCTGAGCTTCCACCCACAACAGAAGCTGGAATAAATGTGCGTTTATTTTCCCCTGACATCATCGTTTTGTCCTCTTCTACTCCTTTCTTTGTCTCTGACTTATGGGCCAAACTCTGGAAGCTTCTAGAAATGAGTGAAGCAGAGGCAGGGGGACAGTATGCTGGACTGTTGGACATTGTTTTTATCTCTGATTCCTTCCTTTCTGCCTCCACCACCTCACACCCCAGATCTGAGCCAATCATTAAGTCCTGACCCTCCACCAGCTGCTGTGTGGTCTTGGTCAAATCCTTGCCTTCTCTGAGCCTGTGTCCTCACTTGTTATTGTAAGCAGAATAATGGTCTCCCAAAGATGTCCACATCCTAACCTTACGAATATGTCACCTTACACATCAAAAGAGACTTTGCAGATGTGATTAAATTGAGTATCTTGAGATTGGGAGATTATCCTGGATTATCTGGGCGGGTGGGGGGGGGGGCTCACTGTAATCATGAGAGCATAAAAGAGAACCAGATAGACGGCAGCAGCATGAGGACTTAGCCAAGAGTTGCTGACTTTTAAGATGGAGGAGGGGTCATGTGTGAAGGAATATGGGCAGCCTCTAGAAGCTGCAAAAGGCAAGGAAACAGATTCTCCCCTAGAGCCTCCAGAAGGAACACAGCCCTTGATTTGAGCCCAGTGAGATACATATCTACGGAACTGTAAGATAATAAACTTGTGTTGTTTTAAGCCACTAAGTTTTTGGTAAGTTGTTACAGCAGCAACACAAAACTAACACATATGGATGAGGAGGAGGTTCTCCCCAGTTAGAAAAAGTCAAGTGATTTTGTCATTGGTGAAATGATATCTATACAGCAAGAGCTTCCAACAGCAGCTGTGCTTTCAGGACCCTCTGGCAGTGGTAACATCTTCCATGTGGCTCTGCGACCCTCCAGGAGCTCAACAGTCCCTCAGGAGCCACAGCATCTGGAAGGTGGCTCATCTGTCACCCTAGGTCTGGGGTCACAGACCCCAGATGCACACTGACTAGATGCACATTGACTAAAAACAATACTTTTAAAAACAAATATTTACTGTCTACCCAGTGCCCAGCACCTGGTTAAGCAATTTCACAAACTGTATTTCATTATTTCACTTATTCTCTAGGGATACCTAATTATTGTTATCCCCATGTTACAGCTGATGAATAAAAAGGACAGCTTGAGCACTCTGACCAAATTTACACAGATAGCAAATGGCACAACTTGAACGTGAGCCAAGTTTCTCCAGCTGCAAATCCCATGGTCTGACACTGTGGAAGAGGGGATGATATCTAGGTACATCAGCAAGCAAAATAATCAGATAAGCAGACAAGCATAAACCACTTGCAATGCCTTTAAAAGGCACAGGTGAAATAGTAAAGTGTCTGGCGTATAGTATGTGTTCAATAAAAATGAATTGACTTTTTAATAGAAGAGTAAATGCGTTTGGAGCAAACAGAACATTCACTTTTTCCCATTATTCATTTCAAAGGTGAGGAAACTTGCAGAAAAGAGTCAATGAATTCAAAAGTGCAAAACAGTAGTCCAGCCTATAAGAGCACAACTGACGCAGAGTGAGGGTTAGATTAGCATCATCATAGGTTAGAGGTTAAGGGAGAGGAGGAATGTGATACTGCGTTAGACTCAAGCGAGAAAGACGACGGAAAAGGCAGAGGTTTCTAAAGGTTCAATTACAGAGACTGACAAGGCCATGGAAGGGGTGAGAAGGCTGTCCTGACAATTTGCTTTTAGATGTCAGTCACCAGAGCTCCTGCTGTTTCTAGGAAACCAGGGGAGCCGAGACAGAGGCAGCATGCCATCCCCACACCCTTCCTCCAGGCGTGGCTTAAAGAAGTCAGTCTTATGTGTTGAACTGTGTCCTCCCCAAAATTCATACGTTGAAGTCCTAACCCCTAGAACTTCAGGATATGAGCTTATCTGCAGATACGGTTTTTACAGAGGTCACCAAGTTAAAGTGAGGTCATGAAGGTGGACTCTAATCCAATATGACTGGCGCCCTTGTAAGATGGGGAAATTTTGGACACAAACAAGTATAGAGGGAAGATGATGAAGAAACACAGAGAGAAGATGGTCATCTGCAAGCCAAGGAGAGAGGCCTGGAATAGACCCTTCCCTCCCAGCCCTCAGAAGGAACCAACCCAGCCAACACCTTGATTTGGACTTGTGGCCTCTAGAACTGTGCGACAGTAGATTTCTGTTGTTTAATCCACCCAGTCTGTGGCAGGTCTCGCAAGTTAATATGAGGGCCTGAGTAGAAAGGGACAGGGTGGGGAGACTTGGCGGAAGGATGGCAGCCTCAGAAGGAGGGTCTCCTCCAGCGTGGACAGACTGGACACCATCTAAAGTTTCCTCAGAACCAGATGGAGTTTGTTTCCACCCAGGCAGAGGCAGAGGATGAGCACACAAGATGAGTCCTCAGAGGTCCCTCTTGGCCAGACAAAGGAGCCGCTAACCAGCGAGTGGCGGGTTCATGGATGACCCAGCATGAGCTCAGCCACCAGGGAGCACACAGGCCACCAGGCCACTTCACTCATCCGTGCACGTGGTCATTCACAAACCCACCCTGCGCCTCTGTGACTCTCCACCCGCCTCCCCTCAACCACTCCTCGTTTACACGTGACCAGGGGAGCTGTGGGCTTGTACCGCTCAGGAGAGACTGAGGCCCTCTGGTCTTCTCATTTACTATGACGTTTTACAGCAAAACTGCTCCGGGCATTGTCACAGGTCGGCTGGCTGGGAAGCAGAATCTAAGACACAGGTCGATAAGCAGAAGGCTTATTAGGGAGTCCTCTCGGGCTCAGTACCCACAGAAGGGAAGGGAAAGAAGGCGGACTGGGCAGAGGGAGCAGGTTACGTGCAGCAGGGTCTCTATGGAAAGCTCAGCCAACTGCACAGGGAATTCTGAGGGTTGGGGGACCCTGCACCCCTGTCCCTAGCTGGGGTGAGAGGGTCAGGCCTTTAGACCCCCACAGGACTCAGCCCCAGGAGGTAGGCCACCTCCAAAGAGGGGAAGATTTGGGGGCGGGAGCTCTCTCCAGCTGAGGAAATCCTGCAGCAGGGGGCTCATACAAAGTTTAGGTTGTACAAGGTTTTTCAAGGCCCCATCCCCGGATTCCATCAAGGACTGCCTGGGCTCACTAGAGGCTGCAAAGCCCAATCTGCTAGTGCCACCCAGGTGTCTCCTCAGCCTTCCGTCTTCTCTTGACCCTGTGCCCAGAGCAGAAGCCTGATCAGCGTAACTAAAGGAGCTAAGTTTCAATTCTACCGTCAGATGCAGGCGCGCCCTCAGAAGCTCTACTCTGCTCTTTAACTTCCCACAGTACTAGGGTCCCAGGAGTTGGAGGTAGGGAGACACACAGAAGCAGTAATCTGGCTCTTTCCCCAGAGTCAAGTTTCCAAGGTGAGAGCATCTTTAACCAACCCTCTGTGCTGAATCCACTTCACAGCTTGACGCCAACGTGCAGAACAAAGTTATACATGAAGGCGGCAGCTGCTGACACTGCTGTGGCTCCGCCACGTGGCTCTCAGTAACTGGGCACAGCTGAGCACAGGGGTCCTCACCTTGGCATCTCCGCATGAGCCCAGAAGAAGGGTCATCTGATTGCACTGAGTGTTCAGAAAAATCACCCAGGGAGGAGATGCTGCAGCTGCGTCTTGAAGAATGAGGAACAGTAAATAAGAAAGGAGAAGGCATTCCAGGCAGAGGAAAGCATGTGCAAAAGTATGGAGGCGAGGAAAACGTATCTTAACATGAGAATCCGTGCCCAGAGATGTACAGCAATTTAGTTCTCACATGAGTGAATGGCAATGTTTGGCCTTGAACTCAGGATTCCTGAGCCTTGGATCTAAACTGCAATAAACACAGTGTTGATTTCTATGTCAACAGATACTGATTAGGAGAATTATGTCACATGCTCAGTTGTGCAGAACAAGGAAGAAAACCCAGTCTCCCAGCCTCCAAAAGCCCCCTCTTATCGTGGTAGCTGGACTTAAAACTCTGACCCAGCAGATCCGGAGTTGAATACCAGCTCCAGCATTTACTAACCATGAGATTTGGGGAAAGTTACTGAACTCTCCGTTCCTTTTGCTCTGTAAATGGGCATAGTGGCCCCCTCAGGGTGGTCATGAGGATGCAAGGTGGTGGGGGCACTGGGTGAAGGAGGAGGTATTATATGTAAAGGATCCAGACCAGGGTCTGGTCTGGCCACAGTGAGGATCTTGTAGAAAGAGCTCAATCGTCATAGATGTAGTGGTGGGCATTTGACTCTTAATTCTTGCTGGTCTGCTATCTGAACCTCCACCCCCTTCCCAGGCATCCGCAGCACTCAGTGGACACCATTCCTTTTCTCTATGGGGTAGAGATATAGTCAGATGTCAAGTCCTCAGGCGGGATCTTGTATCCAGTATAGACTAAGGACTCACTGGTACATGGTGTGGATGCAAGGAGGTAACCAATGGACAGCATCTGGCAAGGAGCAGGCGTGTGATACAAATGGTACAAAAATGACAATACACTGAGGATCAGCCTGAGGCTGTGTTTTTTTTAATAAATTTATTTATTTTTTGGCTGCGTTGGGTCTTCATTGCTGCGCGCGGGCTTTCTCTAGTTGCGGCGAGCGGGGGCTACTCTTTGTTGCAGTGCGCGGGCTTCTCATTGTGGTGGCTTCTCTTGTTGCGGAGCACGGGTTCTAGGTGTGCGGGCTTCAGTAGTTGTGGCTCACGGGCTCTAGAGCGCAGGCTCAGTAGTTGTGAGCACGGGCTTAGTTGATCCGCGGCATGTGAAATCTTCCCGGACCAGGGCTCAAACCCGTGTCCCCTGCATTGGCAGGCGGATTCTTAACCACTGCACCACCAGGGAAGTCTGAGGCTGTGTTTTTGAGGAAGCACAGCTCTGAGCAGCTCTGTCTCCATTTACCACGACTTTTTAGTGGAGAATCTGGAACTGAGGTTGGAGCCTGACATGTAGTCCATTAGAGGCACTCACCTCCCTTGGCCAGCTTCCTCTACCTACACAGTCATGGGAGCCAAGGACCCAGATCCTTTAAGCTTGGAAAACCCTTCCCCTGGACGACCTGGGGAAAAGAGGCCAACAGGCACCTTCTCGACTAGAATTGGCCAAGAATTGTCTGTTGTCTCAATCCTTTAAAGTAAGTTTCCTTTAGACTCCATGTTCCTAGAGCCTCCACTGGAAAGGCCCAGAGGCCAGCCTCCTTGGTTGAACAGGGGTCCTGAGAGAAGCCAGAGGTCTGAGATACTCTTTTGATGGCCTGGAGGAAGGTGTGACTCCTGTGTAAACCCCTGCTGAGAAGCCAGCACGGCTGGGGCTGGACGGGAGGACAGCATCTGCTCACAGGGTCATCGTGTTGATCCCTGGTGGTCCACGGATGAGAGACAAGTCTCCTGACTCAAGGAGCTGTGGAGGCCCCTGAACAAGTGCAATACAGAGCCAGCTCCTCAGAAGGATGAGGGAGTGCCGAGCGGACGCAGAGAAACGGGAGCAAAAAGCCTCTGGTAGAATAAGTGGAGATGACACAACAGCCATGGCGGTTTGGGGGGAGCCCTGAGTTGGGGGAGGTGAGGCCAGATGTGCGAAGACCCGAAATTCCACACCAAAGCCTGGCTCACACTCAGAAGATGAAGAATAGCCACTGAAGGATAGTAGACCCAAAGACAACATGACTGGATTCCCTCAACCATCTGATGAGCTATTTAGCTTGGAGACAAGGCAACAATTCCAGAGGAGGTGTTGGAGGGACCAGTGATTTTACTAAGTTCAAATCCCTGATTTTTTAACATGTTTCTATGCACCCATGTGCTTATGATACCCTTAGGTGAACAAATGTTCCCGGGGCTGGATGGTAGCCTCAAATGCCACGCCCCCCCGCCGAAGTTCATGGCGCACACAACTGTCAGACGAAGCTCCCTGAAGTGTATCCCTGACCACATCAGCTCTCTTTCTGCTCAAGGAACCTCTGTACTTTTCCATCACCCAAAGAGTAAATCCCAGCCTCCATCACTGCCAGACATCCACAGTCCCTTTGATCTGTTTTCCGTACTTCCGTTTCAGTCTTGGTGACCATGAACCCTGTTCAAGAACTTCTGCCCCGTGTGGTCAAAGTGTGTTTGCCACTCTTCCCATGACTTAACCCTGGGTCCTCAACTCCAAGCCTTTCTAATTGCTGTTCTCTCTGCCTGGGAGGCTCTCCCTCCACACCCATCTTCTCATCCAAATTCCAGCACCCGAGGCCCAGCTCTAATGATACCCCTCCCAGGAAGTCCGTCCCACTTCCCCCAGTCCTTGGTGGGATCTCCAACTCTCACCGCCGTCTCACTCTGCCCTTAAAGTTACTGCATTGTTTAAAAATCACTGGTGAACAGGTTCTCAGTCCCCTATTAGCCTGTGAATAGCTAGAGGACGATAAGCCAAACTTCCCATTCCTGCTTTGTTAACAGAGCCTTTTGCACAGAAGATTTTTAATAAATGGGTCTTCTTTGAGTGCTATATGCTCAGGCTTTGACTTCATTTTAACTCCTAATTCTATTCTCCTACTATGTCTCAGATGGATATCCTGCCTCTGTCCTAAGAGTAAGTCCCTCTCGAGCCACGCCATACATCCATGGTAACCAGAAACCACCGACAGGACTAAAATCCACATTTACCACCAGACTAACAGGCTCATGATGGAGTCGGTTTCCTTAAAGGTGGTTAACTTAATGTCTAGGTACAAGTGGTTTAACGCAGCCCTCTTTGATGGTCATGTAATTAAATTCCACCCCAAAAAGATTCTCGGACAGATCCTGCATCATGATCTTCATTTTCAGGGAATAACATATACTCCCCTGTGTGTCTCCATCAGGTTAGACACACATACATTATTTTTTTTTTCTAACATCTTTATTGGAGTATAATTGCTTTACAACGGTGTGTTAGTTTCTGCGGTATAACAAAGTGAATCAGCTGTACGTATACGTATATCCCCATATCCCCTCCCTCTTGCGTCTCCCTCCCACCCTCCCTATCCCACCCCTCTAGGTGGTCACAAAGCACGGAGCTGATCTCCCTGTGCTATGCGGCTGCTTCCCACTAGCTATCTATTTTACATTTGGTAGTATATATAAGTTCATGGACTTATAGACACATATATTTTTAATAAATTTGTTCTGAATTTAGCTGGTCTGGACAGAAGTCAAAGGGAAGGAGATTAAACAGTGTTCCGAGCACCGAATTTCAGAGTCCTATTCTGTGGAATTTAAAGCAAGAATGTCTGCGAGAACCCTGAGAAGACTCAGAGCGCTCTGGCTGGTGGCGGCGATGGGATGGTGATTCTTACTATAATTCTGATTTAAGGCCAGGAAATGAGACCTTCTCTCACGGGGGAGCTCCCGCTTCCAATCTTCTCTTGTGTTTAGGTGGGAACAAAACGAGGCACAGAACGGCACATGTTGCTTTGATAAATTTAGCCTCTTCCTCGATTATAAAATCTCTAGTTATTTCTCAGACTAAAGGCCCCAGCGTGGGTGACTGACTCCGAATGTCACCCCCGCCCCGCCACGGCTCAGCAGTGGGGTATAAGGGACAGAGGGGGAAGCAGGGCTTTTCGGTCACAAAGGTCAGAAAGGGGTGGGGACGGGCGTGAGACTCTTGGGTCCGGCACTTGACAGCCCGCTGGCATTGAGGGGGTTACTTAGGTACACCGATTCCAAGGCCAGACCAAATGTTCATCTCTCTCTTTGTCTCTGAACCCTTAACTTCATCAACCCTGTAACCGACATTTCCACTTGGCCTTTAAGCAGGCCTCTCAAATTAAATGACTCCTAAACCAGCCCTTTGATCTTCACCCCGCAATAAACCCCCCTGTCCCTCAGACTTCAGCTTTAAAGGGCGACACCACCTACCACGCGCTCGGGCCAAATTCCAGGGTCTAATGCTTATCCTTCTCTTTCTCTCACCCTTCCAATCAGTCCACCATCCTCTTTAAGATCTTGTTTCCTTAAGTGGGGATAATATCTCCCTTCCTCAGATGACGTGAGGATTAGACATAACATACATAAAGTGCCAAGCACATAGGAAGTACTCAAATGATACCCATTTTCAATACTGTGCCCCTAGTCGCTGAACAAAAGCCCCCATTCTCCTGAATAGACACATAGGCTCTGAATCTGTGCATTAAAAAAAAAGAATTGGAAGAAGATACGTCCTAGCGTCTAGGTTTGGAGGAGATAAATGCTGAAAGCTTTGGGGTGAGTGTCTAAGAGCCTGTGGGTGAGGTAACGATGCATTAAATGAGGGTGCTCTCCTTTTAGTGTGCTCCAAAGCAGCCCACTAATAAGCTAGAGTCATCACAGATAAATGGAGACTTCACAAAAAGAAGAAGAAGAAAAAAAGACAAGGAAAACAAATGTGCAATTCAGTCCAAAGGCATTGGCTGCAGTTACGCAATTTCAAGTTCGGGACCAGGCATTACGCTTATTTTCGTGTCTGATAACTAACACATTCGCTTGCTGCTGGATGCAACTATTACGGGAAAAAAAACCCAAAATTCAATTCATCCGCATTTGTCACTAGAGTATTGTGTCTGCTACACAAAGGCAGGAGATTGAAATGAAAGATCCTCTTACTGAATTTTAATTTTGAGAAAATGTGACCGCGCTCGGAGCCTTGAGCATACAGTCAGCTGGGTGGTTTGAAGAAGGCTCAGTGTTCCGCACACAATCCAGGTCTTTGGCACGAAGATACGTTCTGTTTAGGCACATCGTACCCTCGCCACACCCTTTTTCCTATTTACAATCAAGATCTTTAGTCTTTATTATTGGTGGACTATTGATACAGATGTTTACTCAGAATAACTTGAAGAGCCCCCAAAGTCTCAAATCAGACATTTCCTCTCACTGTCACGGCCCCTGAAACCCCCCCATGATCCCTGGCTTTGGGAAAACACCTCTTCCCCCATAGGTCTCCATTCAATGCCATGTCTGGTTGTCTGTTACCATGTTGGCTTCAGCAAAGCCAAATGCTCACCGAAGCATTATGCTCTAGGACAACAAAGAAAAAGGTCACCTTTTCTTTGACCTTTTCCCCATGGTAAGGATGAAGCGTGCGCTGGAAGTAACCAGACCTGTGATAAGGGTGAAATAATAGAGGAGGTGGAAGCTTATACGGGAAGCGCCTCTCTTTACTGGGAGTTAAGGAGATGTGGGTTTCAGACTTTGCCTGGCTTCTGGCTCACCTTGTGACGTGGAGCAAGTCCAATTCTCTGCTGTCCATAAAGTTGGGTTGAGGACAGTTGCCCCTCTGGGAGTAAGGCGGGGATGGGGCCAGGATGGAAGGAAGGATTGTAGGTCCAGGACCCAGCCTAGGATCTTGAAGAGAGAGCCCAATCTTCCCAGGTACGTTTGGCACTGGGCTTTTCATTTCTGGCTGTTATTGGAACCTCCATGCCCTTCCTGTGCTCAAGAAACTCTCCATTTTATGCACCGGGGACAGCCTCTCAATAGAGACGGTGAAAATGCAAGATACCTCCTTTCTCCTCCCCCACCCCCCAGCATCTAGAGTGCGGTACGTAACCTGGGGTGTGCCTGAACGGAGTTGGGAGGTGGTGACACAAAGATGTGGGGACCGTAGAGACTCTGTTCTGGAAGTGGGTGGCAAGAGTGTTCGGGCCAATGTTGAGATTCCGGGGACAGTGGTGGCAGGGGTCCCCCCAGCGGGTCGTGGACCCTGATTTTGGCTCCCATTCTGGGTGCTGCCTGATCTCCTCTGTTCTTGCCCCTTTCCCCCTTCCTCCCTCCCTCCCTCCCTTCCTCCATTGTAAAATATCTTCAACATACCATAAAGTATTCTTATAATATAATATATACCTGGTTCACGACTGCCCAGCTTAATAAGATCTTAGCATTTTTATAAGAAATAAAATATTATAGATAAATGTGAAGCCTCTGTGTATCCCTCTCTAATCCCATTGCCTTTCTGCCTTCCAGATGTAAACTCTATTCTGGCTATGATTATTATTATGCAAAGATATAATTTTAGCACATAAAATTTACTAGTTTAATAAAATTCAATACATTTCACATATGCATGTGTGCACACAAACACCAATAACACATGGGGGACTTCTGGTCCAGTCAACCTGGCAAACAGATATTCTGAAAAACCCTCTCATTACCAAATACCTAGAACAGTGATGCTTTGCAATCAGTAGATGACCTCATAAAAAAAGTAAGGGAAATCAGTAGGCTGAGTAAAGCAGATTGTCCCGCCTAATGTGGGTGGGCCTCATCCAATCCACTGAAGACCTGAAAAGAACACAAAGGCTGAATAAAAGGGAATTTTGGGGCTTCCCTGGTGGCGCAGTGGTTGAGAGTCCGCCTGCCGATGCGGGGAACGCGGGTTCGTGCCCCGGTCCGGGAAGATCCCACATGCCGCGGAGCCATGGCCGCTGACCCTGTGCATCCGGAGCCTGTGCTCCACAACGGGAGAGGCCACAACAGTGAGGGGCCCGCGTACCGCAAAAAAAAAAAAAAAAAAAAAAAAAAAAAAAGGGAATTTTGCCTGTCTGACTACATGAGCTGGGGGGGACATCAGTCTTCTCCTGGCCTTGGGCTGGAACTAACAGCATTGGCTCTTCCGGTTCTCAGGCCTTCAGACGTGGACCAGAACTAACTGTCAGCTCTCCCAGGTCTCCAGCTTGAGATCTGGAGACTGAGATCCTGGGACTTCTCAGCCTCCATAATCATGTGAACTAATTCCTTACAATAAATCGATAGCTAGCTAGCTAGCTAGCTAGATCGATCCTATTGGTTCTGTTTCTCTGGAGAACCATGACGGATATAGATTTTAGTACCAAGAATGGTTCCAGAGGAACAGAGTTTTAAGGATGAGTTTTCTGAATTGGTTCTGGGGTTTATGGAATTGGCTCTCTAATCTGATTAGATGTAAAGACACTAAAGACTCTATTTCCAGTAGTAAAGAGCCCACTGATCGTCTACGGCGTAGTGTGATAGTAGAGATACACAGAATACCGTCATTGCATACTCATCAATAATTTATAAGAAGCGTGGGCTGGATGGCTGTGCATATGATACTTTCAAACACTTTTGGTAAACCAACAAATGTAATGAAGCTGGCTGGTTGTTCCTCATGTCAGTGGACAAAGTGGAGAAAGAAGAGGCTCAGAGATAAGCTGAGAGGTTCAAATTCCCACCTCAGGTGCTGTATACATGAGAATCTCGACTAATACAATCTGTAAGAGGGGAGGACAGACAATAGTCGTGGAAATGTCCAGCGGAGACCCCGAGGTTGTGACGGGAATGGAGGAGTGGTGTTGACAGCATATAGTGTGAGATGAAAGCGACGTGGTCGTGGAACAAACACTGGGCAAGGATGCGTGAACTGCTGGTGGGAGCTCGAGACCCAGGATCAAAGAGCTCTCCTCCCCCATGGTATTTCCTTCTTAAATCTGGCTTTATTTCTGATGATGAGATGAAATAAAGAAAGCCCCCAGTTTCAGGAGAATGGCATTTTTCCCCCCTGAGGAAGAAGAAATAGGGATGAAGCAAAAAGGAGGACCAAGCACGTGGGGATGTGGATGGGTCTGGGGCAAACTCAGCAGCAGAGTCACCTTAGCTCCAAGGAGACAATCTGCTCCATGGGAGTCATATCTTGCCTTTTGGGCAGAGGGAAAAAACCCCAAAAACTTTGTTCAAATGCTACCGTTATAAAATAACACAGGCTCTGTGAAGAAAATGTTCAGAGTAGAGAAAAGGAAACGAGAGATAGAAAAATCATCCACAGTCTCAGCACCCAAAGACATTTACTGCTGCTAACATTTCAGGGTGTTTCTTTTCAGATAAAGAATGTAATTTTTAGGGATGTGAAATGCTGTCAATCAACGGAGAGCCGCGACCACAGAGGACACCGGGGAGGGAAGGAGCAGTCCAACGTGTTCCCAAGCCGCTGTCACATCCCTCAGGCTGGGGGCGGCAGAGCTGGGGAGCCCGGCACCTCCCCAACAAGCCCTGGGTACAGCCTCCAATAAGCCCCCCAGGATTAGGCTCCGAGGCAGCTGTGGATATGGCGGCACCTGGGGATGGTCCTCCCTGGGTCTGAGTTCTCAGGTCCCACGACACGGCTGAGCCTCTGCTCCATCTCACATTTCTACCCAAACACTCTGGCCTGGGACACATCAAAGTGCAGAGTGTGTGTGTGACACGGCTCGGCTTCCCAGGCCTGGGACACATCAAAGTGCAGAGTGTGTGTGTGACACAGCTCGGCTTCCCAGAACAGAGGCTGGGTGTGGGGACAGGGTCCAGATGGCAGGAGATGTGCTTATAAACAGCATGTGGGAGGGTGACACCCTGCTGACAGGGTGAGCCTTATCTCTGCCTTCCTGGCTCCCAGCCCAAATCTCGGGGGAGGTCAGCAGCAGCCGGTGCCTCTGTGTGTCACCTGCAGCCAGCGCTGTCCCCGCCCAGCCTGCATCGCCCACAGCTGCCAGTCTCCCTGGAGACAGGAAAGCCAGATGCACAGCTCTAGCCTCCAGGAAGTCAGTGTTGGTCGGGAGAGAGGGGGAGCAGTGGGTGATGGATTTTGGAAGGGGACATTCTCTCTCAATCAGGCCACCATCACCTTGGCAACATTTTTCCTGGTTCAAGTCACTGCTTAATAAATCTTGGATTTATTGTCCTACATTAATGGATCCAGGAGAAGAGAGGCTCATTTTCCCTTGGCTCCGGAGGGAGTAAACTATCTTCCTCTCCATGGAGTTCCATGTAGGAGGGAACTGCTGGTGAGGAAGCCAGCTGGGAGCAAGCTCCTCGATAAAGTCTCTGTCTCTCTCTGGGTGTCAGTTTCCCGCCTGAGAAACAAGGAGGGGCTGATGTGCTCATGGGGGAGGTCCCTGAAAGCATTATTGTCGAGGGCTTGATGACTCATGTGGGGTGAGGATTTGTCCAGGATCTAGGTTTGGATCCTGTCTACACTGTGTGACTCGAGGCCAAAGATCTCTCTCCCCATACGTGTGATTTACAAAGTTAGGACAAGAGTTTCTACTTCACTATAGTGACACATGGCAATGAACGAGGGTTCTCGGTGGAAAGAAATATGGGTGCATCTAACCAAGGAACCTGTTCTCCCTTCCAAGGCGAGGGCTAAGCTGCTCCTTAAGATGTTGAGGCTGTGGCTCCAACACCTGATGACCCCTTGTAAAAAGTTACAAGGGTGTCTGGAAGCCTTGACTTTCAAGGCCCATCTGAAGACCTTCACAGAGAGGAGAGCTGGGCTGGGCTGGGGCCAGGCTGCCCCTGCTGGTGCCCTGGCCACGGCAGGACCACAGGCAGTATTCTCCAGCAGAAAGAGAATGTGAGCTATGTTTGCAATGTAAAATTTTCTGGTTGTTACATTTATTAAAAAAAGGAAAAAAGAAACAGGTGAAATTAATGTTACTATAACCTGTTTAACCCAATATATCCAAATATTATTTCAATGTAGAATAAATATAAAAGATATAATTGCGTTTTGTTACTCCTTTTTCTCATCCTAAATTTTCAAAATCTGGAATGCTTTTACAATTACAGACTAACTCAATTCAGATGGTACATTTTTATTAGAAAGACCTGATTTCTATTTAGATCTCATTTCTCTCTGAGCCCACGTATTTAGTGACTTCTCAGAACTCCGAAGACCAGACGCACAGTTTTGGTCGCAAAGGACAGCGTCGAACAGCAATTCTTCCCCCTCCTTCCTGGGAGCATCCTTAGCCTTAGCTGCCAGGTCCCACCTCCAAACTTCTGCTTGTCCCTTGCCTCCTGCCCTCCCTGCTCCTCTCCACCTACTCAAAGCTCCCACAGGATTCAGACCCACGTGCTACATCTTCTTCCCTAAGGATCCTCCCCACTCACTCGGTCTTCACTTCCTAGGATGCCTACCACGCCCCCACGCGTATCACTTAGTCAGCCCTGAGGACACTTGACTCCTATCTGTACCACTGAATTTCCCTTCCAACTAAACTTGGTGAAATCTAGAACCTGTTTAGTGCTTCTATTTATCTCCTGAGGGGTCCCCGATGCTTTAAATCCTCGCCAATACCTTGTACGTGTCTGACACAGAGCAGACACCCATGTGAAATGTTAACTGAGACTCAGTCTCTGTTCTCGAGGGGATCGTATTCCAGCCAAAGGCCTTGCCCCTAAGAACACAGATATTACCAGTAACTCACTCTGACAGCACTTGAGGGTTCGCAAAGCACTTCTGTGTGGCAATTTGATAATAATCCTCAGGTCCCCCGAGAGACTGCCTCGACAGCCCACCCAAAGTCCCCTCCCCAATACGCTCTCTCAGACCATTAGTTTTGCTTACACAGCACTTACCACGATTTTGCATTATTGGATTTTTTGGTCTTGTCTCTGTCTCCCACTAGAATAGAAGTCCCATGAGGGCAGGGGGCACCCATATCTCTCTCTAGGAGCACTGCGCTCTACCCATGGAAAGCACCCAATACATTGGAAAGGAAAGGATAGGAAAGGGAGGAAAGTTAGGAAGAAAGGAAGAAAGAAAAAGAAAGAAAGAATTCATTCAAATACGCCAAGCTCAGTACCCAACTTTTTCTGCATCAGCGCTCTAATTATGAGCCGTGTTTGTCATTCATAATTTTCCAGTGGTTACATTGTAAAAATGTAAAAAGAAGCATGTGAAATTAACATTAATCTATTGTATATAACCCAATATATTCAAAATATTATTATTTCAACATATAATGAATATAAAATATCATTGAGATTTTTTTAACCTGAATTTTTTCATCCTATGTTTTAGAAATACAGAGTATCTTTTACAATTATAGCACATCTCAATTCACATGGTAAAATTTTTATTGGAAATACCTGATCTATATTTAGAACTCATAAACGTACAGTTGCAAAAAATAGATTCACAGACCCAAGTTGTTCCAAACACACTTAAAAGTTTTCCAATCACTGAATCAAGAAACGATTTTTAAATTTAATTCAAATGAAATAAAATGAAAAGTTAGTCCCTCCATTTCATCAGCCACATTTCCAAAGGTCTGTCGCTCCCCTCTGGGGCACTGGAGGCCTAGATAATACAGTTAAGCCTAAGTCCCACTGTACTGTTGCCGTGCTCCTAATTCTCCAGCAGTTTCCCAGCACACTCAAGGGAAAAGTCAAAGTCCTGACAATGGTCCACAAGGCCTTTCGTGTCTGCCCCTGCCTACTCTTCCACCCTCATCTCTTGCTTCTCTCCTCCTCACTGACGCCACTCTGGCCACCTCAGACTCTCCAGACCTACTCCCACTTCAAGTGCTTTGTCTTGCTGGGCCCTCTGGCTGGGATGCTCTCACCCCTCACCCAACATCATCATGTGCTGCTCCCTCACTTCCTTCAGGTCTTTATTCAAATACCATCTTCCCCTAGGTTCTAGCCTAGCCACTCTATTCTACATTGATGACCCCACCCGCTACTGACACTTCAAGTCCTTCTTCCCTGAATTGTTTCACTCCCGGGCAGTCTGCTACCACCAGCTGACAAACTCTGGATTTTACTTTCTTGAGATATTTATTATCTCAACTCCTCCCCCAGTGGAATGTAAGCTCTATGAGGTTAAAACTGTTGTCTGTTTATTTACTGCTGGATCCCTGGCCCTGAGCATATCACTTGTTGAATGAATGTACGAACATACATTTATGTCACTTGGCGACATTCTTATTTTAACCTTGCAAATACAGAAACAGGATCCAGGGGGTGAAGTGATGAGCCCGCAGGCAAAGAAACAGGAAATAGTCAAAATAAGCAGAATGCAAGTTTTACTCTAAATTCCACGTCATTCCCATCATGCACGCTAACTTCAAAAATTGCTGCTTGTCACCTACTTTCAGGAAGGGGATTAGGATCCCATAGAACGTTCTAAAAATATGAGTGCTTCAAACACCATGTCAATCAGCCAATTAGTGATTGTAAGTTACCCACATACCAGCCGAGTCCATTCCCTGGGTTTTGTACATTCCAAACATGTACATTGCGATCACAAAGCGGAAGTCTGGGATGGCTTTACTGAGTGTAACTCATATGGGCTCACTCTAGCCCCTACCGGATGCTACCTGTCACAGGTGTTGGGGGGGGTAACTACTTCCAGCACCCTTCCCCTCAACCACTTTAGCCTAAATCCCACGTTTGTAGTCACACAGTTAAGTCTGTAAATATTTGTGTGAATGGCAAATTTCCTTTTTGCTCTAATAGGAACAATCAAAAGATAGCTTAAGATGAGATAATAACTACCAATTATTGGATGCCAGCCTTTTGAACGCACATCCTCACAAATCTTTTAATTTTATTTAGGTGTAGTTGATTTACAATGTTGTGTTAATTTCTGCTGTACAGCAAAGTGACTCGGTTATAACATATATATATTCTTTTAAATATTCTTTTCCATTATGGTGTGTCACAGGATATTGAATATAGTTCCCTGTGCTATACAGTAGGACCTCGTTGTTTATCCATCCTATGTATAATAGTTTGTCTCTGCTAATCCCAAACTCCTATTCCTTCCCTCCCCCATCCCTCCTCTCCTCCCCCTTGGCAACCACAAGTCTGTGCTCTATGCCTGTGAGTCTGTTTTTGATTCACTGACATGTTCATTTGTGTCATATTTTAGCTTCCACAAATGAATGATATCATATGGTATTTGTCTTTCTCTTTCTGACTCACTTCACTTAGTATAATAATCTCTAGGTCCATCCATGTAGCTGCAATGGCATTATTTCATTCTTTTTATAGCTGAGTAATATTCCATTGTGTGTATATATATATATGACACCTTTATCCATTCATCTGTCAATGGACATTTCAGTTGTTTCCATGTCTTGGTTATTGTAAATAGTGCTGCTGTGAACACAGGGGTGCATGTATATTTTCGAATTATAGTTTTGGCTGGGTATATGTCAAGGACTGGGATTGCTGGATCATATGACAACTCTATTTTTAGTTCTATGAGGAACCGCCATACTGTTTTCCATAGTGGCTGCACCAGTTCACATGCCCACCAACAGTGCAAGAGGGTTCCCTTTTCTCCACACCCTCTCCAGCATTTGTCATTTGTAGATTTTTTAGTGATGGCCATTCTGACCAGTGCGAGGTGGTACACCTTATTGTAGTTTTGATTTGAATTTTTCTAATAATTAGTGATGTTGAGCTGCTTTTCATGTGCCTACTGACTATCTGTATGTCTTCTCTGGAGAAATGTCTGACATCATCAAATTTAATCACCAGACCGCCTATAGGTGAGGTACTACCATTATGCCCATTTCACAGATGAGGGAACTGAGCCTCAGAGAAGTAACTGGGCCAGAGTCACGTCATTAGTAAGTGACAGAGTCAAGATCTAAATCCAGACCTATCTGTCTGCTATCTTGTCAACAGCAAACTGCTTTACTATCCTGCAAGCTCATAGAAAACCATAATCAGAACATCTCCTGAAAAGAAGATGGAATTAGTCCAACAAGTCAAGTTAAAACCCATTCATTTCCCAAATAAATTCACAAATTCGTGTGCAAATATGAAGAATCTTGTAGCAATTACATTGCCTCAAATTTGCTTAATGGGATGACAACTCAGCAAAGCAGAAATGCAGCTCAAATAACCTTTTATTAACATTTTTCTCTCTATAAATCCACCAGTGCATCAAGTTAATGATAACAAATCATTAGTCAGAAAACACCTTCCCAAATCTGCACATCTAGGTCCTGACCTTGGGATCCATAAAGTCTGGCACAAATGCATTGCCACAGTTTCCTTTGAATCAGCTGTGACAAGCTGGGTGAGGCTAATTCAGCCCAGACACTACGTTGACAATCGTTTGTTTTTAAGTGCCATACATATTTCATACTCTCAATGCACAATCGACCCACTTAAGTATCACCATTAATATTCACAACATGGCTGTGGCATGAAGACAGGGCCGTCCACATTTCGAGTTTTTCATGGAAAAATAATTGGATGTTTCTTAGTCAAGACCCTACTGGTAACACATAACAAAAAACCCTTTCAAACACACTGGAGTGGGAAAAAGGAAATTCATCAGAACGATACACTCATAACTCAAACACAGGCAACAGAGCCAGGCGCAGCTACCGCTGAAAGGAGCATATAAGACCAGTTAGGGGGGCTTCCCTGGTGGCGCAGTGGTGAAGGATCTGCGTGCAATGCAGGGGGACACGGGTTCAAGCCCTGGTCTGGGAAGATCCCACATGCTGTGGAGCAACTAAGCCCGTGCGCCACAACTACTGAGCCTGCGCTCTACAGCCCACGCTCTGCAGCAAGAGAAGCCACCGCAATGAGAAGCCTGCACACTGCAATGAAGAGTAGCCCCCAACTCGCTGCAACTAGAGAAAGCCTGCGCACAGCAACAAAGACCCAACATAGCCAAAAATAAATAAATTTATTTAAAAAAAAAAAGACCAGTTAGGAACACAGGCCACCATCTCTCTCCATCTTTGCTTATTTCTAAGTAACATCTGAGGCTTCACACTTCCCTCTCTCTCTCTGCCCCCATTGTTCCCACCTGCTCCCACATAGAGTGGCCAGCAGAGCTCTGGAGTTTATGTTTCTGCAGTTTGAAACAACTTTCCAACAAATGCCAATCCAAATTTTCAGAGAGTGAATTGAGTAGGCCCAGTTTTGTTGCACGTGACCTTACATGGCCTGAGGACACACCATCCCAAAGACCATCTGTGGGTTAGTAAGGTCAATATGCGAGACCTGTTTGGACCACAGGTGGATTGACACCTGAAAAGACAGCTACTACGAATATTCCTGCTCCCGGGAAGTTCTCAGTCAACAATAATTGTCTCAAAATTCATTCTACTTTTTCAGTGCTTATTTATTCAATAAACACTTACCGAATGCCCATTAAAGCACTAAGTAGCCAGCCCTAGCCAGAGGAACATGCAACCTAGAAGGAAAGACTAACAGGCAATTATAAGTCTGTATAGAAGCTAATATAACAGGAAAACAATCATGGGATGATGTGGGGGTGAACATATAATTCAGGCCAAGGTGGTGAGGGTGGGGTGAGTGGGGATAGGATATTTCCCAGGGAGGGAAGACTGACCTGAGATTTGAAGGATGAATAAAAATTAACTGGGCTATGAGAGAGCAGAGCCGGTGATTTGGGATACAAAGAATGCAGATGCAAAGGCACCAGGTTGTCGTCAGCAAGAACTTGGCAGAAACAGGGATTTGAGCTGGAGAGATAAGCAGGGGGTCAGACGATGAAGAAGCTTGCATGCTTCCTCGCAACTAAGGAACTTGGAAATACTTCAACAATTCTAAACCTTAACTCAATGAACCAAAGGCAGCCTGCCAAGAAAGTAAGTTTAGTAAAGGTTGCATTTTATATCACCTCTTTTGAAGTGTCACAATTCACATCAGCATATCGAAGGCTCTGAGAAGTCCTGTAACACACACACACACACACACACACACACACACACACACACACACACACACACACACACACACACACACACCCCTGGTTAACTTTGTTTAACCCAGGATTTCCCAAATGTATTAAAGTATGAATTTCATTCCTAGCCCATACCCTATGAAACGCTCATTAATCCAGTCTGAGTGATGCTGCTTTGAGGCAGTGGGGAGCCTATTGGAGGGATTTTAAAAAGCAGAGTGAAATGATTCAGTTTGTGCTTTAGAAATGGCCTACGGCCTGCTGCAGAGAATGGAATGGAGGTGTGTAAGCCAAGATGCTAGGAGACTTGTTAGGGGCTGCTGTAATTATCCAAGGGAGGGATAACGGGGACCTGAACTGAGGCAGTGGCCATGGGGAAGCGGTGGCTGGGAACAGTCATGGGTGCCTAAGATCCTGATACAAATGGCTATCCCATGGCAGGCTCCATTTAGGAAGATAAAAAATAACCACGAGGGCTTCCCTGGTGGCGCAGTGGTTGAGAGTCTGCCTGCCGATGCAGGGGACACGGGTTCGTGCCCCCGTCCGGGAAGATCCCACGTGCCGCGGAGCGGCTGGGCCCGTGAGCCATGGCCGCTGAGCCTGCGCATGCGGAGCCTGTGCTCCGCAACGGGAGAGGCCACAACAGTGAGAGGCCTGCGAACCGCAAAAAAATAAAAATAAAAATAAAAAAAATAAGCATGAGACTGAACTTTATTATGGGAGCCAAGAATGGAAGCACTAGCTGGGGGGCAGGGCAACTACCAAGCGCTGACTGTAACTCTCCAGCTTATAAAGGATCTGGCATTTCCAAAAGGACAATGCCCCTTTGCTATGGAACTGTACACTCTGCTCTCCAGGAAGGATTGCCCTGAGCCAGGACTGCTGGCCTCGGTTATAGATAGATTCAACTCAACAAACAGCTTGTCTTCTTACAGTGGAAGGCTACAGTGGACAATCATAAGGGAATCTGAATGCCAAGTGACAGAATTTACCCCTTCCTCCTCATACACATTTTAATTAAGTTTATCCTGTGCTAAGTTTATCCTGCTACTTAAAATTTTTCAATTCTAGTGTATCAGTCATCTACTGCTAGGTGACAAATCATCCCCAAATTTGATGGCTTCAAACAACAAAGATTTATTATTTCTCAGGATTCTACGGGTTGGCTAGGCTCACTGGGTGATTCTTCTATCCACACGGTCTTGACAAGGGTCACTGTCATCTAGAGGCCTGACAGGGGCTGGATCATCCATGAGCTGGCAGTCGGTGCAAACTGGGAGCTGGGAGTTCACCTGCGGCTCTTTCCTGGGATGCTTTAGTTCCGTAAGAGCCTATCCTGTGGCTAACCTGGGCTTCCCCATAACATGGTGGCTGGGTTCCAAGAGGACAAATCCCAACTCACAAGTGTTTATCAAGGCCTGCTTTTGTCATGCTTGCCAATGGCCCATCGGCCAAGGCATGTCACACGGCCAAGTCTAGTGTCTGTGCGAAAGGAGTCTACACGAGCCCATGAATACGGGGAAATGTTCGGGCCAACCATGTGACAATACACCTCATGGTAATTACAAATTTTTACAGTATATATAATGAATCCTATGATGTATCTCTTTATCTATCTACATTTTTGAAATATGAAATAAGGTCTACTCAGAAATGAGTTCTCAAAGGAAACCAACACCCAACCCACACATGTATAATTTGTGAATAACTGATTCCAAAAAGTGCAGATTTGGGGGGGTCAAAGGGACAAAGTTCATTCCAAGGCCTACTTCACCTTTTCTTAGATGTGTGATTTAGCAAAATATTTGTGTCTGTTCCCTCACCTGAGAAATGAAGGTTATAAAAGCCGCCTTGCAGAACTGTTAGGGGGACTTTAAATATTGAGAGAGATGTAAGTATATACAACAAATTTAGCATCACCAGTATAATAAAGCAAATATCTTCTTGTCTTTTTGTTCTTTTCTAATCATTATGCTTGTGTGTAAATATATAATTCTGTATCATTTTAATCAAAGTGTACATAAAACTGTTTTTAATATTATACTATTTTAAACCAGTCCATGTTTTTACATAAGATTTGCCTTTAGCTTTTTTAATTGCTGTGAAATATTCCATATGTTGGTGCACTATAATTTATATAACCCTTCTCCTATGTTTGTCATTTACTTATTTTTTGTAAATTACACTGATGCCTCTATTTAAATTATTCCTTTTTAAAAATCATTCTCATAGTAAGTCTTAGAACTGACATCCTAACATAAAGTATGTGAAAATATTCATGACTTGATACTCACTACTAAACTCCTCCAAAATATGTGCGCTTCTTCCATCGCAAGGTCACCAATGCTGGGTTTCCATAATTTCTTTATTTTCTTTTGATTTTTTTTTGATAGGGACAAATATATGATCTGCCTTCTGTCTAAACCTCAAGTTGTCTGTGTTGTATCATGAAGCTACAATTTGAGAGCTTGCTATCTGTATGCACTGTGATAAATATTTTTTCAGAGATACTTAAAGATGTATAAAGTAGCTATTATTTGTTCCATTTTTAATGGTAAAGAAACTGATGTTCAGAGCCTTTGAGTACTGAAGGAGACCAGTCAAGTCAGGAGTGGGTTTAAGAGGAAGATACTGATTTTTTTTGTTTTTTTTAACAGAGAAGCACACATTTTCCCCTTTACAAGTTTTCACCCTGAGAAGTTAATAACTTCAGTCAGAAACAAAAAACTTACTTCTAGAAAGCAATCCTGTGTAAGGCTCTGGACTAGGTGCTGGGGGAATCCAGCACCTAAAAGTGGGAATAACACACGTGCACAACATGCATTATTCACATTCAATGCAATGATACTGTAATTTCTGATAATATCTCTGAGATCTGTGCAGGAATCTAAAATATTAATTGCATTTGTGCACGTCACTGTTCTACACGCTGGCGATGTTCAAGGTGGATAAGATGCCCTCCCCAAAACAGGAAGTAGGAAGGAAAGAGCAGATGTTAAGTGTGCCTACAATGTACGTGCCTAACACAGCGTCAGGCCAGGGACGTTCCTGAAGCCTCCCACCAGGGACAGTGCCAATCCCAAGTCAGTTCATACAAGGATCAAAAGGCTCAACGGCATGAGGTTCATCCCTTGCTGGGGGTAATAAAGTCTGTTCCATAGAATGAAAGAAACCTGAGCTGGTCCTTAAGCAGCAGGAAGGACTCAGCCTTGCTGAGATGAGAGGCACGAGCAAGTGCCAAGCTGGGAGGTGTAGGACCCCTGTGTCCGCTCCGCCAGAGCCCCCTTTCCTGCCGTTCCAGAAACGCCTCTCCTCTGAGGGTGGATGCAGCCGGGTGACGCCAGTCACCTGGCCAGGAGCACCAGCTCTCGGGACAATTCTGAGCTGAGTGCTCTGGCTGGGCCTCCAAGGAGCTTAATTGATGTAGAAGAACTAATTGGAGAAGAAGATAAAGCAGGATACAATTAAGTGCTAATTGGGTGGGCTTGACTCTCAATCAGCCTTCCCCAACTCGCCAGATGATTAACAACCACCTGGGCCACTTAGTCAACTGGAGATTCCTCAGCCCACTCACCCTAGACATTTTTTTTTTTTTTTTTTTTTTTTTTTTTTTTTTGCGGTACGCGGGCCTCTCACTGTTGTGGCCTCTCCCGTTGCAGAGCACAGGCTCCGGACACGCAGGCTCAGCGGCCATGGCTCACGGGCCCAGCCGCTCCGCGGCATGTGGGATCCTCCCGGACCGGGGCACGAACCCGTGTCCCCTGCATCGGCAGGCGGACTCTCAACCACTGCGCCACCAGGGAAGCCCCACCCTAGACATTTTGATTCAATAGGTCTGGGGAGGGATTTGAATCCCGAGTCCCACATAACCCAAATCGTCACTTACACCACAATGTCCATCTCTTAAATCAGTGGTTCTCTGAGTGTGACCAGACCAGCCATCATCACCCAGGGCTGGGTCCCCACCCCAGAGTCTGCCTCCGCAGCTCGGCTATCACACTGTGAAACATTCTCTGTGCCACGCTCATGCAGCCCGAAGTCTGAGAACCACTGCTCTGAATGCCAAGTGACCTCCCCAGAAAGTGAGGACATAACACAGAGTACAGTAGACAGCTGCAAAGGCTCCAGCTCCTCCCTGGGGAAATGTAAGGCCTCACTGAGCCTCAGTTTCCCCATCTGAAAAATGGAGGAAATGACTCCAACCTCCCAGAGGTGCTGGAGCGTAGAATGAAACGATGGATGTTTCAGCTCTAATATTGTACCAGGTACTCAGGGACTAGAGGGCGCGCGTAGATAGGAAAGGGCTTCCCGAAAGAGGGGGTTGAGATGGCCTTGAAGGTGTGTAATATTTTAATAAGGAAAAGGGAGTACACGAGGCAGTCCAGGGATGGGGGCTGCAGGGAGCTGGGGCTGAAGCAAAGATCTGGGATTGGAACTGAGCCCAGGACATTCCAGGCACAGGAAAAGGAAGAAAATAAGGATACTAGGAAACAGTGGTGATGCATTGGATCTTGCCAACAACACATGTGCTGTGCATGGAGACATGTTGGGGAGGCCACAGGTGGGAGTTTTCCCTGCATGCAGGCAGTCCACCCAGGGGCAGGCAGCCAAGCTCAGAACCAGAAAGCCATTTCCCTGGTGTCACACAAGGCAACCCTCACCGTCCTGGTTTCAGTCCAGGTTGGTCCCCCTTTCCTGAGCTGTGCTTGCTTCTATCAGGCTCAAGTGGCTGCCCAAGGAAGCATTCCACCGTGTGCTCTGCCTGCCCGTGTCCTCCTCGGGATGCCATCCACCGGACCTGGAACTTTCCTATCCAGTTGGTCTCATAGCAGATGTGGGGCTGTCACTCACACAGCACCTATCTGCTGATCAGTTACAGTTTCCTCATTTGGCACCTTCTGCATCAGCCTGGGATCCTCGTATGGGAGTGGGAATGTGGATGGTAGCTATTGTGTCCCCCTCCTGATGGATGTAGAGACAGGAAGAACTTGGGTAGAGGGAGTGACTCTAAGAGAAGCTGAATCACAGAAATCTTGCTGGATATCAAGTCTCTAGTTCTGATGGCCCCACAGCCAGCTGCAGCAACCTTCCTTCCCATGGTTGGCTACTTAAGGTCCACTAGACTCAGTTTTGATGACTGCTATGCTCCCAGCACGGAAAATGATTTCAGGCACATAGCAGACAGTCAATAGATTTGATTTATTCTCTTTTATTTTCAACTAAAACGACCTGATACGCAGTTCCCACTAGAGATATTCCCAAAACTCTTGGTCAGGAGCATTTTCTATCAGTTTCAAGGGCTAGAATCAATGTTTCTCTCCCAATCCTGCCCCTGCTGTGACTCAGAGACTTTCTGCACATTGAGGTGGCCAGGAAGCCCTTACCTTCATCCATCTCGCGTCCGTGTGAAGCCGGTCTACACTGCCAGAAGAAGGCTTGGGTGCCTTGGAGATGGCATGGGACTGAGTGACCCTGCAAGGGGTGCACGCTGCCCGGCACATCACCCCTGCCATCTCTGGGCTTTGGGGGCTCCTTACAGAAGGGACCACGGTAGACTGGGAATGCTTTTTTTTATGCTATTAATATCTAAGCTGCTGCTCAATGACCCTGATTCTGGCTCTCGGTTGTTTTGTCTTTGTTTTTCTTGGCTTTTTGCACATTTGGCTTTAAAAAAAAAAATGGATGTGGGTTTGACATTGAACCTAATCTCAGTGTAAGAACTCACGAATGTCTGCAGGTTGAGAGAGAGAAAGGCGTCAGCGTCCGCAAGAGGAGCACCCGCACCGCCCCTCGTTACTCCCGCAGCGTGGAGAGAAGAGAAGGACCTGGCAGGTGCTCTGGGAAGCTGACCCTGCTTCTGCTCCCCTGGACATGGAGAGGCGGGGGCCAGCTTCCTGCCTCTCCTATTGGGCACAGTGACCCTGGCCTGTTCTAGCAGTCAGGGCAGGGTGGGTAGAGGTGGGCTTGGCGTAGAAAGAGGGGCACGTACACCACTTCCCCAACACGGGAGCCCAAGCTGAACTGCAGATCCCTGGGCTCTACCCCAACACGGCCCAGCTCCTGCCACCCCCATCCCATCCCACAGGGAGGTCACAGCCTCTCCCCACACCTAGCAGGGTTGGTGCTCACCAAGGGGTTTCTGGATAGAACTGAAAGCACTTACAGAACATCATCTTAAACATGAATGAGCTGGGACAGAGGGGTAAAGAGATTTCTCCAAGGGCTCACGGCCAGCTCCCAACCCCACAATCAGAGGCAACATCGCAACGCCAATGTCTCTTTCCACAGAACACTGTCATTAAAAGCCCCGATGAATGTACCATTAGGGGAAATAGGACACAGTGATGTTGCCACTTAGGCACGTATTTCATATTTTCACAAGGGCATATGACCTTTTCCAGCCAGCAGGGCCCGGAGAGTGCTGCCTGGACCGTACATGTGCCCTCCCAGCAAGGACGACATGGCGGTCCCTGAGGGCGGGAGCCTGGCCCTCCCTAAGGGGGGGCCCACCTCCCGGACCACGTTTCCCAGTCATTCCAGGTCCCAGTTCTGAATGAACGGCGCTCCTCCAGACCTGATCATCCTGCAGCACTGAGAGACTGCCCTAAGGAAGGGGATGTGTAGCTAAAAGAGGCGATGCATGGAACGCAAGAGGCCGTGGGCTGGATTTGAAGGGTCCTCCTGTGTGTCTGCAGGAGAAGCAGGTTTCTTAGTGATGGAAGCTGAGAGAGAGGGGAGGAGGAGAGAAGAAGAAGAAGAAGAAGATAAAAGGGAGAGGAGAAGAGTGGGAGGGGAGGGGACGTAGGGTGGCTTTCAGGTCACGTGTTTCTTTCTGAGTCCAAATTCCCTTTCAGAATTTCCTTTTTGACACAGATGACGACCAGCCAAAGGAAATGAAATCTCATTTTCTAGAGTCACGTTCCTTTAATACACACCTACTGAACTCCCACTACACCCCAGGCCTGTGCTGAGCTTTGCGGATACAGGAGGGCCACGAAGCAGCCACCGTCCTCAGGCTGTCGAGGAAGGTGACCACCGTGGCAGACAGTGAAGCACGTTCTCAGCACGACTTAACCCCTTTCTGGCATGCTGAAGCCAGACACCTAAAATTGTTCTCAGGGTCCCTTGCAGCTGGAGATCCAGATGCGAGATTTTTTTTTTTTTTCCTCTGCTCATCACATGCAGGGCAGCAGGCGTTTCGCTGGTGTGGACCAGGGCAAAGATGGCTGTGGGGTCTCCATCCGCAGGGGGGCTCCCTGACTCCACAAGCAGCTTCTCATGTCTACCGTTTGCTTCCTGACTGTGCCAGAGGCGGCAGCAGCCTTAGCACCCCAATTCCCTGGTGATGCTTTGGGGATCACCCCTGGAAGCCTAGTGTATCACCTGGGTCTTCACCTCTTAGTGGTTGTGTAGGTCATTTAAGACCCTGGCTGCTGCAATGGGGAGTGTAAAAGACACAGCCAGTGCCCTGCCGGGAGCAACCCAATCAGGGGTGTTGGTTCATGTGTAACCGCCTGTTCTTTGCAGGAAAAAAAAAAAAAAAAGCCCTGATAGGTTTACTGATCCCCATGGTATAAATATTCCCTGGTGCCTGATGACATACATGCACGTCATCAAATTGTTATTTCACCATATGAATGTGATAACCTCAGAGCGTAGAGAACAGCAATGTGTAGTAAATTAATTGGATGAGATGTTAGTACTTGTTACCTTTGTCTTTCATATAATTTATCTGATGCAAGTTTGTAAAATATAATTTTCAAGAATGGCTGTGTTTCGTGACCAGCCGGCAAAAATTCTTGAAAAGTTGACAATCGGCTCAATCAGCGTTGGTCTGAGCTGACTCCGGGGCATCACTGATTCCGACCCACCCCAGAGATGCTGGCAGGTGGTTCTGCTACTCCAGTGGCCTTCTGCGCCTCCTGCATAAAGGTGTTGCCAGCCAAGGCGGCTTGAGAGGCCCACACCAGAGGTGCACCAAGGTGCCAGAGAGTTAATGCCCAGAAGACTCTCCACGACCAGGGCCAGGAAGTGGTGAATAAACCCCCAGCTTATCCCCCGCAATGGTACAGCTTTGAGATGAGCCCCATGGGGATTGCCCCCAGGGTGCCCACAGCAGTAACCGTTCATCCAAACACCCTTAATTGGTCTTCCCCTTCCCTGTCTCACTCCTCCACTCATGCATCATGTGTCCTGTGATCAGCCCCCACCCCCAAATAAACGACTTGCACCCTCATCCTTGTCCCAGAGTCTGCTTTGGGAGAAACGTACACCAATACAAGGTGGAATTCATGCTACAATATAAGCAAAGCGCCCAGTACAGGGTAGGCACAAAAAAGAGTATGATCAAATGTGTTTTATATTTTCCCATGAACAAACATGATAGGGCATGACAATTACTGAGTGCTGCATTAAGGTGTCAGCTGGGGTGCTGGCCCTCTGTGGCTGCATCTGACTGCAGCATCATGACAAGGTGTGGGCGGGTGGAAGGCTGTCACGGGCTGCTCACTAATACCAACCACACAATGTAATCATTCGAGGGACCTTAGAGATCTCTTGGGCCAGGGCCCGCATTTTTCAATTAAGGAAACTAAGGCAAACAAAGAGACCAACAAGGGATTAACCTCCAAAATATACAGACAGCTCATGCAGCTCAGTATCAAAAAAAACAAACAACTCAATCAAAAACTGGGCAGAAGACTAAATAGACATTTCTCCAAAGAAGACACACAGATGGCCAACAAGCCCATGAAAAGATGCTCAACATCATTATTAGAGAAACGCAAATCAAAACTACAATGAGGTATCACTTCATACCAGTCAGAATAGCCATCATCAAAAAATCTACAAACGGGACTTCCCTTGTGACACAGTGGTTAAGAATCCGCCTGCCAGTGCAGGGGACACAGGTTCAATCCCTGGTCCGGGAAGATCCCACATACTGCGGAGCAACTAAGCCCATGTGCCACAACTGCTGAGCCTGCACCCTAGAGCCCGCGAGCCACAACTACTGAGCCCGCATGCCTAGAGTCCGTGCTCTGCAACAAGAGAAGCCGCCGCAATGAGAAGCCCGCGCACCACAACGAAGTGTAGCCCCCGCTCGCCGCAACTAGAGAGAGCCCGCGCACAGCAACGAAGGCTCAACACAGCCAAAAATAAATAAATAAACAAATAATTTTTTAAAAAATCTACAAACAATAAATGCTGGAGAGGGTTGGGAGAAAAGGGAACCCTCCTACACTGTTGGTGGGAATGTAAATTGTTGCAGCCACTATGGAGAACAGTATGGAGGTGCCTTAAAAAACTAAAAATACAACAGTGAGAGGCCCACATACCGCAAAAAAAAAAAAAAAAAAAAAAAAAACCACTAAAAATAGAGTTGCCATATGACCCAGCAATCCCACTCCTGGGCATATATCCAGAGAAAACCATAATTCGAAAAGATGCATCTACCCCAATGTTCACTGAAGCACTATTTTACAATAGCCAGGACATGGAAGCAACCTAAATGTCCACTGACAGAAGAATGGATAAAGAAGATGTGGTACATGTATACAATAGAATATTACTCAGCCATAAAAAAAGAACAAAATAATGCCGTTTGCAGTGACACAGATGGACCCAGAGATTGTCATACTGAGTGAAGTCAGTCAGACAAAGACAAATATCATGTGATATTACTTCTATGTGGAATCTAAAAAAATGATACAAAACAGACACAGAGTCACAGCTATAGAAAACAGACTTATGGTTACCAAGGGGGAAGGGAGGGAGAGAGAAACTGGGAGATTGGGATTGACATATACACACTACAATATATAAAATAGATAACTAATGAGAACCTACTGTAGAGCATAGGGAACTCTCCTCAATACTTTGTAATGACCAATTATATGGGAAGAGAATCTAAAAAAGAGTGGATATATGTATATGTATAACTGATTCACTTTGCTGTACAGCAGAAACTAATACAACATTGTAAAGCAACTATTAAACTCTAATTAAAATTAATTTAAAATAAAAGAAACTGAGGCATAAAGAGATGAGGAGATTCTCCAAGCATCACTAAAAATCAGCAGCAGAACTAGAAACTGGCTCCTTGCCTGCCAGTGGAGGTCCCCGTCCACTGCAGTCAGCATGGCCTCCTGGCCAGAAGCATTCTCCTTGGGAGGATATTCTCTCCAGAGACTCCCCAGTGCCATGGAATTGTCTCAGCTCAGGGGGTTGCTAAGTGACAGTTCCCTGGGCAGTACTGTAAGAAATTATAAAACTGGAGCCTCAACTCATTACAAGTGCGGACACAGTGAGAACCCAGGACCAGCAGGAGTGAGTCATCTCTGCATCAGCACCTCACACAGCGGCTCCTGTACAGCCAAAGGAGTGGGACTCACGTTAAGGAGGAGTTTCCACCCTCTGAGCCTCAGGCCCGTGGACTGTCCGAGGGAATCACGCTCACACCTTAGTCAAGGCACCACCATCAACTTTCCTAACTGCCAGCAAAGTCAGTGATGGGGCAGGGAAGGAGCGCTCAAGTTATCTTGCCACTGGGAGAGAAATTTGCCAGGCATCGTGTCACCCTGAATCCTATACTAAAACCCCACGAAGTGGGGGTCATCATTCTCATTTTCAAATGAGTCCACTGAAATGAGTCCAGTAGGGTTAAGTGATATGCCCAAGGTCACACAGATGCTCTGGCTTTGAACCCGGGTCTGATTGTGGAATCTAAATTCAAAGGATTCTCATAGCCCCATAGAGGTCCTCACTGCAAAGCAGTGGAATGCCACAGTAAGGCAAAGAGATGTCAAGTTCATGGTGTGCTCAAGAATGCAACTGACACAGAAGGGCTGGAGCAAAAGGTACCGTGTAGGGCACAGAGCCAAGGACGGCTTGGGTTAGTGAGAGGTCAGGGTGGCAAGAGCCTTGAAGGCCAAACTACTGGGTTTTGTACTGGTTCAGTGAGCAGCAGGGAGTCGCAGAGTGACACGGGATGAGTCCCCTCCCTGAGCGGAGGCGAACTCAGAGCCTCAGGCTGTCACTGATGAGAGGATGGTGTCCAGGGCAGGGAGAATGATTCTGGAGAATGCAGAGTCTTGGAGGTCAAAGCCAAAAGCCGGAGGTTAGAACCAGAGACTCAAATCAAGATTTGGGGCTGAGGGACAGACGGCAGCCCACAGACAGGAGACAAGACTAGAGAACCGATACTGGGTGGGCAGGGACAGCATGGAAATGGGGGCAGGAGGGAGCTCGGATGAAAGCTCAGGACGTCAGGACATCAGCTGTCAATGAGGCAAGGGTGTTGTCAGACCCTTTTTGTTAGCTGTGGGCTGCAGGTTATGAAGCCAGGTTAACTGGTCAAGGGTCCCAGCATGGACTGGATGTACATAAGCCAAGAATGGCTTCTCTGCTGTTGACATGCTTTTCTGGGGGATTCAAGTGATCAAAGGGCTACAGATATGAGAATAGTGTAGACAAGTGGGGACGGAGATTCAGGATGAACTGTCCAGGCTGCCCAAGCAGAACTCATCAGAACACCATGTGAACTGAGCCCCACCAGGTCACAGCTCTGTGGGGATATTTAGATGGGGTAGACCCTCCTGGCATCTCTCTATGGCATAGTACTCAAGGCCATAGGACACCAGCTTGGCTGGGCAGTGGTGTCATCTAGAACCATGACCGTATGTCCCTGCACAAGCATCCCTCTCTCCGGATGAAATTTCTCTTTTCTCATCTGGCTAATGTAGCTCTTTCCGATCTGGCACCTGCCCAAATGAATGTTACCCCGAGGCCATCAGGGGGATGCTACAGTCTCCCATGTTGCTTCCTAGAAAATGGGTTGCCATGCCTCGGGACTTGACTTTGAAGGAGAGAGAGAATTTGAATGGGAAGTGGTGATGTGGGGAAGGGGGCCACGCAAGGCTGGGGAAAGAACAGAAGCAAAGCAGGGTGATGAGAAAGCACCTGATGGTTTCTGGGCCAAGTAAACAGACAGGTGAGCCTGGAAAATAGAATATGGTGGGCATGTCAATGTGGGAGGATGACGGAGAAGACAGGGGTGAGTTTAGAAAGGTAGGCATGTGGAGACAGATTGTCAAAGACCTTGACGATCATGCCGAAGGATTAAGTTGTGTTCTTAACGAGCAATCAACGGAGAGGTTGAGGGCAGTTCCAGATTTGCACTGGAAGGACATTCCTGTGGCTGTTTGGTGAGACATCTTAGGGGTTGGGCAGAGATGGACCGAAAGTAGCCTCAGAAGCTATGTGAAGTCCTGCAAGAAGACTCCTGCAGTAACCTAGCTGAGCAATAAAGTGTCCATGGCCACGAGAATGCCCCGGCCCTAAAAGGAAATTCAGGACATGCCCTTTTCGTCGCAGCCTGTGCATTCTGGGCCCACATGTTAAACCCTGGCAGTATTCCAGAAATCAAGCAGCGCACCGTTGTAGAAAATCCTCTGCCCAATGAAGATTTCAGGTGAAAAAGGCATTTAATCTATATTGCCTGTCGAAAAATGCCGGTCCAGCCAAAACTCAATTTGTGTCTTTTTAATTCAAGTGCAAATGGATTGAAGGCTCAGATAACAACATAAAATTGGTTAATCAACTTTCATCCCATATTTATATTGCAACAGGGAGATTTTATCGTTTTCTGCAGCTCAGCTCGGTGTTCTGTGAAAGCCAGCCAGCATTTTATGTCCCCTTACAATTGCAAACCAGAGGCCTGTCTGCTGTCAGCGACCCGCCATCCCTCTCCCGCTAACCAGCTCGCTCGTCTGTCTGGACGGGGCAGTGGGTTCAGCTTTCATTCTGAGTGTTAAGGCCCTGCAGGGAGAGGTTTTATGTTTTACTCGAGAAATGGAAATCACTTTTTGTTCCCATCATCGCATCACCATGAAGGGATGCCAGTGAAGTCATGGTATGAGTAAAATTACTGAAAATATTTTAAACTTAATTTTCTGTGTCAGGCAGACACACGCCATGCTCGTTGCAGGCCTGGTTAAATCTCCCTCTTGGTTTCCTACTGTTCACAGGATAAGGGCCAAAGCCCACAGGCTGGCACACAAGGCCCTCTGGAATCTGGCCCTTTCATCTATTTTCTCAAGAAGCAATTTTTCGGAACCTAGGAGGTACCTGTCACAGTGCCAGGTACTGGGTACACAGCTGTGAGCAAGACAGGGATCATTCCTCCACTCGTGGCATTTGAATTCTAATGAGGAAGACAGACAAAAAACACATGATACTGGATGAAAGGAACAATTACAGACTGTATACAGGTTATAGGAATAAAAAAGAAAGAAAAAAAAAAAAACAAAGGACTCAGAGAACAGGTGGGAGGAGGATGGGAGAGGGAAAGGGGAGATGCTTATTTTAGAAAATGGTGAGTTTACCAGGCAGTGGGAACAGCATATGCAAAGGCTCAGAGGAGGGAATGAGGCTGGCAGGCTTACGAACAAACAGGAGGACAGCGTGGTGGGAATTAGGGAGAAAGAAGGCGATTGATAAGATGTGAGGGCTGAGAGGTTGGCAGAGGCTAGCTCCAGGAGCTTCTCGGTGGATCAAGCAGATCTGGACTTTATCCCGAGAGCCAAGGGGAGTGACGCGCTAAGATTTGGGTTTCAAAAAGATCCCTTTGGCTGCAGTGTGGAAGACAGATCAGAGGAGGGCAAGGGGGGAAGTAGGGAGGACCCTGCGGAGGCTTCTGCTCTGGTTAAGGTGAGAGGTGATAAGTGGGAGTAAAGGACGTATTCAAGATGGGTGAATGAGCTGACAAGAATTTTCTTCTCCAGACTTAACTCTCACTCTCACCTTGTCCTCCAGCCTCCTGAGCTTCACTCTGTCCTCTGAACGCCTCATGTACTTTCTTGACTCAAGCCATTTCTTCCTCCCTCCTCTAGTGAACTCCTGTATATCCATCAAAACCCCAAACAAAGTACCCCTTTGCATACCTTCACCCCTGGAAGGCTTTACTCTCCCTCTTCTGTGTGTTCCTATCACCTTATATCATCATTGACCTTAATATGTATGAGTGTAATCAATCTCAGAACAGTTTAATTATTTTTTTTAAGTTTTCATGTATATCTCCCTTGCTCAGTTTTAATGCAAAGACAAAGACTTCTAAATTTCTGAGTTCCTAGCACACTCACACTTAAGGAAGTGTTCCTTATTGTGAATGAATAAACTGTCACCGGTGAAATGAAGCAAATGACCTGGCTTCAGAAAGGATCTGGAATTATCACACTGAGAAATGACCATCTTTGTGTGACTTTGTCTCCCTGCACAGGCTGCCCTGATAATTGGGAAATAAATGCTCAAATAGGAAAAAGGGAAAAAAAAGTCTTTCAACTCTAGTATCCATTCCTGTGGCTTAAGAGTCATTTATGGAAATTACAACTAACACTAACGTGATAATTAAAACCAAAATGGGGCTTCCCTGGTGGCGCAGTGACTGAGAGTCCGCCTGCCGATGCAGGGGACACAGGTTCGTGCCCCGGTCCGGGAAGATCCCACATGCCGCGGAGCAGCTGGGCCCGTGAGCCATGGCCGCTAAGCCTGCGCGTCCGGAGCCCGTGCTCCGCAACAGGAGAGGCCATAACAGTGAGAGGCCCGCATACCGCAAAAAAAAAACAACAAAAAAAACAAATTGAACACCTAGTCAGTAGTGCTCAGGCTTGGTAGAAGCAAAGATGAACCCAGTGCATATCCAAGCTGCCCTGATTATGTGCTCCTTGTAATCAACATTACTCTTCCTGGTTACATTTCACAGTTGACTGAATCGAATTCTGTACCAGAGATGCAAAGTTTACTGTATTAGGGTTCTTTTTGTTTAGGTTCTACTTTTCATATATATATATAAAATATATATTCCCATAAGTACAATCAGCTTTAAAAAATGAAATTCTCCCCACGTGGATTTAAGATTAATGATATTTGTTTATTATTGGATGATCTGCCTTCAGCAAGTGGTGTGAATAAGAACTGGCTCCCAATCTCACTTAATTTATTTTCATAAGCCAAAAAGCTATAAACATCAAATGCAACTCTCCAGGATGATAACAGGTTATTAACTTCTTAAGCCATTCCCTAATGGGTTTTAAATCTCCAAAAAACAGTGTGTTCTAGAGCAAAGGAGACATGGTAAAATTCTAGTCTGTCTTGGAAAACCAGCTGACGTTGGGATCCCCCAGCACCTGGAGCAGGGCCTGACATGTTTTGTTTGTTTGTTTGTTTTCTATAGCTCCTCTGGGATTCCAGTCTGAATGCCTTCCTCCCCAAACCTCTGCCCACTGTGACTAACTTCCCCACTCCTTTTCCACAGTGAAGACGGACTTGGGCTCCATTAAGTCTTGGGTCGTGGTGAGCATGGACCAGAAGCAGGGTGGGCCGGCAAGCCAGGGGTCTGTGCCTCCAGCCCCAGTGCCCAGAGTCCAACAGCAGGTCCTGTGTACAGCCTGAGTCTCAACATCTTCCAGAGCAATCAGGACTGGACCTACAATGACCCAGTACCCTCTGGGGGACATGATTCTGAATGCAGGATGGGTCACCAGGCCATTGCCCATGAAGGTGAAAAAAGGCAAATGAAAATAAGGAGAGAAAGAACTATGGTGGCTGGTGGAGAAAGGAGACAGGGTGGCTCTGGAAGCACCAGCTGTTTTTAGTCAGATGGAAGGGATCTTGGAGAAAACATCTGCTCTCTGCAAGCCCGTCTGTTTCTATGTATCTTGTGCATTTTTTCTTGTGCTCTCTCTCTCTCTCTCTCTCTCTCACACACTCTCTCTCTCTCTCTCTCTCTCCCTCTCTCTCTCTCTAAAGCATTATGAGGAGAAAATTCTGTGTCTGTTCAATGTAAGGAAAATGAGTTCTGTCTCTTGCTGGTCCAGGAGGGAGGGGAGGATGAAATCTTCCTGGCTTCATCCTGCTACACTTTCTGCAAATGCTCTCTTCTCCAGCCCCTTGGGATGAAAGACACAAGCCTCCAGCCTCTCAGTGGCTGATCCTCTGGCTCCCTCTCTCCCTAGCTCTGAACACTCTTCTCTTCTCCTGAACCTGCTCTTCCTTTAAGCCCAAGCTCAGGGGCCTTCTCCAGGAAGGGTCAGGCCTCTGGTAAGTGCAAGGTCCAGAGGCAGCACTGAGGCAGATCCTGGGAGGACCAGGGCAGGGATAAAATTCTGAGATGGGGAGAGGGGGAGAGGGGGCAGGGAGAGCAGCATATGACTGCCATCACACTTAGGTTAGTGATTAACTGCGGCAAGATGAAGGCGTTATAATTGACAGGGAGGAATATGGAGGGTTTCTCTGGCCCTGATGTTTTGTTTCTTGACTTAAGTCATGGTTACATTGTGTTGGCTTTATCATAAATAAGCTACACAGTTTAATTTCATGAACTTTTCCAAATTAAAAAAAGTTTTGATTTTTTTAAACCACTCAAGTTAGGGATTTAAATGTAGAACTAAAACCTTAAATCTTCTGGAGGAAAATCTCAGAGAATGTAGTTGACCCTTGAACAACACAGGTTCGAACTGTGCAGGTTCACTTATACGTGGATATTTTCCAACAGTAAATACCACAGTGTTACACAATCCGCAGTTTGTTGAATCCAAGGATACAGAACTGTGGATACGGAGGAACAGTGGATACAAAGAGTCGAATATAAATTTTGCCTGGATTTTCCACTGCAAAGAGAGTTGGTACCCCTAGCCCCTGCACTGTTCAAGGGCCAACTGCGTAGTTATGGCCCCAGAACAGGGAGAATTCCTTAAACAAAATGAAAATGCACAACTTTCCAAAGGAAAGAGTTACAAATCTCTGTAAGAGAGAAATTGCTGAAAACAGCATTCAGAGATAAATCAGAGGTTGGGAGAAAATATTTTCAATACATATAAGCAACAAAGTATTAGTATGCAGAAAATATAAAGAACTTATACATATCAACATATGAAAACATAATAATCTTCTCCAATCATCAGAGACATAAATAAAAACCTCAATGAGATGCTGTTTTGTACTCATAAAATTGTCAAAAATGGTGATGTGTGAAAATACGTTAGAAAATGGGATCTGTTACACTGCTGACAAAGTGAAAATGTGTATAAACTTTTTGGAGAGCAATTTGGAAATACGTAGTGAAACTTAAAATGCACATTCCCAAAGACCCAGGTAATCTGTCTCTGAAATATGATCAAGAGACACTCTTATATGTACCTGGAAGGAAATACATGGAAGGATGTTTTCTGCCACAACTCAAATGTCTATTCAGAGAATGGATAAGTACCTCTTAATTTTTTCAAACAATGAAATACACTCTATAGCCGTGAAAATGAAAGAACCAGAGTTCACATGATCCATGTGGGTAACTCTCAAAAACTTAGTATTGAGAGATGGAAAAAAAGGAAGTTACAAAATATATGTATCATACAACAGGGAGATACACGATAGGGAGGTAGGGAGGTAGGGAGGTAGATAGCTAGCTAGAAATATACTTTAGAACACATACCACATACCCAGGTAAGGAAAGCAAAAAAGCACATGCAGGAGAAACACATGTCAACTTCAAAACAGTGTTTACCTCTAGTTAAGGAGCGCAGGAGAGAAAGGTAATCCATAAGGGTTACAAAGATGACTTCAACGGTATAATTTTTAAATTTCCTTTAAAGAAAATAAGAATGAAATGTGGCAATATAATGTCTTTGTTTAAATCTGTCCAATGTATACATGTGTGTGTGTTTCATCATTTTCTGTCAATTTCCATATATTTTAAATATCTCAGAATTACAACAAAAATAATAAAATTATAAAGAGAGAAAATACCATTCCCTGCTGAGGGGGGACACTGCCTAACACAACATCTTGCACACATCAGTCTCAATATTTTCTTTTTGAAAGTCCCTTGGCTCCCCTGGGAACAAGTCAGGGGTGAGAATAAGGCCATAAGACCCTCAGATGGGCCTGGGCCGGTACCAGCCCACACGGCCATTGGCTGTGCCTGAAACGCAGGGCCGGCCAAGCTGTGTTCAGGAGTGCCCGCCTCTATTTAACTTCCCACCCCTGTCATCTCCCTCCTCTGGCCTGTGAGTGGCTGAGCCTCCTCCCGCGCTCTGCTCCACCCTCCGGAGTGACAGATATTTCACTCTGTGCTACGTGCTATTTACGTCTCCTCCACCCCCAGCCCGGCATGGGAGCCCCGGGCAGCAGCAGGGTCCTGTTCATCCACTGCGCACAGGAGGTGACAACAAACACAGGATAGAATGGAAATCACACTGTGCACACCAGCTCCGGGGATGCAGGGGGTCCGGACCTGGAGCGATTCTGCGCCTCCTCCCCTGGGGGGCCTCTGGGAGCCAGGGGCTGGGTCTCTTGCAAGTGGGTCTCTCCGTGAATCCAAGGCCACGCCCTCTGAGGAGAATGGAGCCCAGAGCAGAGTCTGCTCTCTCCTCTCTGACTGCACATCACGCGATGCTGCTCACGTTTATGAACGCTCTTCTACAGAGACCCAGGGGGACCATACCGACGTGAAAACAGTCGTTGCACCAAACTAGGGGAAATTATGCTTTTCTCCCTATTTTCAAAGCTTTCTGCAATATGGTTTTATTGTCCTCATAAAAACTTATAAAGAATACAAAAACCCATCTAAGGATAGCAAGTGTTTCAATGTTTTGAAAGACTTAATTCCTCACCCTTTAAATGTTCCCTTTGAAATGACCAATAAATATATAAGTAGAATATATATAAAATTAGAATATATATATAAACACCATTAGAATAAATAATATGCGCGACAGTACCATGGATGAGCCTAAAATTAAGTGCAGATTCTACAAGAAATCCTGCGGACAGGATTAAAAAAAAAAACAGATTTCAGGTTTTCATGCTCAGGGAGGAGGCCAGGCATCTGCACGTCTACCCCCAGGTAATTCTGACTCAGACCTCAGTTTGGAAAACACTGAGGTAGAAAAACAAATTAGTCTCGGAATCAGTGCCTATTTAAGGAAAGCAACTGTGATGCCACCGTATAGAACCTGAAAATCAGAGAGACAAGGGGTGGAGACAGATACAGCAGGGACATAGCACGGCTGGGAAGGGCATCAGGCTTCCCTGATGCAGAGGGAGCTCTAAGTGAAACATTCAGGGGACAATGGGAAGGGGTCTAGCTAGAGTGGGAGGGACAGAGGAGGACAGCAGTGCCCCCGGCCATCTCCATGAACCCAGGAGAGCCACCACCACCTTCATGCCAAGATGTTACTGATCTCACCACCTGTACAGGACGCAAGTCTCCAAGTAAGTCAAAATCCACCTCAAGAAATTCTCATTTTTCTTGGACCCAAGTACTTGAACAAGGAACCATTCATACTCTGCCAGAACGATTCTTCTCCCAACAGTAGGCAAATGGACCCTCTCTCGAAGAACGCAAAATAGGAGAGAAATCACTAGACTTCTGAGAATATTCGGTAGTTCCTAAGATAAAGATCATTGTGAGATATAAGCAGAATGATACAGACAACAACCAAAGTGAGAGAGAGAGAGAGATCATTCAAGAAATCCTCTAGGGCGCTTCACGATGGCGGAAGAGTAAGACGCGGAGATCACCTTCCTCCCCACAGATACATCAGAAATACATCTACATGTGGAACAACTCCTACAGAACACCCACTGAACGCTGGCAGAAGACCTCAGACCTCCCAAAAGGCAAGAAACTCCCCACGTACCTGGGTAGGGCAAAAGAAAAAACAGAGACAAAAGAATAGGGACGGCACCTACACCAGTGGGAGGGAGCCGTGAAGGAGGAAAGGATTCTACACACTAGGAAGCCCCCTTCGCGGGCGGAGACTGCGGGTGGCGGAGGGAGGAAGCTTCGGAGCCGCGGAGGAGAGCACAGCAACAGGGGTGCGGAGGGCAAAGCGGAGAGATTTCCGCACAGAGGATCGGTGCCGACCAGCAATCACCAGGCCGAGAGGCTTGTCTGCTCCCCCGCCAGGGCGGGCGGGGGCTGGGAGCTGAGGCTCGAGCTTCGGTCAGAGCGCAGGAAGAGGACTGGGGTTGGCGGCGTGAACACAGCCTGCAGGGGTTTAGTGCACCACAGCTAGTGGGAGGGAGTCCGGGAAAAAGTCTGGAGCTACGGAAGAGATAAGAGACTTTTTCTTCCCTCTTTGTTTTCTGGCGCGAGAGGTGAGGGGATTCAGAGCACCGCTTAAATGAGCTCCAGAGACGGGCGTGAGCCGCGTCTATCAGTGTGGACCCCAGAGACGGACGTGGGACGCTACGGCTGCTGCTGCCACCAAGAAGCCTGTGTGCGAGCACAGGTCACCATCCACACCTCCCCTCCCAGGATCCTGTGCAGCCCGCCACTGCCAGGGTCCCGGCATCCGGGGACAACTTCCCCGGGAGAATGCATGGCGCGCCTCAGGCTGGTGCAACGTCACGCTGGCCTCTGCCGCCGTAGGCCCGCCCCGCACTCCGTGACCCTCCCTACCCCCGGCCTGAGTGAGCCAGAGCCCCCGAATCAGCTGCTCCTTTAACCCCGTCCTGTCTGAGCAAAGAACAGACGCCCTCCGGCGACCTACAGGCAGAGGCGGGGCCAAATCCAAAGCTGAGCCCCGGGAGCTGTGAGAACAAAGAAGAGAAAGGGAAATCTCTCCCAGTGGCCTCAGGAGCAGCGGATTAAATCTCCACGATCAACCTGATGTACCCTGCATCGGTGGAATACCTGAATAGACGAGTCATCCCAAATTGAGGAGGTGGACTTTGAGAGCAAGATTTATGAGTTTTTCCCCTTTTTCTCTTTTTGTGAGTGTGTATGTATAGGCTTTTGTGTGTGATTTTGTCTGTATAGCTTTGTTTTACCATTTGTCCTAGGGTTCTGTCTGTATTTTATTTTTTTAGTATAGTTCTTAGCGCTTGATATCATTGGTGGATTTCTTTTTTGGTTTGGTTGATCTCTTCTTTTTTAATTATGTAAACATTTTAAAATTTTTAATAATAATTTTTAATAACTTTATTTTATTTTTCTTTCTTTTTTTCTCCCTTTTATTCTGAGCCGTGTGGATGACAGGGTCTTGGTGCTCCAGCGGGGTGTCAGGGCTATGCCTCCGAGGTGGGAGAACCAAGTTCAGCACATTGCTACACCAGAGACCTGCCAGCTCCATGTAATATCAAACAGCGAATATCTCCCAGAGATCTCCATCTCAACACAAAGACGCAGCTCCACTCAATGACCAGCAAGCTACAATGCTGGACACACTATGCCAAACAACTAGCAAGACAGGAACACAACCCCACCCATTAGCAGAGAGGCTGCCTAAATTCATAATAATGTCACAGACACCCCAAAACACACCACCAGACACGGACCTGCCCACAGAAAGACAAGATCCAGCCTCACCCAGCAGAACACAGGCACTAGTCCCCTCCACCAGGAAGCCAACACAACCCACTGAACCAACCTTATGCACTAGCGACAGACACCAAAAACAATGGGAACTACAAACCTGCAGCCTGAGAAAAGGAGACCCCAAACACATTAAGTGAAGCAAAATGAGAAGACAGAGAACCACACAGCAGATGAAGGAGCAAGGTAAAAACCCATCAGACCAAACGAAGAGGAAACAGGCAGTCTACCTGAAAAAGAATTCAGAATAATGATAGTAAAGATGATCCAAAATCGTGGAAATAGAATGGAGAAAATACAAGAAATGTTTAACAAGGACCTAGAAGAACTAACGAGCAAACAAACAATGATGAACAACACAATAAATGAAATTAAAAATTCTCTAGAAGGAATCAATAGCAGAATAACTGAGGCAGAAGAACGGATAAGTGACCTGGAAGATAAAACAGTGGAAATAACTACTGCAGAGCAGAATAAAGAAAAAAGAATGAAAAGAATTGAGTACAGTCCCAGAGACCTCTGGGACAACATTAAACGCACCAACATTTGAATTATAGGGGTCCCAGGAGAAGAGAGAAAGAAAGGGACTGAGAAAATATTTGAACAGATTATAATTAAAAACTTCCCTAATATGGGAAACGAAATAGTCAATTGAGTCCAGGAAGCACACAGAGTCCCATACAGGATAAATCCAAGGAGAAACATGCCAAGACACATATTAATCAAATTATCAAAACTTATATACAAAGAAAAAATATTAAAAGCAGCAAGGGAAAAAAAAACAAATAACACACAAGGGAATCCCCATAAGGTTAACAGCTGATCTTTCAGCAGAAACTCTGCAAGCCAGAAGGGAGTGGCAGGACATATTTAAAGTGATGCAAGGGAAAAACCTACAACCAAGAGTACTCTACCCAGCAAGGATCTCATTCAGATTTGATGGAGAAATTACAACGTTTACAGACAAGCAAAAGCTAAGAGAATTCAGCACCACCAAACCAGCTTTACCACAAATGCTAAAGGAACTTCTCCAGGCAGGAAACACAAGAGAAGGAAAAGACCTACAATAACAAACCCAAAACAATTAAGAAAATGGTAATAGGAACATACACATCGATAATTACCTTAAATGTAAATGGATTTAATGCTCCATCCAAAAGACACAGACTGGCTGAATGGATACAAAAACAAGACCCGTATACATGCTGTCTACAAGAGACCCACTTCAGACCTAGGGACACATACAGACCGAAAGTGAGGGGATGGAAAAAGATATTCCATGTAAATGGAAATCAAAAGAGAGCTGGAGTAGCAATTCTCATATCAGACAAAATAGACTTTAAAATAAAGACTATTATGAGAGACAAAGAAGGACACTACATAATGATCAAGGGATCAATCCAAGAAGAAGAAGATATAACAATTGTAAATATTTATGCACCCAACATAGGAGCACCTCAATACATAAGGCAAATACTAACAGCCATAAAAGGGGAAATTGACAGTAAGACAATCATTGTAGGGGACTTTAACACCCTACTTTCACCAACGGACAGATCATCCAAAATGAAAATAAAAAAGGAAACAAAAGCTTTAAATGATACGTTAAACAAGATGGACCTAATTGATATTTATAGGACAGTCCATCCCAAAACAACAGAATATACTTTCTTCGCAAGGGCTCATGGAACATTCTCCATGATAGATCATATCTTGGGTCACAAATCAAGCCTTGGTAAATTTAAGAAAACTGAAATTGTATCAAGTATCTTTTCCAACCACGATGCCAGGAGACTGGATATCAATTACAGGAAAAAATCTGTAAAAAATACAAATACATGGAAGCTAAACAATACACTACTTAATAACCAGGAGATCACTGAAGAAATCAGAGGAACTCAAAAAATACCTAGAAACAAATGACAGTGAAAACAGAATAACCCAAAACTTATGGGATGCAACAAAAGCAGTTCTAAGAGGGAAGTTTATAGCAATACAATTCTACCTTAAGAAAGAAGAAACACATCAAATAAACAACCTAACCTTACACCGAAAGCAATTACACAAAGAACAAAAAAATCCCAAAGTTAGCAGAAGGAAAGAAATCATAAAGATCAGATCAGAAATAAATGAAAAAGAAATGAAGGAAATAATTGCAAAGATCAATAAAACTAAAAGTTGGTTCTTTGAGAATATAAACAAAATTGATAAACCATTAGCCAGACTCATCAAGAAAAAGAGGGAGAAGACTCAAATCAATAGAATTAGAAATAAAAGAGGAGAAGTAACAACTGACACTTCAGAAATACAAAGGATCATGAGAGATTACTACAAGCAACTATATGCCAATAAAATGGACAACCTGGAAGAAATGGACAAATTCTTAGAAAAGCACAAGCTTCCAAGACTGAACCAGGAAGAAATGGAAAATATAAAGAGACCAATCACAAGCACTGAAATTGAAACTGTGATTTAAAATCTTCCAACAAACAAAAGCCCAGGATCAGATGGCTTCACGGGCGAATTCTATCAAACATTTAGAGAAGAGCTAACACCTATCCTTCTCAAACTCTTCCAACATACAGCAGAGGGAGGAACACTCCAAAACTCATTCTACAAGGCCACCATCACCCTGACACCAAAACCAGACAAAGGTATCACAAAGAAAGAAAACTACAGGCCAGTATCACTGATGAACATAGATGCAAAAATCCTCAACAAAATACTAGCAAACAGAATCCCACAGCACATTGAAAAGATCATACACCATGATCAAGTGGGGTTTATCCCAGGGATGCAAGGATTCTTCAATATATGTAAATCAATCAACGTGATACACCATATTAACAAACTGAAGAATAAAAACCATATGGTCATCTCAATAGGTGCAGAGAAAGCTTTCGACAAAATTCAACACCCATTTATGGTAAAAAACCTCCAGAAGGTAGGCACAGAGGGAACTTAGCCTCAACATAGGCCATATCTGACAAACCAACAGCCAACATTGTCCTCAATGGTGAAAAACTGAAACTATTTCCACTAAGATCAGGAGAAAGACGTTGCCCACGCCCACCACTATTATTCAACATTGTTTTGGAAGTTTTAGTCACAGCAATCAGAAAAGAAAAAGAAATAAAAGGAGTGCAAATCGGGAAGGAAGAAGTAAGCCATCACTGTTTGCAGATGACATGATACTATACATAGAGAAACCTAAAGATGCTACCAGAAAACTACTAGAGCTATTCAGTGAATTTGGTAAAGTAGCAGGATACAAAACTAATGCACAGAGATCTCTTGCATTCCTATATACTAATGATGAAAAATCTGAAAGAGAAATTAAGGAAATACTCCCATTTACCATTGCAACAAAAAGAATAAAATACCTAGGAATACACCTACCTAAGGAGACAAAAGGCCTGTATGCAGAAAACTAGAAGACACTGATGAAAGAAATTAAAGATGATACAAATAGATGGCGAGATATACCATGTTCTTGGATTGGAAGAATCAACATTGTGAAAATGACTATACTACTGAAACCAATCTACAGATTCAATGCAATCACTATCAAACTACCACTGGCATTTTTCATGGAACTAGAACAAAAAATTTCATAATTTGTATGGAAACATAAAAGACCCCGAATAGCCAAAGCAATCTTGAGAAGGAAAAATGGAGCTGGAGGAATCAGGCTCCCTGACTTCAGACTATACTACAAAGCTACAGTAATCAAGACAGTATGGTACTGGCACAAAAACAGAAATATAGATCAATGGAACAGGATAGAAAGCCCAGAGTTAAACCCATGCACCTATGGTCACCTAATCTATGACAAAGGAGGCAAGAATATACAATGGAGAAAAGACAGCCTCTTCAATAAGTGGTGCTGGGAAAACTGGACAGCTACATGTAAAAGAATGAAATTAGAACACTCCCAAACACCATACACAAAAATAAACTCAAAATGGATTAAAGGCCTAAATGTAAGGCCAGACACTATAAAACTCTTAGAGAAAAACATAGGCAGAACACTCTATGACATAAATCACAGCAAGATCCTTTTTGACCCACCTCCTAGAGAAATGGAAATAAAAACAAAAATAAACAAATGGGACCTAATGAAACTTAAAAGCTTCTGCACCACAAAGGAAACCATAAACACGATGAAAAGACAACCCTCAGAATGGGAGAAAATACTTGCAAATGAAGCAGCTGACAAAGGTTTAATCTCCAAAATTTACAATTTGCAGCTCAATATCAAAAAAATAAAAAACCCAATCCAAAAATGGGCAGAAGGCCTAAATAGACATTTCTCCAAAGAAGATATACAGATTGCCAACAGACTCATGAAAGAATGCTCAACATTATTAATCATTAGAGAAATGCACAGGAAAATTACAATGAGATATCATCTCACACCAGTCAGAATGGCCATCATCAAAAAATCTACAAACAATAAATGCTGGAGAGGGTGTGGAGAAAAGGGAACCCTCTTGCACTGTTGGTGGGAATGTAAATTGATACAGCCACTATGGAGAACAGTATGGAGGTTCCTTAAAAAACTAAAAATAGAACTACCATATGACCCAGCAATCCCACTACTGGGCATATACCCTGAGAAAACCATAACTCAAAAGGAGTCATGTACCACAATGTTCATTGCAGCTCTATTTACAACAGCCAGGACATGGAAGCAACCTAAGTGTCCATCGACAGATGAATGGATAAAGAAGATGTGGCACATATACACAATGGAATATTACTCAGCCATAAAAAGAAACGAAATTGAGTTATTTATAGTGAGGTGGATGGACCTAGAGTCTGTCATACAGAGTGAAGTAAGTCAGAAAGAGAAGAACTAATACCGTATGCTAACACATATATATGGAATCTAAAGGAAAAAAAAAGGTCATGAAGAACCTAGGGGCAGGATGGGAATAAAGATGCAGACCTACTAGAGAATGGACTTGAGGACACAGGAGGGGGAAGGGTAAGCTGGGACAAAGTGAGAGAGTGGCATGGACATATATACACTACCAAATGTAAAACTGATAGCCAGTGGGAAGCAGCCGCATAGCACAGGAAGATCAGCTCGGTGCTTTGTGACCACCTAGAGGGGTGGGAAAGGGAGGGTGGGACAGACACACAAGAGGGAGGAGATATGGGGGTATATGTATAGCTGATTCAGTTTGTTATAAAGCAGAAACTAACACACCACTGTAAAGCAATTATACTCCAATAAGGATGTCAAAAAAATTTTAAAAAAAAGAGTTTAGTGGAACATTGTCTTGCAGTTGTGTGGAAAGCAGGATTTGTAAAAAAACGAACAAACAAACAAACCAAAAAAATCCTCTAATTTATATCCTCAGTAAGTTGTTTACCAATTACATGGCTCACGTGAAAAAAAGATCAGAAAATATTGCTTTTAAATGAAAACACACTACTGAAATAAAATATAGACAGTGTGTAGCAGACTGTATAATGCTGCAGAGTCAATTGATCAAATTCACTCACTTGAGAATTTCTCCTTGGAGTTCTCTACCCCAACGCTTACCTTCCCCCAGTCCACCCCCTCTATCAAATTTGGTTGATCAGACTAAACCCAGCTCTAGGCAAGCCACTCTCCTGCTTCAAAATACTAAATAGCTCCCAAATGCCAATGAGGTCCTAACACCCGAGGATAACAGGCAAGGACTTCCTTGCATAGCTTAGGAAAACTCACTCAGACCCCAAAGAACTCTTTATAGTCCATGTAACTAAGCCATATCTCTCTACTTCTGTGAATTGGCTCATGCTGGTCCCACCCCAAAAAAAGTCCTTCCCTCTCATCACCGTCTAATAATTAGGACATTCATCAAATGCTTCCATGTGCCAGGTACTTACTAGGTAATGTAAGTACGTAAGAGCCACTAAGTATGGCCCTGACATACACGAAACAAAAACCAAAAATCACCATTAATATGTAGAGAATCCAACTTGTTGGCACATTTGTCTAAGAACTGGTGAAACTGCAGGGAATGAAACAGCTAAAGTCTCTTCTGAGAGAGGACAGTTATTAGGGGACAGTTAAAAACAGTGACAACAAATGGTCATCATCAAAAAGTCTACAAATAACAAATGCTGGGGAGGGTGTGGAGAAAAAGAAACCCTCCTACGCTGTTGGTGGGAATGTAAATTGGTGCAGCCACTATGGAGAACAGTATGGAGGTTCCTCAGAAAACTAAAAATAGAACTACCATATGACCCAGCAATCCCACTACTGGGCATATATCCAGAGAAAGCTCTAATTTGAAAAGATACCTGCACCCCAATGTTCACTGCAGCACTATTTACAATAGCCAAGACATGGAAGCAACCTAAGTGACCATCGACAGATGAATGCATAAAGAAGATGTGGTACATATATACAGTGGAATATTACTCAGCCATAAAAAAGAACAAAATAATGCCATTTGCAGCAACATGGATGGATCTAGAGATTGTCGTATTGAGTGAAGTAAGTCAGGCAGAGAAAGACAAATGTCATGTGACCTCGTCTACATGTGGAATCTAAAAAAGTGGTACAAATGAACATTTTTACAAAACAGAAATGGAGTCACAGATGTAGAAAAGAAACTTATAGTTAACAAGGGGGAAAGGGGCGTCGGATAAATTGGGAGATTGGGATTGACATATACACACTACTATATATAGAATAGATAACTGATAAGAACCTACTGTATAGCACAGGGAACTCTACTTTGTAATGACCTATATGGGAAAAGAATCTAAAAAAAAGTGGATATCTGTATATGTATAACTGATTCACTTTGCTGTACAGCAGAAACTAACACAACATTGTAAATCAACTATACTCCAATAAAAATTAATTTAAAAAATTAAAAAATAAAAAGCATCTGATGCTCCCAAAGAAAAAGATGTGGTATATATACACGATGGAATACTACTCAGCCATAAAAAATGAAATAATGCCATTTGCAGCAACATGGATGGACCCAGAGATTATCATACTAAGTGAAGTAAGTCAGACAGAGAAAGACAAATATCATATGATATCACTTATCTGTGGAATCTGAAAAATGATACAAATGAACTTATTTACACAACAGAAATAGACTCACAGACGTAGAAAACAAACTTATGGTTACCGAAGGGGAAAAGTGGGGGGGCATAAACTAGGAGTTTTGGATTAACATATACACACTTCTATATATAAAACAGGTAAACAACAAGGACCTACTGTATAGCACAGGGAACTCTACTCAACATTTTATAATAACCTATAATGGAAAAGAATCTAAAAAAGAATATGTGTGCGTGTGTTTGTATCTGAATCACTTTGCTGTACACCTAAAACTAACACAATATTGTAAATCAACTACATTTCAATAAAAATTTTTTAAAAAAGGAAAGGTCTCTCTGATGAGGTCATACATGAGCAGAGACTTGAGGGAAATGAAGGAGCAAAGCTTGGGTATTTCTGGAGGAAAAGAGTTGCAGCTATTGCAATGCAAAGACCTTGAGGTGGGAGCATACTTGGTGGACAAGAGGAACTTCAAAGAAGCCTGCATGTCTGGAACTGAGCATCCTGAGAAGGGAAGAAGTCAGAATGAGAGAGAAGGGGGAAGGACGGGGGCAGATCCTGGGGCCTTACAGGCCATGGCAAGACTTTGGCTTTCACTCTGAGAACATAGAGAAGCCACAGGAAGGGTTGGGACAGGAGAGTGACATGATATAACACATTACAAAAGTATGGTTCTGGCTGTGAGTCAATTTTGGGAGCAAGGTGCCCCTTAGGAAACTATATTTCCCAGTCCAGGTGAGTGGTGATGGTGGCCTGGACCAGGGTGAGACCAGTGGAGCGGTGAGAAATGCTCACATTCTGGATGTATCTTGAATGTACAGCCCATGAAACTGGCTGTGGATTTCACGTGGAGTCTGAAAGAAAGAAGAGTCAAGGACCACTGCAAGTTTTTGTCCTCAGCAACACAAACGATAGAATTGCCATAAATGGAGATGAGAGAAGCTTCTGAAGGAGTGAGTGTGTGGAGAGGACGGAGAGTTTGGTTTTAGATATATTGGGATTCAGATGCTAATGAGACTTCCAAGAGAAGATGTCCACCAGGCAGCTGAGGGTCTGAGTCTGGAGATCAGGGGAGAGCCTGGTATAGAGATATTTGTTGGGAAAATGTCAGGGCGTTACTGAGTGAGATCACCAGCGGTGTGTCAGAAGACAGAGAAGACGTCCTAGAACTGAGCTCCGGGCTGGTCCAGCATTCAGATGACAGTCAGAGAAATGAAGAGGGAAGGGCAAGAGAGGCACAACGTGGGGGGAGCTGGGAGGAAACCAACAGAGAGTGGCATCCTGGAAGCCACATGAAGGAGGCAAAAGCGGTCACTTGTGTCAGCCAAGTAAGATTTGATCCAAGACCTGACCTTTGGTTTTTGCATCATGCAGGTGACTGGCGACCGTAACCCAAGCAATTACAGCAAGATGACAGGGACAATGGCCTGAGTGGAGCTGGTACAAGAAAGAGTGGGAGCAGAGAACGGAGCGACAAGTAAACAATTTGTGTGAGGAGTCTGTTCTAAAGGAAGGCAGTGAAACAGGTGGTAGCTGAAAGGGGAATGTGGTTTCAAGGAGAGGCTTCTGTTTTAATTGGCGGTATGAACATGCTTGTGTGCTCGTGGGCATCACCTAGCAGAGAAAGACCAGCTGTTCGCCGGAGAAAGGACAACGATAGGAGAACATTTTAACCAGTTTTATAGTGGAGGAAGCTCAGAGTTCAGAGTTCAGAGAGGTGAAGTGATTTTACAAAGACCACACAGCTAGTTGGCTGCAGACCAGGATTCAGAGCAGGTCTGCCTGCATAAAGCCTGCCTTCTTAACGAGTTCCCCTATTTGATTCAAATCCTCCCCCAATTCAAGTTCAAGTTCACCTCTTCCTTCATGTAGCTTTCTCCAAACATCCAAGCTCGGCGTGATCTCTGCTTGCTCCCTCTGGCCTCTCAAACAACCTAATCTTGGTTTTCTTATTACAGCTATTCGTTTTCTGTCTCCTGCCACATTGCAAGCGTTTTGAAGGCACAGAATATGCATCATAAACCTCTTTATCCTTCCCATCCCCTAACTCAGTGCCGAGGGCATGGTAGAACCTCAATCGATGTTTGCTCCAGGCAGGCAGGTGGGAGGGAGAAAGGATAGCAGAGGAGGAGGAGGGGAGGGATGCCTTTTTCAAGAGATCCTCACAGGTTTGACACCTCATACATTACGGCCTGTTTCTTCTGCCCAAGACTAAGGCACTGTATTTACTTTAAACCTTCCTCCTAGGAGCTGTTGCCTCTTTACTCATGTCTCTGTTTTCTGGACCTGCTCCAGACCCACCACTTCCTGTTAACAATAAATCAGCCCCTCAAATGCCTTGCAAAGGAGAAGACATTCCACGTGTGCACCTGTTAGGTCAAGAACCACCTGGAGAGGAATTTTACCATCTGTTAATTGCGGCTGGGAGGAAGCTGCAGACGAGCCCGTGCAGTTCAGTTCACAGGCCCCTGAAGGTCTCCTGCTCGGCGGCAGATCCTGCGCTGGGCAGAAGGGATAATAAGAGGAGCAACACTGGTTGGGAGTCCGCCTGCCGATGCAGGGGACACGGGTTCGTGCCCCTGTCCGGGAAGATCCCACATGCCGCGGAGCGGCTGGGCACGTGAGCCATGGCCGCTGAGCCTGCGCGTCCGGAGCCTGTGCTCCGCAACAGGAGAGGCCACAGCGGTGAGGGGCCCAAGTAACGCAAAAAAAAAAAAAAAAAAAAAGAAAGAAAGAAAGAAGAGGAGAAGACATTACTCCTGCCTTCACCAGGCTCGTGATCTCGCGGGGAGATGACTGGTAACTGCAGAGCCTGCCACGTGCTCTGCTGGGGAAGCACTGGCCCCTCTGCGAGTACAGGCGAAGGCAGGGCTTTACCCTGGGGGTAGGGGTGGTCAGGGATGCTCCAGGGTGAAAATGAACTTGTTCTCCCAGCCAGCTCTCCCTCCCTGCAGCCTGGTCTCCACAGCCCCACCCACTATAGCTCAGAGTGTAGCCTGCCAGCCATCACCAAGCATGGACACCAACCCCAGATGGCATCAGGCTGGCCAGAACCACTGTCAAGCCCAGGACAAGACCTGCCACGAGAACATCAACCTCACCTCTCGGGGAGAAGGCAGGCAGATTCTGGAACAGCCCTGAGAAGTCACAGCTTACGTGTCATTCAATAATAGTAGGCACAGAGAGGAGAAAGTCGCTCTTGGGAGTTTCCCAGCGTTCCTTGGCCAGTGTGGGGAAGGGCACGGAAACAGAAGAGGAAATCACTGAGAAGGACCCTGGATCTTCCTGGGAGGTGCCACAAAAAGAAGGCACCGAGTCGTAAACCTGGAGGATGCCAGGGCTGCCATAAAGTCCACGGAGAAGGACAGTCATCAAGCTGTGTGGTCCGTGCGAGGCAAGGGGTGGGGTTCCTCCGACTTTAAATTTTCTGTTTTATATGCAAGACGTCACAGAATTCCCTGTGAAGAAACCTTTTCATGGATGATATAAAATCACTGTCTTTTTTTCACAAATTTGGGAACTAAGACATGGATAGGACAATATATTTATTTAAGATCACACAGCAAGTTTCTGATGGAAAGAAAAAGGCTTCCTGATTCCCAGCACAGAGTTTCTGGATCAGCCTCTGAGGCTGGGTGAATTCAGTGGGAACAGCCCTCAGAGGGGCCCAGTCTGGTGGTCTATGTGTCATTCTTTTACTAGTTTGAATGAAGTATAGAAAGTTTACCTCCTTTTATATTCTTTTACCCTTCCTCATTTATAATGTATTGATAACTGTCCTAAATATTTCCTCTATATACATTTATAATCACATTAGACAGTATTACAATTTTTGCTTCAAGCTCATACAACTCAACAACAAAAAAACAAACAACCCAATCGAAAAATGGGCAGAAGACCTAAATAGACATTTCTCCAAAGATGACTACGGATGACCAATAGGCACATGAAAAGATGCTCAACATCACAAACCGTTAGAGAAACGCAAATCAAAACTACAATGAGGTACCACCTCACACTGGTCAGAATGGCCATCACTAAAAAGTCTACAAATAACAAATGGTGGAGAGGGTGTGGAGAAAAGGGAAACCTCCTACACTGTTGGTGGGCATGTAAGTTGATGCAGTCACTATGGAAAACAGTACATATGGAGGTTCCTCAAAAAACTAAAAATTGAATTACCATATGATCCAGCAATTCCACTCCTGGGCATATATCCAGAGAAAACCCTAATTTGAAAAGATACATGCAACCCTATGTCCATAGCAGCACAGTTCACAATAGCCAAGACATGGAAACAACCTAAATGTCCATCGACAGGTGAATGGATAAAGAAGATGTGGTACATATATACAATGGAATATTACTCAGCCATAAGAAAGAATGAAATAATGCCATTTGCAGCAATCTGGATGCAACTAGAGATTATCATAGTGAAGTAAATCAGAAAGAGAAAGACAAATACCATATTATATCACTTATATGTGGAATCTAAAATATGACGTAAATGAACCTATCTATGAAACAGAAACACAATCACAGACATAGAGAACAGACTGGTGGTTGCCAAGGGAGGGGGCGTTGGGGGAGGGATGGAGTGGGAGGTTGAGGTTAGCAGATGTAAGCTTTTAATATATAGAAGGGATAAACAACAAGGTCCTGCTGTATAGCACAGAAAACTATAATTCAATATCCTATGATAAACCATAATGGAAAAAGAATATTTTAAAAAAGAATGTGTGTATATGTGTATACACTGAATCTGAATCAGTGAATCACTTTGCTGTACAGCAGAAATTAACACAACACTGTAAATCAACTATACTTCAATAAAAAATATTGATAGAATGAAAAAAGAAAAAAGTTTGCTTCAAGCTTCAAACACAATTTAGAAAACTTCAAAGGAGAAGGAAAGTCTATTGTATCGACTTATATTTTTGCTCACTGTCTTTTTCACCCTTCCTGGAGTTTCTGAACTCTTTCCTTTATCATTTCCTTTCTGTTTATAGAACTCCCTTTATCTATCCTTTATGGGTAGGTCTGCTGGTGACAAATTCTCTTAGTTTTCCTTCGTGTGAGAATGCCTTGATTTCCCCCTTGATCCCTAAAGGATATTTTTGCTGGATATAGAATTGCATGTTGACAATTCTTTCCTTTCAGATCTTGAAAAAATGTTGTGCCCCTTCTTCTGGCCTCTCTAGGTTTCTGATGAGAAGTCCACTGTCATTCAATTTGTGGGGGGTTTTTTCCCTATAGATATGACTTCTCTCTCCCTGCTTTCCAGATTTTATCTTTGTCTTTATTTTTCAGAAGTTTGAGTATAATGTGTCTTGGTGGACATTTCTTTGGTTTTATCCTGTTCGGGGTTCACTCAGCTTCTTAACTTTCTATGTTCATGTGTTTTTGTCAAATTTGGGAAGATTTCAGCCATTATTTCTTTGAGTGGTTTTGTTTTTAAAAACAAAAACACTTCTCCTCTCCTCTCCTTCTCCTCTCCCTCCAGGACTTCAATTACACAAATATTTGATCTTCCTTATAATCCCACAGGTCTCTGAGGCTCTGTTCTCTTGTTTTCAGCCTATTTTCTATTGTTCGTGTTGGGTCATTTTTTTCTATATTCAAGTTCATGATTCTCTCCTGTGTTGCCTCCACTTTGCTGTTGAGCCCATAGGGCTTTTCATTTCAGTTCTTTTCCAGTTTTAAAATTCCCATTTGGTTCTTCATCATATCTTTTCTTCTTTACTGGGAGTTTTTATTTCTTTGCTGAGACGTTCTAATTTTTCATTTGTTTCAAGTGTTTCTGTAATTGTTCACTGAAGGATTGTTCTGATGGCTGCTTTCAAATCTTTGTCAGAGAATTTTAACATCTCCATCATCTGTGTTGACATCTATGGGTTGCCTCTTTTCATTCAGTTTGAAATCCTTCTGCTTATTCTTATGATTTTGGTTTCTACTGAAATCTGGACATATCTTGGGTGTTGTGTTATGTTATGATGCTCTGGAGCTTATTTTTTTAATTGAAGTAAGGTTGATTTACAATGTTTCAGGTATACAGCAAAGTGATTCAGTTATACATACGTATATGAATACATATATTTTTTTTCTTTTTCAGATTCTTTTCCATTATAGGTTATTACAAGATATTGAATATAGTTCCCTGTGCTATACAGTAAGGTCCTTGTTGTTTATCTGTTTTATATATAGTAGTACTATATCTGTTAATCCCAAATTCCTAATTTATCTGGAGCTTATTTTAACCTTCTGTTTTAGCTGGCTTTTTCTGACACTGCTCTGGTAGGGGCAGTATCATTGATGATCATATATACACACACACACACACACACACACACACACACACACACAATCTCCTACCATAGGTTGCAAACTGTATCATTACTGCCAGGTGGGGGTAGAAGTCCAGGTCTCCCACTTGACCTCTGGTGACAACCGACAGGGGTCTCCTCTCTCCCTCTGGGTGGGAGGGAGTTCCATCCCCCTAGTATGCCTCCACTGATATCACTCAGTCTGGAGGGGTAGAAGTGATTCATTACTACTCCCGTTTGACTTATACTGCAGAGTGTGTGGTCTTGTTACAGATGGGCAGTGATTAATGTCCTGACTCCCCTGGAGGCCTCCTCTGACAGGCCTCCCAGAAGGGTTGGGGAGAGGCATTTTATTATTCCCATTAGGGGTGGAAGTTCAGAGTGTCCACTGCTAAGGAGAGGAGGTTCCTCATGACTGTCCAGCAGGGATAAAAGTCCCCACTTAAACTTCTCTGGCATTACCAGGCAAGGGTTTGTCTTGGGAAAAAATGGAAGTCTAGATATCCCACCTGGCCTTTGCTGGCGTAGATGGGGATGGAGCTACTGTTTTTTCTGAGGCATTTGGCTGTAAAGTGCAGTGGCTATTGTATTAAAATTTGCCATCTTGTTAGCCTATCTTTTCCTGGTCCTTTGACTGCAGAAAACAGGCTTTTGCTAGGGACTTTTTTTCTTTTTGGTCTCCAACTATCAGGGTTTGATTTGCCGGATCCTTTAGCTACTAGTCTGGGATAGATGAAGCAAAAAGAAAATCTGCAACTGTGTCATTCCTCAGGCCCGATGTTCCTAACTTGTCTGCCTTCTTCTTTCCACCTTTCAGAGTCTTCTTATGTTTGTTTTATTTATAATATCCAGATTTTCTAGTGGTACTTAGCAAGAGGAACAGGAAAAGGTATATCTACTCCACCTTCCCGTGAATGGAATTTAACTAGATTGTGTTTAACAGTCAATATACATTTGTTTCTCATCTGAGTTTTTTGTCATTCTATCATGATGTAATTTCTATAGTCATAGTGACATGGTTTTCATGATGGGCCTTGAGAATCCACAGTTTTCATTCAAATTCTCATTCTTCCCCATACTAAAAATTGTTTATATATTTTAAAATGTTTTCATTGAAGCATAATATACATCCAGTAAAACTGACCCATTTTAAGTGTACAATTCAGTGAGTTTTGACAAACGCATACAGTCGTATAACCACCAACACATCAGGATACAGAACAGTTCCAATTATTATTTTAAAACAAATAAACAAGTAAAAACTTCCAAGGCCCCTAAATACCTTCAAGATAGAGTCTGGGTTCTTTGCCAGGGGTCTGGCCTCTGCCTTCAAGAGCCTAGAGTCCAGTTGGGAAATAAAAGAGGTTAGATGAGGTGACTTTCAGCTTCATCTCTGACCCAAGATATCTGGGGAGTTTTCAGGTTCTAATTCAGGGTGGGTAGAATATATATGTGCTGCACTAAAGGTACCAAAGGCAATGGAAGCTCAGAAACAAGAGAGACCCCTGAGCTCCTTCTGCCCATTGACTCTGATAGTCTCTATTATTTTGCTGATAAACAAACCACTCCAAACTTAATGGCTTAAAAAGGCAAACATTATTGTTTCTTAAACAATTCTGTGGGTCAGGTCTCCTGGTCTGGGCTAACTCAGTTGGTCTCCATGGTCAGCTGGCAGCTCGCCTGTGCTGTGTGGTCTCCATGGCCTTGCTCACACTGCTGGCTGATCTAAAGGGGCCTTAGCTGGGTCTGCTCGTCTTGCCTCCACATGGTGTCTCATGCTCCAGCAGGCTAGCTAGCTCGGGCATCTTCACTAGGAAGTCTCAGGGTTCCAAAGAGCAGCAAGAAAGGGTGAGCCCCAGTGGACTCAAATCTCTGTTTGCATCTCACTTTCTAATGTCCCACTGACCAAACTAAACCCGGATCCAAAGCAGTGGAGAAAGAGACTCTACTGCTTGATGGTAGGTAACACAGAGTTATATTGCAGAGGAGACTGGATAAAGGGCCAGGAGGAAATTTTGTGGCCATTTTGGCAAACAATCTACCACACTGTGCTAGAGATAAAGATAACAAGGTACAGAGACCATCCTGCATGATCAAGGTAGAAACCTACAGAGGATATGGAAAGGGCCTGGGGTTAGTCCTCCAATGTCAAAGGCTCATGCCTAGTGCACCTGGGAGAAAGCTCTGGGCATCAGCATCCGTGTGCCTGAGAAATCTCTGCCTTCTTTTTTTTTTTTTTTTTTGCGGTACGCGGGCCTCTCACTGCCGTGGCCTCTCCCGTTGCAGAGCACAGGCTCCGGACGCGCAGGCTCAGCGGCCATGGCTCACGGGCCCAGCCGCTCCACCGCATGTGGGATCTTCCCGGACCGGGGCACGAACCCGCGTCCCCTGCATCGGCAGGCGGACTCTCAACCACTGCGCCACCAGGGAAGCCCAATCTCTGCCTTCTTGACCTCAGTTCAGGCTCCCTGTCCACCTGACCAATTACCACAACCTTGTACCTAATCCCCATCTCTATTCGCATTCCCTCCTATCAGCAATCCATGCTGTACCCAGAGGAAATCTTCTAAAATGCACTCGTTCCTCTCAGAAAAGAAAGTGATGCTCCCTACTTTTTATATTCAAAGAGGCCATGAGGTTGAGTGGTCAACACACATGCTTTGGAATCTCACAGGCCTACTTTCAAATCTGGCTTCAACAATTTACGTCATGGGTGAGTTTGGACAAGTTAATTGCCCTTGATAAGCCACCTTTTCTCGTCTGGAATATGTGTGCTAAGGGTCTTGCACAACGCTGGCCACATGGTACCAGGCACCTTTGATGATGGTACATCCCTGGCTGTAGCAGAGGTGGAGTTCTGACCCAGAGGCGAGGATGCCCATAGCTTCCAAGGTGTACAAAACAGAAGGGGATTGTTTTCTTTGTTAAGTTTTAACTTGCAACAGATAGGACCCTTGCTGCAAAGTCATTTATTTGGTGCCTCCGGGCTCACATTCGGAAGGCTTCCCTCTCTGTTCCAGGCGGATTTTCCAAACATTAACATATGTCAAAAGTTCACACAAAGCCGGGGATGTAAAATCTCTCTTCAGGAGAAGGAAAAGTCAGGGCAGTTCATGGAGCCAGGGGAGAGACAGGAGGCGAAACTCGAGCTAGCAGGGCAGGATGAGGAAGCAGAAGTAAGATGACAGCAGAGCCCACGGTGGGAGGGAGGGGATGGGGCTGCCGAGGGGGGAGTTTGGATTTGCCCAACGAGAGTGTCGGCAACTATTCTTCAAAACCCACCTTCTTTTTTTATTTTTTATAAATTTATTTATTTATTTTTGGCTGCTTTGGGCCTTCGTTGCTGTCACAGGCTTTCTCTAGTTGTGTAGAGCAGGGACTACTCTTCGTTGCGGTGCGCGGGCTTCTCATTGTCGTGGCTTCTCTTGTTGAGGAGCACGGGCTCTAGGAGCACAGCCTTCAGTAGTTACAGCACGCGGGCTCAGTAGTTGTGGTTCGCAGGCTCTAGAGCACAGGCTCAATAGTTGCGGTGCACAGGCTTAGTTGCTCCGCGGCATGTGTGCTCTTCCCGGACCAGGGCTCGAACCCATGTCCCCTGCATTGGTGGATTCTTAACCACTGCGCCACCAGGGAAGTCCCTCACCTTCTTTATAAAAACCCCATTCAGTCTTCTCAAAACCTATATGAGGTGGGTATTACCCATTTTACAGAATATGGAACTGAAGCTCACAGACGTTAAGTAACTCACCCAAGTTCACACAGGTAGCAAGGGGCAGAGCTGGGATTTAAACGTGGATCTGTCTGATTCCAGACTCCACACCCTTTTCCCCAGATCTCTCCTCCCTGGAGAAGTCTACACTGTCAGAGGAGGAAGTGTCCTTACTCTTCAGCGTGGTTCAACTCCCTTTTAACAGACTGAGAAACAGAGGCTTGTCAAGATTAAGCAAGCTTCCCAGCTCACAGCGCTAATGAGGAGTAGAGACGTGACTGGGACCCAGGTCAGAAGGCTCCCGTAGACCCAGCTCATGGCTCCTACCTGCCTTTCTCCCTGTCTGCCGATCGCACTGCCAAGTCTGACAGATCTCTGCCGAAATGTCATACCGTTCCCAGCATTCATCTCACCTGCCTGGATCCTTGACCTCTCGGGCTCTGATAACCTCTGTCCAGCCTGTTTCCCCAGGTTCAGACCGAACAGCAGATGACATCTTTTGTCCACCTCCTATCACCCCAGTCGGATACATTCCTCTTCACATCCTTGTACACTTAACTGCTCCTCATTTGTTCACAATTCAAGGTTCAGAGACAACCTCTGCAGCAGCCGCTGTGTGGGTTGCTGGGAACACGAAGATAAACAACACAGAATTCCTGCATCCCTGTCCTCCATGAGCCTGTATTCTATGGCAGTGGGGGAGGGGAGGGGGGTAAACACTCGGGAAGATGATCACAGGGCACTGGCCTCTGCCCGCTTCCCCACACTGCTTCCACCACTTCAAGGAATCCCTGCCCCTTCCTTTGGACGAGGTGGGACATTTGCATTCTCAACAAATCAATGACTAGAAGGGACACAGGAAGTGTTAGGCTGCCAGGCCAGTGAGGATGCTGAGAGATTGTGGCAGGAGAAAGCTGATGAGGAACCCAACAAAGGGAGACCCAGCAAGGATGGAGCGGAAACAATGGACGCAGGAAGTATTAAGAAGGTCGTGTGAAGAGTGAACAGCACTTGGTGGCGGTCGGCAGGGGTGAGAAGACACAGAAAGAGCTGCTAGTAGTGATGGGCTTGGGGGCAGCTCAGGCTCAAGCCTGGGGCATTGGAGGTGAACTGAATCACATGCAGAGCACAGAGCCCTTTGCACATGCAAACCTTTAACCAGCTAATAGGAATCTACTGGAAAGTAAAAGAAATAATTACCACCAAGCTGCAGTTCAATACATCCCAGGTTCACTGCTCTGACTGGGTCGACCTTTGAGATGCAAGACATTGCCATTACCAGGGAGGAGGTGGAGGTTACCCTGGGATTAAGATTCCTACAACCTGAATGCTTCAGACTTTTGTCAAAGACAAAAGAAAGAGGCATACTTACGTTCAACCACAATTCTATTAAACTTCTTCTTTAAACATGAAAACTATGCATCTTAAAAATATGACAGTATCTAAGGAAGAGAAACTCAGGGTGCTTCCTGGAAATGCACAGGAACAAGAGGTTGCAAACACTTTTGCACAAACTGGGCATGATGAGACGCTAGAAAGTCCTTGAATGTTCACAGGAGAGAAAGTCTGAGCCCCAAGCGACAGCTGAGAAAACCGAGATCCAGGTGACATGAGTTGCTCAAGATTTCACCCCTAACTGCTGGAGACAGACTCCCAGGTTGGGGTCTTCCTATGAAGCAGGATAGCAGAGGGGTCAAGGGCATGAGACCTATGTGAGTCCAAAGCCAGACATCTTGGGCCCTAACAGCTATGTGTCCAGCCTGTTTCCTCCAGTTGGGACCTTAAGAGAAGATGCAATCTTCGTTCACTTCCTGTGATCCCAACCTCATGGGTTCCTCTTCACAGAGTCCCTCACTTAACCGCTCCTCATTCATTCACAATTAAAGGTCCGACTGTGCAGCAGACACCATGCGGGCTGCTGACTCAGCTCCACGAAGCCTCCCCCGTTAAACAGGAACCCGCGAGGACCTGCCTCTCTCCCAGTGGGGCTGGGATGAGTCAGCAGGATGAAGAATGTGAAGCGCTTTCTACAGCACCTCCTGTGCAGGGAAAACGCAGTGAATGTTGCCTCTCATCATTCCCAGCCCCCTGCAGTCTCTCTGATGGGGAGCCCAACCTTCACGCACAATGAGCAGTTCTGACAGGATTGGCAAGGATGAAGGACGGGTGATGATCCTGGTCTGCGCCTGTGAACCACTTGGCCTGCAGTGGGAGGTGCGGCAGGTGAATTTCTGCACAAGGAGGAATACAGCAGAGAGGAGAAGGTGTCAGCAAAAGAGAAACGAGCGATCCTCTTTCAAAGGTGACTTTTTGGTCGCTTCAGACACACCCTTTCAGAGACAAAGAGACAAAGGCTCCCTGTAAACTCTGATACAAACACACAGATGGTTCAGAGGTCAGGGCTCTACCAACAACTTTTTTTTTTTTTTTGATTTTTTCCATTACAGTTTATTCCAAGAAACTGAATATAGTTCCCTGTGCTATATAGTAGGTCCTTGTTTATCTATTTTATATATAGTAGTTTGTATCTGCTAATTCTAAACTCCTAATTTATCCCTCCTCCACTTCCCCTTAGGTAACCGTAAGTTTGTTTTCTATGTCTGTGAATCTGTTTTGTAAATAAGTTCATTTGTATCATTTCTTTAGATTCCACATATAAGTCATATCATATGATATTTGTCTTTGTCTTTGACTTACTTCACTTAGTATGATAATCTCTAGGTCCATCCATGTTGCTACAAATGGCATTATTTCATTCTTTTTTAAGGCTGAGAAGTATTCCATTGCATACATATATATAACACATCTTCTTTATCCATTCATCTTGAACCATTCATGGACATTTAGGTGTCTTCCATGTCTTGTCTATTGTAAATAGTGCTGCTATGAACACTGGGGTGCAAGTATCTTTGCGAATTATGGTTTTCTCTGGATATATGCCCAGGAGTGGGATTGCAGGATCATACGGTAACTCTATTTTTAGTTTGTTGAGGTCCATACTGTTTTCCATAGTGGCTGCACCAATTTACATTCCCACCAACAGTGTAGGACGGTTCCCTTTTCTCCACACCCTCTCCAGCATTTATTATTTGTAGTTTTTTTTAATGATGGCCATTCTGACTGGTGTGAGGTGATACCTCACTGTACTTTTTTTTTAATTTATTTTTAATTAATTAATTTTTCTTTTTTTTTCAAATATTGGGTTTTTTTTAACATCTTTATTGGAGTATATTGCTTTATAATGGTATGATAGTTTCTGCTGTATAACAAACTGAATCAGCTATACATGTACATATATCCCCATATCTCCTCACTCTTGCATCTCCATCCCACCCCTCTAGGTGGACACAAAGCACTGAGCTGATCTCCCTGTGCTACGCGGCTGCTTCCCACTAGCTATCTATTTGACATTTGGTAGTGGATATATGTCCATGCCGCCCTCTCACATCTTCCCAGCTTACCCTTCCGCCTCCCTGTGTCCTCAAGTCCATTCTCTATGTCTGGGTCTTTATTCCTGTCCTACCCCTACATTCTTCAGAGCCATTTCTTTTTCAGATGCCATGTATACATGTTAGGATACAGTATTTGTTTTTCTCTTTCTGACTAACTTCACTCTGTACGACAGCCTCTAGGTCCATCCACCTCACTACAAATAACTCAGTTTCGTTTCTTTTTATGGCTGAGTAATATTCCATTGTATACATGTGCCACATCTTCTTTATCCATTCATCTGTCGATGGACACTTAGGTTGCTTCCATGTCCTGGCTGTTGTAAATAGAGCTGCAATGAACATTGTGGTACATGACTCTTTTTGAATTATGGTTTTCTCAGGGTATATGCCCAGTAGTGGGATTGTTGGGTCATATGGTAGTTCTATTTTTAGTTCTTTAAGGAACCTCCATACTGTTCTCCATAGTGGCTGTATCAATTTACATTCCTACCAACAGTGCAAGAGGGTTCCCTTTTCTCCACACCCTCTCCAGCATTTATTGTTTGTAGATTTATTGTTTGTAGACTTTTTGATGATGGCCATTCTGACTGGTGTGAGGTGATACCTCATTGTACTTTTGATTTGCATTTCTCTAATGATTAGTGATATTGAGCATCCTTTCATGTGTTTGTTGGCAATCTGTATATATTCTCTGGAGAAATGTCTATTAGGACTTCTGCCCGTTTTTGGATTGGGTTGTTTGTTTTTTTGATATTGAGCTCATGAGAGGCTTATAAATTTTGGAAATTAATCCTCTGTCAGTTGCTTCATTTGCAAATATTTTCTCCCATTCCGAGGGTTGCCTTTTCATCTTGTTTATGTTTTCCTTTGCTGTGCAAAAGCTTTTAAGTTTCACTAGGTCCCATTTGTTTATTTTTTTTTAACTTCCATTTCTTTAGAGGGTGGGTCAAAAAGGATCTTGCTGTGATTTATGTCATAGAGTGTTCTGCCTATGTTTTTCTCTAAGAGTTTTATAGTGTTTGGACTTACATTTAGGTATTTAATCCATTCTGAGTCTATTTTTGTGTATGGAGTTAGGGAGTGTTCTAATTTCATCCTTTTACATGTAGCTGTCCAGTTTTCTCAGCACCACTTATTGAAGAGGCTGTCTCTTCTCCATTGCATATTCTTGCCTCCTTTATCAAAGATAAGATGACCATATGTGTGTGGGTTTATGCCCGGTCTTTCTATCCTCTTCCATTGATACATATTTCTGTTTCTGTGCCAGTACCACACTGTCTTGATTACTGTAGCTTTGTAGTATAGTCTGAAGTCAGGGAACCTGATTCCTCCAGCTCCGTTTTTCCTTCTCAAGATTCCTTTGGCTATCCGGAGTCTTCTGTGTTTCCATACAAATCGTGAAATTTTTTGTTCTAGTTCCGTGAAAAATGCCAGTGGTAGTTTGATAGGGATTGCACTGAATCT